>NC_142573.1:10014772-10339318 GCF_041283825.1 Pyrus communis
CCCATTTGCTTTTGTAAGTCATGCCTCGACTTTTGGATTTTGCTTTTCAATTTCTGAAGAAGCATTGGTGTTACTCGGCTCCACAAAAACCTTTGTTGGCAGAGCCATCTTTTCCTTGGTCTTGCTTTCCTCCTCGCTACCATCCTCATCAACTTCATCTTTTACTTTCATATGTACCCGTTACGCGTTGTTCAGTGTTCACATGATGAGATGATACGGGAGAGTATTTGTGTGTTCTATAAAACTATGGCAAGGTAGGTATGTTACGCTCCAAATTACTTGATTTAAGTTCAATCCTTTCTTCTTCCTTTTTCCCAAGAACAACTGTGCTATCGTCAATGAGAAAATTTTGCATATATTTCCTAGTTCCTCTTCCAAGGGAAATTTAAGATTTTGTGGCTTCACATTATCAAAACTGTAGAGTTATGTTCTCATCTTCTAAATTTGAAATTTCGAATTTTCCCATATTTTGTAGCTCAAGTGATGTTGGATGAGATATTCTTGTATGCATACACTATTTTATGACACAAAACCTGGGGAGACCTAGGTTAGATAGATTTCGCTTATGTTTTTGTAATCCACAAAGATGTAAAAGCATTGCATACAGCGTCTTTTTCACAATAATTGGTAACGTGACTAGTATGTGAGACATTGGATATATGTGAGAAAGGCTTTATACTTGTTCATGGTGTAGAAATAACTTTTCCAGCCTCTCATAACATAGTAGAAGTTGTCATTGACATCTTCTAAACCAACTGAAACCATTTGTGTCTTTTGGTTCTAAAGGTCCTCTGTTTCTCGTACTTTGAAACCTAACTCTTGTTCTCTCTTGGAATCCCTTTCGAAATTCCAAATTCTAGTTACTTGTTCTACATCTTGAGTAATCCAAGACATAAACATATATAATATATACATGAATATCAAACTGAACAGGATTATTTACAAGAGTCTTTGCAACTATCTACAAGAGTATTTACAATAATTTGCAATGTATGCAGCATCTCCTGAATAATATCAAACTGATCAACTGAAGTGAAAACATTACTTCCAACGGCTTTCAAGTTCGTGGCTCTTGATGAGAGAAGTGATTTGAGGAAAGTTTTCTCCTTCATTAAAACCCTCCAAAGTGTAGACCTCCCACCCAGACTCCCTTAAGTAGGTTAAATAAACTTCTGGGATATGCGCAACCTTCCAATAATCATTGCCTTGTTCATGTGGACTCAGTGTCTTGATTAACTTTTCCGGCATATCAAAGAATTCAAGCACCTTCAGCTTGTTCAGGTGTTCAATCCCAGATGGCACCTTCTCTAACGATTTACAGCGCTGGATACTTAGCTTTTCAATGAACGGCATTGCTCCCTCCTGCACCTCTATACATCTAAGCTCATTAAATTTATCAATGCCTAAATGTTTGAGCTTCTTATATCCACCAGCTCCAAAACACAATATGTCTCCTTCAAACACCTGAGATAATTCGAGATGTACTAGGTTGGGCAAATGCTGAATGAATACAAGCGGATTGTCCTTTAACCTACTCCATTTCAGATATAACCTGACAAGGCTGTGCAGCGAAGGTATCCAGTGAGGCAATGTCTCCAATCGTCCTCGCAAGTATAGGCGCTGAAGCAGTAGAGGAGGAGAAGAAATGTGCTGCAGATCAATGATCTCATCCTCTTCTACCGAAGTTATGGACAACGCGCAAAGTTTGGTCAGCTTTTCAATGGATAAACAGAGAGTTTTTCCATCTTGTTTCCTCAAATGTACAATTCCTAACCGTCTTAGCTGAATTAGTTTCCCTAGCTCCCTCAATATGGCACCTCCATCTTGGTTTGCCTCGATGAAACAAAGCTTTTGAAGGCAAGTTAAAGCCCCTATTTTTGCAAGCACCTTAAAGCCATATTTGGAGTGGCCATATTTTGAGTGAAAATCTCCGTAAGGTACAAATTCATAACCATATACTAAAAGATGACGCAGATGTTGAAGCTTTAGAATTTCAACTGGGAGCTCAGTGACCAGAGAATGCTTCAGATCCAAAGTCTCCAAGTTCTGAAGCTTCCCTATAAATTTTGGAATGATTTTCACCCTGGTACCTTTCAAGCTTAGATACTTCAAGAAGAAAAGGTTGACAGCTTCAACTGGAAAAACATTGAGAGGTGCGCTTTGCAAATCCAACACACTAAGAAGCCTAAAACCTCCAGGAAAAATTGTGTGCAGTAGTGGCTTCTCAGTAACTCCGAACATAAACAGAGAACGTAGTTGAGAAGTGGACCTGTTTTTCTGTATGTATTGCAAAGAGGTATGCATTGACAGGCGTCGGACTTTATCAGGCCATGGTATGTTTTGCTCTTTAGCTATTGTGGCAAAGTTCTGATCTCTTATCTTGGAGGTGATAATCTCACGGAGAAGATCATGGACACGGAAGCTTTTAACCCTTCCATCGGTTGTTGTCTCTGCTACTTGAATCATGCTTCTATTCAACAGTTCATTCAGGTAGTCCTCTGCAACATCTTCTAGCGTTTTGCCTTGTTTTGCTTCGATAAAACCCTCTGCCATCCATAACCGAACAAGTCTCATATGCTCGATTAGATGATCCTCGGGAAAGATGCTCAGGTACAAGAAGCAAGACTTGAGATAGTAAGGTAAGTCATTAAAGCTGAGTGAAAGTACTTTTTTCAAGTCCTTGAGTTTGTCATTGCCCTCCATTTCAGCACCAAGGCTATGGCCAACCATATCCCACTCGTCAATCCTGCGCTTGTCTTTGGTAGCCAAAACACCGCTGACTGCCACAATGGCAAGGGGCAGCCCCTCACACTTTCTTAAGATGGATTTACCGATTTCCTCTAAATAAGGAGGGCATGAATTCCCTTGGAATGTCTTCTTGCATAAAAGCTCCCATGACTCCAACTGCGGCAAGGGCTCCAAATTAAAGACTTTACCTCCAGATTCTTTGCTGGTTGTCGAGGCTACATCAGATTTTCGAGTAGTTAGTATGACTCGACTGCCACAAGTATTGTTAGGCAAGGCATACTTCAGAGAGGCCCATCCGTACAT
This sequence comes from Pyrus communis, assembly GCF_041283825.1. NCBI lineage: Eukaryota > Viridiplantae > Streptophyta > Magnoliopsida > Rosales > Rosaceae > Pyrus > Pyrus communis. Next base: position 10,017,824 of record NC_142573.1, read on the forward strand.
GTCCCACACATCGTCGAGAACAATTAGGTACCTCCTTTTCTGCAGGAAGGCCTTGATTATTGTTTTCAATTGATTGTTGTTCATATTGTTTGTTCCTTGCGGAACTGGCCTTCGGATGGCTTTGTGGAGTTGTTGAATCATGTCTTCGAGGAGTTCCCCGAGTTTGAAAGACTGAGTAACCGTGATCCAAGCGCTTACTTTGAAATGCTTCTTCACATCTGCTGCATCATAGACTTGCTTCGCCAAGGTTGTCTTCCCCAGTCCTCCCATTCCGGCCACAGAAATTACTTCTCGTCCGGAACCACCGATGACAAGCCACCCTACCATCTGCTTTATAGGCTCGTCAATGCCAACTATATCAGTTTTCTCTAATAGTAGAGCATCACCACGAGGGTCCTCCCACATTTGACGTGCAGTTGAAGAGCCTGAACCTTGTTCAGCCATATTAAACTTGCGACGTAGTCTCCTATGAACCTCCGAGATTTTTCTGATTCTCGAGTTGATGCCTTGTAACTCAGCAGCAATTCGGTATTGAGATTTCATGTTCTTAATACAACACGAAAACTTATGGATGGAACTGTATAACCCCTTCCCATGAACATGTGCCTGGAGAAGTGTAAATTCGTCGAGAACATCTTCGCTATCATGAGCAATGTCTCTTACTTGCTTCACCCATACTTTGACTTCCTCATCACTCTCTTCAAAAGCATCAGCAACCCTCAGAAACGCAGTCATGCGCTCCAGTTCCCCTCTCAGATACACGATTTCTTTCCTAACCCCTCCCAAAAGTTGCAGATCATTTTCGAAAAATGGTGCAACCTTGTCGAGCAGAAACTTTACTGCACTCTCTGCCATTAACTCTCTCTTTACTGTTTCAATTACCCTTTTTTCCTCCCCTGATTCTCTATCCCAAATTGTATGGAGTTATATAAGCGAGGGGCAACATATACATATTCAAAAAAATTGCAGATGCCTTTTAGTGCAAGTAACAGCGACTGGATTTTGAATTGTTTGTGACAAAGCATTCGGATTTTAGTAATTTTTCTTTGTAGTAATTTATTTGTCCATGAAATTTCCTAGAAAATGACTCAAATTTAAAAAATTCAATTATTGCCTTGTGAGAAATGCTAAGGAAACTCTAGTGGAACTCTCCATGGAGTTCTTGACTTGTTATCCACAAGAACCAAGATCATTTTTCCGACAAAATGGTTAGGAAGTTGCTATTCACACCTATTTTTACCTCTCACACACCCTTTTTAATTTTTTGCCACTGATCTTCTTCAATTCATCCAATTTGACGGTCGAAAATTGAGAGACGTGTGTGACAAGTAAAAATGGGTATGTGGCTAGCACTATCCAATACTTAGCAAGTTGCGTGCAATTGCATTGCAAGAAAACGATAGCATGACTACATTTTTTCCGACACCAGATAAAACTGAACTGAACATTCTAAGCAAAGAAAAGTAAGGGGTGTGATATTCACACACCCCATTTTACTTCTCACACATCTTTTTAATTTTCGGTCGTCGGATCGGATGAATTGAAGAAGATCAATAGACATAAATTATCAAAAGGTGTGCGAGAAGTAAAATGGGATGTGTAGATAGCACACCCCAAAAATAATATATTTGGTCGATCTAATTTACATAGATGAAAATATATGTGTGAAGGTGACTCACACAATAAACGAAGGAGCGAAACGAGCTAATGGAGTGAATATCCATTCGAACAAGTAATTAGCTGCTGCTGTGGTTGCTTCTGCAGGCAGCCAAGCTCAGTAACTACCGGATAATTTCATTTGATTGTGAATATACTTTGAGATTCGAAAGTCAAACCAAAAGCTGCTTTCCCAGAAAGCCTCAGAAAGCAAAAGCTGCCTTCATTTGAAATTGCTTAGTAAAAGTGTTAAGTAACTTCTAACTCTTTTAAGTCTATGACAAATTTAAAATATTCTCAAGCTTTGGTAACAGAATTGAACACAGCGACTGGATTTTAAATTGTTTGTGACAAAGCAATCAGATTGTAGTAATTTATTTGTCCATGAAATTCCCTAGAAAATGACTCAAATTTCAAAAATCCAATTATTGACTAGCGAGAAATGCCAAGGAAACTCTCAGAGTGAGACTTTCCATGGAGTTTTTGTCACCTCACAGTTTAACGTCAATTTTTGTGCCAACATTATAAAACATTGTGCCTAAACATGAGGCGACAAAGAATACATAGAGAGTCCCACTTTTGATAGAATCTTCTTAGCATTCCTCTCGACTTGTTATCCACACGAACCAACATCATTTTTCCGACAAAATGGTTAGGAAGTTACTATTCACACCCATTTTTACCTCCCACACACCCTTGTTAATTTTTTTTCCCACTATCTTCTTCAATTCATCCAATCCGACAGTTGAAATTTGAAAGAGGTGTGTGAGAAGTAAAAATTAGTGTGTGGCTAGCACTATCCAATACTTAACAAGTTGCGTGCAATTGCATTGCAAGTAAGCGATAGCATAACTAAAGTTTTTCCCGCACTAGATAAAACTGAACCGAACCTTCGAAACAAAGAAAAATAATATGTTTGGTCGATCTAATTTACATAGATGAAAATATACGTGTGAAAGTGACTCACATAATAAACAAGGGAGCGAAACGAGCTAGTGGAGTGAATATCCATCCGAACAAGTAATTAGCTGCTGCTGTGGTTGCTTCTGCAAGCAGCCAATCTCAGCAACTACCGGATAATTTCATTTGATTGTGAATATACTTTGAGATTCGAAAGTCAAAGCAAAAGCTGCTTTCCCAGAAAGCCTCAGAAAGCAAAAGCTGCCTTCATTTGAAATTGCTTAGTAAAAGTGTTAAGTAACTTTCTAACTCTTTTAAGTCTATGACAAAATTTAAAATATTCTCAAGTTTTGGTAGATTTTTATACAATACATATTGACCGTGTAACTTTTACTCTACCGGCAGTACGTAATTTTCAACCGCCAGCGCCAAGTTACCAAATTTAAAAGGAAAAACGAAGAACACATTTACGATCTCAATGAAGAAACTTAGTTGCTGCTACAATTAAAAGTTATAACGTTTAACTGCTCTAGTAATGCTCTTAAAAATGAAAAACTGTTGTTAGACTAAATAAAAAATTTAATTCCATTGTAACTTACTCACCTGAGGACTGTATAAATCCTTGGATCTCTTCTTCAACATCGACACAGCTAATCTAGTTAACCTTTTTTCTGATACTGATATAGCACATACGTGAGTGCCAAGTTTTTTCCGACAACGATGTCTAGAGAAGTTCAGGCAATGTTTTCGCTACTGCTAATTATGGCAACATGCGCTGCAACCGGATTTGCGCATGTGCCACCCCCATCGCTACTCCCGAACTTTCCCAATATCCCAGGCCTACTGCCACCTGGGATCCCAAGCTTATTGCCGCCAGGGATCCCAGGCCTGCTGCCACCTGGAATCCCAGGCCTGTTGCCGCCAGGGATCCCAGGCCTACGACCGCCAGTGGACCCGGCTGAGATAGCAAAGTGTTGGTCTTCACTTCGGGGTATTCCAGGGTGTGCACAGGAAATTATTACCACAATCTTTACCGGTAAATTTGCGCTAGGCCCTGGTTGTTGCAAGGCCATCGTCGAAGTTGATGAGAAATGCTTGCCGAAATTGTTCCCGTTGTTTCCTTCTGTTTCCGCATTGCTTAAGAACAACTGTGTTCGACACAATGTTGCTCCTCCTAATGCAATTGGTTCAAAGCACTAGTAGGCAGTTGATCTTGTTTTCAGTTATTCACAGACATGCAGGGTTTAGGGTTTTTCTTTTTACCTTGGGTGCCATTTTTCTTAGCTTTTGGAGACTTAGATCTCACTAAAATAAGAGAATAACAGCTTATAGTCTCATTGAAACAACTCTCTCCCTCTCTATGATAAATTGTTAGATCTTCTTTTGATCTATTGATCCGACGATCCATGAGTCCGGATCCTAATGCATAAAGATACAAATCGTTCAACGGGAGCAAGAATTTACAAGAACATTTAGAACATTTTCGTTCACATTTCAAATTCCAGCTGATGATTTAACGAATCATGAATCACGATTTGTATCATAGGAAAGCTGGAAAGTGCAAAGAGAAGAATTTTATGTAACACTAGAAATTGAATTACAACACTGTCCATCCAGGATGAACAAGAGGAAGCGAAAATAAGAGACGCACAATGAATGCAGAAAAAAGTATAAACATCAGTTTTCTGCTTGAAAATCGTAAGATTTATTTGTAAATACAAGCTGATGACTAAGAATAATTCACAAGTAAATGAAGATACATGTATATTAATTTTTGGAAAAAACCACTTGTGTAATTGCTGTTCCGTTTGACAGCAAAGACAATGCTCGTTGATCAGTTCATGTACCTGGTGAGGAGAAAATGTTTTTCAGGTCCATTGCTGAGTTAGAAATCCAAATTCCGCATCTGAAAGACACAGCCAGAGCAAAGCAGGACCGTGAAGAAAGCTTGTGGGATACTGTGGGGCTTGGATTTAAGGAAGCGTAAAATGGTGCAGGCAAAACTTGCAGGAGTCGAGAAGGTGGTAATCGGCTAATTAAGAATCTGACAGGAAAATGTGGTTTCACACTCTTCCACTTGGAAAATTACAAGCCATAAGGAAACCTGAAGAGAATAAAAGTGAAAATGAGAGACTAAAAAAACACAAAAACTTGTCAAGATATATTCAGAAAATGCATCCATCAAATACTTGATGTCCCAGATTCTATGTAACAAGAACATGCGAGGGAACAACGAACCTACAAACTCAGAGCTATCAAGACCGAAATGATAAGTATAATAGTGCATAGATAGAGAAACCTGGATTTGTTAGTTTTGCATTATTTTGCGTCATTTTTAAATACTGGTTAATACAAACAAATATGCATGTGCATATAAGCGCAAAGGATCAACCCACGCAAACGGGTAAAAAAACAAAACAATCAGAATCCAAGTGGCAGGTTTCATCGAGACATGGAAAGCAGGAGAAACAAATTTTTAAAAGTTAAAAAAAATAAAAAATAAAAATAAAAACAATATGAAAAGGCAGTTGCAGAATGTAAAATTGCTTACAAGACGAGACCATTTAGAGAATGAAGACTTCCAACTAATAAAGGCCCAACATTCTTAGCTCTGTCACATGGCTCGGGTCTAGCTCAGGGGCGTTCTTATTATCTTCTCGGTCTTCTACAACATATTCCTGGCATCACAAATTGGACAAAGGTACCAGTTGACTTTCAGTTGGAATAATTACTGTAATTCTCTGTCCACATATTATGTCTATGAAACAACACGCTGTGTGTAGAGCATAATCCACGATATAACTTGGTTAGATACAACTGAACCTAAGAACTCATAACTTGGAATATAAATTTTAGTCCTCGCTACCAGTAAGATTCAGTATGTATAGTTTGAGTTCCATAGTAAGTTCAAAGTATCAAGAACTAGACCTTTGTTAATTCTTGTTTGGCAAGTACATGGTAATGCCGTTCATTGATTCTCTGTCCACATATTATGGCTATGAAGAAGCCATAAAGCAAACCCACCAAAACAATAGCTAAAACTGCAACAAAATAATACATGCAATTAGATTGCAGTTAGTGTAATCAGCATGTCTTACACGAAGAACATAGATATAATATAGGGAGTTCAGAGGGCAGTGAGAAGTTAGCATACCAGCCATAGTATAAAACCCAAACGGGTGCTCCTCATAACCAAACATCTCCCTTAGTTCGTCTCCATAAAATTTGTATACCAGCACTCCCAAGAATGCCACAATCTGATGAAAAAGAAAATATTCACAAAATTTCAGGAATGACAAACTGACAGGGAAGTCTTACCTCTTCTTCTTCCATAAGAGTTTGTCACTTGTTTGAAGTAACTGAACAACTAACAGTAATGTTTAGAGTTACCAATAGTACGAACACTTAAATTTCAAATACGATTAGGATCAGTTCTAACAGTACCCTTCTGTACGAAACATAACAGAACCTTGCAAACGTGTGCTACAGCTGACTATTGCTAACCAATCAAACAGTACTTTCTGTTTCTAGTTAATTCTTCTGTGGCCCGTGCAAAGTTGAATAAAATTTAAGGGAAAATGCCTAAGTTCTTTTATTTGGGGAGAAATACCTATTTGGTAAAATAAAATGAATCCCATTAGTTTTTGTAAACCTACCAGTTGCACGATGATGAAAATGAATGCATGATCTCTAGCAACAAGGAACTGAAATTTCAATCTCAACCACCAGCGATCGGGAGGGACATTCGCTCGTAATATGAACACTGCCCTGCATTCTGTACAATGAGCAAAAGCAAAGCCCTCCTGAAGAAATAAATATATGAATAATTAATACCAAGCCTCTACAAAAGGAACATAGTCTTTAAAGAAATAAATAAAAAATGCTTTATTTCACTACTTGTGCCAAATTAGACAAACATCACAAGAATTTCAACACAATTATGTGCATTTGCATTATTCTAAAATGAATATATAAAAAAGCATCTGCAGATCACGAGGAAAGAGCAGGGATGAAGAAAATGTTCACCTTTGTTGACCTCCAGTTATCAAGGCATGATCTATGGACATACTTCTGAGTACCTCTGCAATGGCATGGAGCAATTAAGTCTTCCCCTGAGAGACAAATAAACAATGCTAAGATATTTGAATTTCCTAGCCACCAAATAATGATCGAAAAGGTACATAACTATGATTACTTTCACCAGCAAGTTACTCGTGTATCCTCTACATCATTTGAACCTTTTCATGAAAAACTAATGGTGACAGTAAACTGAAGATACACAAAGAAATGCCAGGAACTATAGAAGAACCTTCTTCAGCATCAAGGCAAATACGGCACTGTGGTTGCTCTGCGCTCACCAACTTAGAATTTTCATTGACATCAAGAATTTGTGACTCTTCATCAGTAGCAGGAAAATCACCTAGCACATCTGTAATTTCACATGAGGATGAAGATTCTGTGGGTCTCTGTGAAATGTCAGACTGACTTAAGATGGGTTCACATTCTGTAATATCTTCCTTATGACTATCATTTGATACTAATTGCATTGCGAAGAATGTCGAGTCAGGAGTCCAAAGAAAAAGTCATTGCCAGTGCTATAGCTCCTACAGATCATTTCAAACGGAACTAAGAAAGAACCTATTAGAACAAATAGACGAAAAGTACACTGGTTAGGAACCTGCATTACATGTCAAGTTGTTGTTACTAGTGCTATGGAAATTAAAATCTTGTTCCAGTACTAAAAATAATAATTTGACATGCCAAACTGCTCTAAGAACTTTCCATAAAACATCCATATGCACAAGTATGAAATATATAGTGCTTAAAGTACCAAGATCTATGCAACAAGATCGGCAGAAATTTCGAGGATTCAAAAAAGCAAAATGCTAATCATGGATATACCATATACCAATTAAGATTCAAGAAACAATAGGAGCATAACAAACGATTATTACTGATTTCGTTGATAGGTACTACAATTCCAAGCTCTTGCAACCAGCCTAACATATAATATGGCCTAATTACTTGACTTATGAAAAAAAAAAAAAAAAAGCCCTTGAATTTTCTTAAATGAATAACCCATCAAGATAATTATATATACTTAGCATAAAATTCCAACTTAATTACTCTGTATAGCATCAACTTCAGCTCCAGCTTTCAATTTCCCTATATATAACTTGGCGTCCATACAAAAGAAGGTTTATTTCTTCCCAGAAAATTCAATAAACAAATAAAAATCAAGCATGCAATTAATAAATTTAATACATGATATATAATCATAACCCTGAAAATGTGATTAAAGAATACAAATTTCTCATCAAAAGGAACGCGGTTCAATCAACAAATTAACAAATTTCGAGCAAAGATTGAATTTTTATGAGATCAAATAAGGGGGCTGACCTGAAATTTAGCAGTACGGGAGATCGCCATCGGACTGAAACAATGCAGGCATCGATTAGATGGGGAATTTGAGAATCGAATTCTAGGGTTCTTATGAATTGAAGTGAAACGGTGGACTTTGAAGGGTGCAAGGATGATTAAAAAAATTTGGGAAATTTTTTTTTTTAATTTAATTTTAAAATTGTTTTCGTTGAAAAGTAAGCAGGCAGGGTGCGTGGTGGGTGTAATTAGAAATTGAGCAATCATGGAAATGATGAACAATCATAATAAATAAATATTTAAGACATTGGAAAAAACAAGATCATAAGCAAACAAAAAATGATTTTAGATGCATAAAATAATCAAGCCAAGAAATGAAATTGCGTTTTGGTCAAACTCTTATCATAAATTAAACTAGAAGAGAGCACACACTTCTTATTCTTACGTGAACAATTTCTCTTAATAAGTGCATATTTTTTTAATATTACATAATTACTGTTTTGGCCTTCTTATGTAAATATTGTATATCAAAAGTGAGGGTAAAATTAGAAAAATAAGTATATGATTGTCATTTTGTCAAAAGGTATAAAATTACTATTTTGCCCTCATTTTGTCAATAGTGTGCATCAAAAGTGAAGGCAAAATAGAAAAAGAAATTGACAATGAAAGTTCTCTTAATAGTATAGATGTATAGATAATTTTAATGTAAATTATCTAACGTAGATCATCCTTCATATGTAGACCGACCATTTCTAATATAGATCATTAATTCTATGTTCTTTTTTTCATGAAGTCACGTTTCGAGTTCAAAATCTTCCCACTTCATATATGGTCCGGCCTTTTGTAACATACTTTTCCCCTTTTCTTTCTTTTTCTGATATGATTTTGCAGCATAGAGTAATCAGTATAAGGTTGAAGTTGACGATCGGTGAAAGGACATATGCCTGGAAAACCAAACAACACGATGCCGGCCAGCCAAACCATATGAATCTACACAAACTATTAGCTCCAAACTAGCCATCTATTGCATTTTGTTAATTCTAAGATCCACAGTCTAGCTCATCTAACATGGATGACGAAGACGATAGATATTTATAACGCCATAGTTTCATTGTAGTATTGTGGGTTGATTGTAAATATTATATCGTTTGTCAAAAAAAAAACATTATGAAGTTTTGTTTAAAAGGTCCTTAGAAAGCATATAAGGCCATCTCCAACCGAGGGTTGGCCAGATGGCTTGTTTTAGTCATCTGGCTCTATAAGAAATTAATATTTTAATGAATAGTATAGGGTCATATTTGATTCCGTCTCCAACCGATGGCCAAAGGACCATAGAGCTTGTTTTAGCCCTGTCACAAAAAACCGTCTCCAACCGATGACCATAGGGCCAAACATAATTTATTATTTAAAAACTACAACTTAAATTCAAATCCAATGGTTAAGTGACGTTAGCTAGCCGTTGGATTTGAATTTTTCTTTTGCTATAAACAGGGTGGATATTGGACTATAATTCACACAACTTTGAATTCAATCTATTTCAATTCAATCTCTTTCAATTCAATCTTTTTCAATTCAAGTTTGCAATGAATTCCAACTTTGGATTCTCTTCAGATTCCAACTAGGGGTCCTCATCCAATTCCAAATTGGAAGCAAAATGGGTGCAAATGTTTTTAAATGTTGTTAAATGTTTTTCTTTATGTTGTATAATTTGTATGTTGGTTAATGTTATTTAATGTTGTTTCATATTGTTTAATGTTGTTTCATGTTACTTAATTTAATTTAATGTTGTATAATGGCCTAGGAAGTTATACAAAAAAAAATATAATTTTAAAAAAATATATATGAAACAAATTTTGTGAAATAGACGTTATAGGAAAAAAAAAATAGAATTTAAAATAAAATGAAACAAATTTTGTGAAATATAAGTTATAAGAAAAATTTTGTAAATAAAAAATAATAATAAAACTGTAAAAATAAATAAATAAATCAAATGCAACAGCTAGCTAACGTCAGCTAGCCGTTGCATTTGAATTTTAGCTTAAGGATTCCTATCGGTTATAACCGACAGGAATAATGATTTTTTTGGCCAGCCCCTGGGTTGGCTGGCTAGCTGTATACAGTCAGCCTCCAGCCCTTCAGCCCTTTCATATTCCTTGGGACCCTCTAAGATTCCACGAGCCCTCTAACCTAGCCCTCGGTTGTAGAGAGTTTTCGGGCTATTTTCAGCCCTCTGGACCTTTCGGTTGGAGGCCATCTCTAACCGATGGCTGGCCAGAAGACTCGTTTTAACCCTTTGGCCCTCCAAGATTCTTCAAGATATTAATATTTTAATGAACAGTACAGGGCCATATTTGCTTCCGTCTCCAACCGAAGGCCAAATGGCCAGAGGGCTCGTTTTAGCCCTATCATAAAAAACCGTCTCCAACCGAGGGTCATAGGGCCAAACATAATTTATTATTTAAAAATTACAACTTAAATGTCGTTAAATGTTTTTTAACAAATATGAAAAACTAGAAATGTTTTTAATAATTTGTTAAATGTTGTTAAAAACTACAAATTTTGTAAAATAAAAGTTATAGGAAAATAATAGAATTTAAAAAAAAATGAAAAATAGAAGTTATAGGAAAATTTTCGTAAATAAAAAATAATAATAAAACTGTAAAAAAAATAATAACCGACAGTAATGCATTTATACTAAATAATATGCATGTATTCTTATCGGTTTTAACCGACATGATTGATTTGAATTCTGGCCAGCCCCGGGCTGACTGGCAGCCAGCCCTCCAGCCCTCTTCGATTTCATGGAGCCCTCTCAGATTCCACGGCCGTCTGGCCTAGCCCTCGGTTGGAGACGATTTTTGGGCTATTTTCGACCCGTCTGGCCCTCTGGACCCTTCGGTTAGAAATGGCCTAAGGGTTTAGCAAAGTTGGCTAACCATTTGCACCTCCCACTATGCATAGTACTGATGAATTTGGTGTAATTATTTTATTATTTGTGAAAACAAAGAGTACTTAAAAAGGCAGATGTTATGAGAAAATTAATTGAATCAAATAATTAACCAAATTAACCAAACCACATGAAGTAATTCAAATTTTTAATGACAAAGCAAACATTTACAGTGACAAGAATCTCTCCGATATTCTATCAGAAAATTGGGAAAATCTGATTGTGCAAAGAATATTAATTGTTACAAAATAACAAAAATACTCATTCACTTTTGCTGCATGCAGGTCTTCAAGTAGTTGAGGGGTAAAAATAAAAACCATCCGATGAGAGATCAATCTTAACGGTCAGTTGGCAGAAAGGATGTTAGAAGTAATCACTTGCAGCTGCAAATCTCTGGTAAATCCAAATCCCTGGAGGTAATAGGAAAACCAGTACTGCAACCAAGCATATCTTTTACAAATTGACTGCTCCTGATTTTCTCTTTGTTTTTTGCATTTCTGTTTTGTATTTGTAATGAGAAAAAATCTACTGAGACTTAGCACCACAGTTGCAGCATCTTTCTATGAACCACTCTAACCTGTATTCAGAAGGAAATAGATAGCATTATTAGTCAAATTAACTGATGAATTGAAAGAAAAAGCTACGTAGTTAACTTTTCGGAATACTTGCAAGAGGCTTGTAACTCAGTGTTTAAAAGCAGTTACCCTTGCACTCACGTGAGGCTCTATGCTCGAATCCCCTTCCCTATATCGCTAGCATTGATAGCAATACAAAACTATGTGAAACAGTTGAAGGTGTTGACTTTCTTAACTACCAGTCAACTCACAGGTAGGTTAATTTCCTTCTGTGGGTCTTCGAACTTTTCTTAATTAACAATCCACAATTTTTCACTATTGACTGTGTGTTGTGGTGGATTTTTACCATGTGTGTTTCTAAGTTTGCTCAGCTTTGATTGGTTGGCTCTTCTTAATAAAATCTAGTAGAGAGGGGACGGGCGGAGGGTTTCTGGGTGCAACGGTCATTTCTCTTTCAGGAGAGGGTTGGTGTCTCGCACACGACTGTTGATGAAGAGCTAATCTCGTCTAATCCATCTCTACAATTTAATAAAAATAAATAAAAAAAAAGCTTTGACTGGTTGGTCTAGGCTTTTGGATGATTTGGATCAAAGAAAGTAAATCAGTGTGGATTTGCCATGATTCTCAAATATAAAAGGCAGGAAAAAGGTAAAAACCTACCAGTCAAAATCCCCTATCAAGATCATCTGCATACAGTTGCCTCAATTTGACATTGCCATGATTCTTAAATAAGGAAATACAAATCATTTCCCATTTAAATGTTGAAAAAATCAATATTTAAAAAATAATAATTCTTTTTTGTTTGCTGTAATTGATCATTGACTGCAAAACTACACGGATTGAAATCTCTTTTCTAATGCATAAATACATGTTTTTATTAACTAATTGATCTGTTATTTCATCCACTATGGTAAGCAAAAATTTGATTAACTAACTAATCTATTATTTCCCCTAAATGCTAATGCTGTCTAAGTTTGTAATGAGATAGAAGGGACTTACAAGTCTTTAAGGCATGAGCTCTTGGAATCCGAATCCTCTGGCGGTCTCCGATAATCCAACGAGAATACCGATGGCCCTGCAGGACTACTAGAGAGCTTCTGATCACGAGGCAGAAGAGGGAGGTTCTCAGCTGACGTGTGGCTCGAGGGAGCCGGAGAGAAAGGCGGCGAGGGGGAAGGAGACGGTGAGAATATGTACTTTTGGTTGCCAGGCCCAACACTGATTGGAAGTGGAGAGGGAGGCGTGGGAGGAGATGATGTCGGAGACGGGTAGGCTTTTTTCTCACCATCGTCCTCCATTGAAATATTTCCCCTACATGCAAATTAATGTTCTCTCTCCCTCTCTCTTCTTGGCCTTGGAAGTATGTAATTAGGACAATGTGTCCCTCCGAGACAAAGTCATGACCTTCCCGGGAGTTTTTTTGTCTGAATCTTAGGTATAACCTAACGGTCATGGGCATGCTTATCAACTGCTCATTCCTTGTTGCATGCGCATATTTACATGCCAATTTGGTAAGCTCGTTTACTTTTCCTTCTAGGTCTGTACTTTTTCTTTTGGGCCTTGACCAATTGTGTATTGCTCATGTTTACATGGTAGAAATGAGAAGCACAAAGACCAAGAAACTTAAGAGGACAAGTAAGGAAAGTGAATCGGACCAACTTGTCTCCAACAACTTATATGATCATGATTTTCAAGTATTAAATTACGAACTCATACTTTTCTTAATAATTTCATATGTGTTTATAGCTAGAAAGTTTGACATAAAAAATAAACACATGCAAATTTAGAAATTGGGGCATGTTTACTCATCATGAGAATGAAGATATAAAGGGATGAACATATTCCCGACACTCAAAATCAATTTTGATCCTTTTTTTTTTTTGGTACACATGAATTGAAAATGATACATATTCCTTGTAAGCTAATTCTTATAAGTAAACATACCTTAAAAAGTTTTTTACACTCATACTTTAGTAAACGTAGAAGCCTGACGATGATGAAAATGAATTTGTTCTTATTCTCTATAAATAAAAGTGTACCATAGTTTAGTTGGACACCAATCCTGTTTTCTATAGGTTTTGTACCAAGGTCCTAGACCCTGTGAGTAAGTACAGGTTGCTTTGCAGTGTGAGTAAGTACAGGTTGCTTTGCAGGTTGAACATAAGCTGTGACCTACCAAGTTAAGTTGACCAGAAATTTCAACTAATAGAGAATTGAGAACGAGATGGATTCAATTTTAATGTTAATGAAATTTCTGATCCCCGAGTCCTGTCACAAAATGTGATTTTATACGAAAGGTACATATATTATTAACTTTGATTTTAACCAAAAGGCAGAGAAAAATTTTTCTTAAAGTGAGACTTTCTACGAAGTTTCTATCATCTTACAGTTTAACGTCAGAATTTCTTTCTTTATCTTATTTTTAGTCATTGAGTGAATAAGTTAAACCAAAACAACCATCAAGATTAAACAAGAAGAAGTGTTGTAATTACGATTATCCTACTACATTAGAAAATAGTTTGTCACAACCTTTTGTGGTGGCCACATTTTTCTTTACACATGCATGGTTGCCAATGTTCACTTTGATTTTATAAGATAGTTGCCAAGATTGTCACACTTTTCCTTATTGATCTGAAAGACCGTTTGGGTTCATGTATAGTCACACTACTTTCATTTCTATAGCTTGATAATTGTTTCATTTCGTTAGCGTGTTTATAAATGTATATATGGTATATATTGTACAACATTGTATTTTTACATGTTCTTACAGTACTTGGATGTCTTTTTTTTTTTTGTAAAAAGGAAAAATACTTGGATGTCTTTCTTTTTCAAAATTTTAAATTGAAATGTTGGAGGAAACTAAAATCTGATTAGGAGAACTTTTGTACTCAAATAAAAGAAACAAACAAAATATTTTTTTTGTAGATTTTCTTTATGATTCATCTTTATTATTTTTTTCTTTTGAATTCTCTCTGTTTTGTTATGCTTATTTTTTCTAATTTTTAAAAAGACTTCCTACAAGTAAAATTATAAAAAGTAACATTTTTCGAGATTTGATCCAAACAAGGGCCAAAACCCCTGACAGCCAAATAAAATTCGATGACAATTGTAAAAAAGATCATAATTTTTACAAATTATATACATACTCAAGCCAAACAAAATTCAAGTAATTAGAAAGCAAAAATTGAAGAGCAATACCTCCGAAGTGGACAAGACAATGGTGAAGGCTTTAGATTTGGTGACTGTCAGCCATGGTGATGGTTTTAGTTATGGGTGGAGGCGGAGCGAACACATTTTTTGGACTGACGACAGTGTTTGGATTTAAGGTTGCAATTGGAGGTAGAGGTGGAGGCAAAGGGACCATGGTTGACTGATTGCCGACTATAGTGGTTGTTGTAGTTGGAAGTAGAAATGGAGGTGAAATGTGGTGGAAGTGGGTGAACTGAGAACCGTTGCATATGCTAGTATGGAGCTACTATAAGTTGGGTGACCATGTTATTTGATCAGTTTTTATCTTGTTCAGTGTATTCGTTTATGTACACAAGATTAAGCAGCAAATGGTTTCTTACTTAACTAACTCACATTGGACCTATTTGGCTAATTATGTTAAATTCAACAAAGTCACACTAGGTGACACATGTGCACTTCCCACCTCTTTCTTGCTTAAGGCCGACCTGGAAAATTTATGTTTGGGATGTTTGGCAATTCCGATATCCTAGCATGTTGCAATTTTGTTCAAAGCTCACTTGGTATACTACAGAGAGCTAGTAGGGATACTGACAGAAATATAGCTCGATGAGGGACAGCTCGGAACGGATCAAATTGGCTTGAGATACAGCTTGAGTTGCTAAACATTGCATTTTCGGACAAAGTAATTGAGTTTTCATTGAGAGATGATGGTTGCTAGCCTTACTTGAGCTGTATTTCTCACGGGACCGCCATAATTACAAGTATGTAAAGCCTCACAGTTGTAAAGACCATGTTGAAATTAAACTTGACAATATCTTAGTAAAATTGTCGTCACCATTACAATTGTTGTTCTCGTTTTCCGTTTACACTGCAACACGCTTTGTCCTATGTTATTATCATATATTGAATTTGTTCATAACTTGACAATTTGGGAAGATTTCACGGCTCTCTTTTATCCACAACCCAATAAACCTGAAAAAAAAAAATTCTGAATAGTTAAAGAAAATGCAACAGCTGTCAGTTGGAATTTCCCATTCTCCCCATAGTTTTGCAACTCCTGCGAAGTTCTATGCCGGCAATCTCACTAACAGTAGATGGGCATCAACCCCAACTCATAGTAGCAAACATAAAAGTTCCATATCTGGTGTTGGAGTGCCATCACAACTTTGAAAGAAAAGGCGTGCACCTGAACCTACTAGGTCCGTGAAATGTGGATGCAAATTTCGTACATGCCTGATTTGATGAAATTCCGCCTAGAAGAGAACAAACAATGTTAGCCTAATTGACGAACACTCAATAAAAAAGGGAATGTGTCCGTCAAAAGACCTCTAATGCTCAGAAAAAAGTAGAGAAAACAAAAAACTTGAGAGAGTTCTAAGTAGTAAGGGACGATTACAATTTTCTTTGAATGACTTGGCTATTTATTGGGAAGAAACCCTAGCAGGTAGTTGGGAAGGAAGCTGTAGAGCATACTAGGCAATCCTTGATGATGCAGGTCAGTCTCCACAGTCTTACCAACTAGCATTCCTAGAGGTCCCTTGGTAAGAGCGCATGTGCGTTTGAACACGCAAAGGGAGACTCTGAAGAGTCATTGCCTTGCCATAATTGAGACTGGGTATAGCCTAATGACATAATGTACTATGGACGGCAAGGAGAGTCCATAATAAGTGTCATGTGAAGTTGGGAGAGTCCATGACTCACACCATGGGCGGCCTGCAAAGGCCATGATGTGTTAGTGGCATAAAAGTCCAATTACCTTATAACATACTACTTATGACGTTAAGAGTAAAACAGTCACATTGAGCATATACTCCATGTGTCCTCCTACTAGATGTGATTAATTTATGTCTTCACATGAACTACTTCGCCCAAATCTCAGGACAACATAATGGAGTCACTAAGGACAAGGTAATAGCACGAACGTTTGCTTCCTTAGGAGAACGTCATCGAAGTAAATTGAGGAAGAAAATCAAAGCTGGGAAAATGAATCTTGTGGATGAAGTAACCAGTACTCTGTGTTGCTTTTGGGAATTTTGGGGAAAGACATCCTCTCCGGATCCCTTCCTCCTAATCCACCAAATCAGTAGATTTGTGCCATTGAAATTTGATCCAATGGCTGAAATTATTATAACTTTTAAAGTGAGCCTCTGTTTGTAGTCGTTGAATCAAATTTCAATGGCACAAATCTACTAATTTTGTGGCTTAGGAGGAAGGGATCCGGAGATGATTCCTTTCCTTTGGCTGCTTAGGCTTCTAACCATATAAAATTTGTAGTTCGATCTCTATTGATTGTTGAAAGCCTAATTGGTTCTCATTAGGATCCATTCGCTGGCCATAGTATGTGTTTATAGTTTATCAGTATATACTTACACCAATAGTCTGCCCATTAATCAGTATTAGACTATCAGTTTGGAGGTGTTGCGAGGTGGTTATAAAGCCTTATGCTATTATCTTTAGCCACAATGGCTTAGAACATTGGTTCAACAATGGTTTGATTCAGTTTGTGGTTTAACATGCACCTATCACTTAATAAAAAATTTGCATCTATATTGAAATAAATATTAGATTTTTTTTTCCAATTTATAGAAAATTCATTGCCAACTTGTTAACCTCGGAATTTTAAATTTACAATCTCATAATGCTAAGATATTCAGTAAATTACTATATTATATAATAATAAAAAAAAAAAATTTATTGTAATATTAACCCACGGTTTGTAAAAGTTAAAATCACATACTAAATCAATTGGTTTTATTTTTTAACAAACGATAATATCTATAAAAAAAAAAATGGGGGTGAGCTTACTCAGACAATTAACTATCAGTAATGTGGTTTAAATTTGCATTTGGCAAGAATCGAACTTAAGACTTCTCACTTATAAGTGAAAATAAATATCACTAGAATAAATATATATATAAAAATATCAACCTGGACCAACACAAATGATGTAGTTTGGTTGGTTTATCGGTTTTTCAGTTTGTTTGGGTTAGTTTTTCGGTTTGTTTGCCCAACCTTAATTCAAATGACATACATTACAATTGAAATTACAAAGCCAGAAACAAAACCAATCCCTCATTAAAATTGAAATTACATAATTCAACAAAGCAACCAACAAGCATGAAAAAATATCCTTCCCATTAATTCAAAGCTTTAAAATTGGCTTCATTAACCCAACTCCCAATTGTGTTAAATTAAGTGTGGCATTCCACAATGATTCAGGTGAATGTGAAACCCGT
The DNA here is from genome assembly GCF_041283825.1 of Pyrus communis. Taxonomy (NCBI): domain Eukaryota; kingdom Viridiplantae; phylum Streptophyta; class Magnoliopsida; order Rosales; family Rosaceae; genus Pyrus; species Pyrus communis. The sequence continues at coordinate 10,035,706 of NC_142573.1, forward strand.
ATATAAGAATCATGTTTGATTTTTGTAAGAATAATATTTGGCTACTCAAAGATGAGCGGGAACTCTTACTCAAAATTTGTCAAAATTTTTCGTTGTCAATTTATAGAACTTTGTGTTTATAATAAGAGTTGTTCATATTATAAATCACCTTATAAAGATCGTATCTACAAAAAATCAATTAAAACTAAGGTCGTTTAGTCATCAAACTGTTTAAAAACAAATGAATATTATTGGTAAAAGTATTACAAACCGTCTATGTATTTGCTACAATAGATTGACCAAACAACCTTAGTTTTAATTTATTTTTTGCAGAGATGATCTTTACATTGTGATTCAGAGTATGAGCGGTTCTGATCATAAGTACAAAGCTCTGTGATTAAAAAACTAAAAGTTCTGAGTAAGAGCTTGTACTCATCTTTGAGTAGCCAAATATTGTTCTTTTTGTAATACTAATTCAATATATTTGTATCACACTCGTAAATTTGATATAACTAATGAGTCTAATATATTGAACTCACAAATTCAATAAATTAGTATCACATTCAACTTTTCCGTCACACCATAGAAGTATGATTTATATATAAATTCAATATATTAGTGTTACATTAACTTTTTTCGGCAGACCTAAGTAACATATTTAACGAAAAAGTGTGTGTGGATATTATTTTTTTAATAAAAGTAAATTGAGGACAGAAAAAACTTTGGTTCACATGATTAGTCTCAAGATTCCATGTGGGCCCATTTCTAACCTTATTCTGTGTTTTGTCTAAGGACCAGTCTGCTAAACTCCTTGATTTTTTTTTTAATATATCAATATTTTTACATTAAAAGCAGGTGAGTTCGGCTAAGTCATACAATGTCAATCTAATTTGATATCAAATTTATCATTTACGAGATTTGAACCTAAAACTTCTCACTTTCAAATGAAAAGAAATATCAAGAGACCGTAGTACTGAATGACTGTTAAACTTCTTGTTAAATGAAGCAAAACTCAGATAACATAGACGCAAAAGGATCCTCTCCAGATCCTTCCTCCTAATCCATCAAATCAGTGGATATGTGCTATTGAAATTTGATCAAACGGCTATAAACAGTAGCCCACTTTAAAAATTATAATAATTTCAATCGTTGAATCAAATTTCAATAGCACATTCACTGATTTGATAGATTATGAGAAAGGGATCCAGGGTCCTTTCCCATATGGACTAATGGGACATTGTAAGTGGGCCCCCGCCCCACCAATGGCGGCATAATTGGAAAAGCAAAGGGTAAATTTTAGTTTATTACCCTTGAGTTTCGTGGTTTTCAATATTTAGTACATGAAATTTTTTTCGTTCTAGAGTCATACCTAAAGTGTTAATTTTGAGACGGTGTCATACATCCGTTAGTCTGAGACAGTCTCATACATCTGTTAGCCTGGCTGTTAAGTCTTCCGTTGACGGATGCCGTGACACCTAGGTGGACAATAACTAGATGCCATATATCATTAAGGAATTCACGTGAAAATTAAAAATTCAAAAAAAAAATTTCGTCCAAATTTAAAATATTAAATAATTAAATAAAAGTATTAAAAAAAAAAACTCAGAACCCCCTTTGTCTTCCCCATCCGACAGCACCCCTCCATCCCCTCACCCACCGACACCCTTCCTCTTCCTGATAACCACCCTACCACCGAGCCTTTTCTGACACCGCAGAGCTTAAAAGTCTCAACTTTCTGCCATTTTCCAGAGCTTCAAAGCTTGTGAGCAATTAACTGGGTAAAAATCGATTCAAGTTTTAAATTTTGGGTGCATTTAGTAGTTATTTTTCTTGTTTTGCAGAGGGATTTTGTTTTTATAGGATTATTCAAGAACCAGAGCAAGCGAGCGAGCTCCAATGGCGGAAAACGGCTCTCTTCTCTCTCTCAGAGAAAAACACACAAAACTCACTTCCTCTTTCTTCGCTAATCCGAGATTGTTCACCAGCTTCACCTCAAAAGCCGTCTCTAAATCCGACGCCGTAATGAGCCCAACATCCATGCTCGAATCAAAACTGTTTCTGGGCCTCTGAAACCCCTTCTGGTCCGAATCGAACACCCCCATAACCCCGGAACCCGAATCCAGACACATCCACTGGGACAAATTGGACTCCAAAGGCATCGGCCTCGCCATCGTCGACGCCCTCAACGAATCCGACCCGAAACCAAAACCCTCAACCTCGGCCCAGAGCTTAATAATCTGCAGCTTTTTGCTGGTCTTCTTCCTCCATTGGTGAGAGAGGAAGGTCGAAGTGGGAAGGGAGAGTGGGGATCTTGCGTTAGTGTGGGAGTGATTTGGTAAGGGTGGGTTGCAAAGGAGAGAAGGGAGGGGGGTCGGAAGGGGTGAGGGAGAAATGCCCAAAATTTTATTTTTAAATTGTTTTAGTTTTTATTAATTTATTTTTTTTATTTTTTAATATCTAAGGTATCGTACAGTCATTATCCACGTGTATGCCATATCGTTATTAGTTAATGGTAAATTTAACAGCAATCTTAACGGAGGTATGAAACGAATGTATAAAAATGTCCCAAAATTATAACTTTATGTACCATTATAAGATAAAAAAAACTTCATGTGCCAAATATTGAAAATCAATAGGCTTTGGTAAACTTGAGATTAACCAAAAAGAAATATTAAAACGACACTCATGATGCTATTTGCTACACAGAAGTCTTCTCATCTCAGATAGTCAATCAATCAACGATACAAACTGAGATCTCAGTCTACACTCTCAGAAACCACAGAGAGAAACAATGGGGGAGACGAAGACCGTACATTCGCCATTGGTGACGTACGCTTCCATGCTATCGCTGCTTTCTCTCTGCCCTCCCTTTGTAATTCTACTGTAAGCGCTTGTAATCTCTCGTTTTTGCGTTTTTTTTTTTTTCGGTATGGAAATTGAAATGAATTTTGTGTTTGATTGCGTTGGGATTGAATTTTTTGGAGGGATGGTGATATGGGGACTAATGGGTTTTTCGTTATTTCTTTGGTGTAGTGTGAAAAATAGGGTGATCGAATCCGAATCTCGCATCGGTTTTTCGTTTTCTTGTTTGTTTCCGTAGAAAATTTTAGTTTTCTGGGAAAATATGATGTTTTGATCTGGAAATAGTAGAGGGACATGTTTAATTTTGCTTCAAAGAAAGAGATGCTGATATTAAATCTTAAGAAGTGTAAGATTATTTGATTTTGTATTGTACAAAGTCCTGAACTTGTATTTTGAAGTTTGTATCTCGCGTAGATCCATTGATAACTGATTTCTTTTTATTCCTTTTTTTTAATAATCCCCTGTTTCGATAATGACACGATGCATGCAAAGAATCGGAAATTGAAACCTTAGAGTGTTAGATATTGGTTAGTTGGGATGATGTAAGTGACTTAACATTAGCACAGCTAAACTGATACACAGTTCAATAAAGCAAAACGAAGTTCATGTGAATAAAAACTAAAAAGTTACAGAATTTGGAGCACTGTATCAATTTATCAATGTATACGCCGTTTACTGCTACATGACATCAATGTAATGGTCATGATGATCACGAGTGATTGAACTCAGAATCTGATACTTAATGCAGATGGTATACAATGGTACATGCTGATGGCTCTATTCTGCAAACTTGGGATCACTTGAGGCAGCATGGACTGCAAGGGTTCATCGAAATCTGGCCCAGACCTACTGCCACTGCATGGAAGATTATTGCCTGTTACGGTGCTTTTGAGGCTGCACTTCAGCTTCTTTTACCTGGAAAAAGGGTTGAGGGACCAATATCTCCAGCAGGGAATCGGCCTGTATACAAGGTGCTGGATGCTCGATTTCTTTATCCAAACTGCTTTGTGAATGTGATCATACAAATATGGTTTCCAATCTGTATGCCAAACTCAAGCTATATGTCTTGAATGTTCTGGAACGTTTGGCCTTCTAGATTTAAATTTTGTATAGCTTAAAGTCTTTTCTTGTCAAATTTTCTGTATCTGGACTTGCAGAAATGTTGGATTGTTACATTGATAGCTATTAGCTATAAGTTGATCTAGTTCTCTGAAATGAAAGTAAACTTCTATTTCTTGTTCTAGATAGTTCTACATGCATAGTCTCCTTTCTCCTTTTCTAATATAGCATGTGCATTTTGCAGGCAAATGGTATGGCAGCCTATTTTGTAACGTTGACTACCTACCTTGGCCTTTGGTGGTACATACTTTCTCCGTCAATTCACAGTGTTTGCTTTTATGAATGCATCCTTTGATTCCACATTCCTAGAGAGGCGGTCATAGTCTTGTTTTAGTTTCTTGGTCGGCATTATTGAGTTATTGACAGGGTGGCCTTGTAGCACCAAAATGTTTAGAGTGCATTTGATGTTTTTCTATGTTAAATTTCAGGTTTGGGATATTCAACCCTACAGTTGTTTATGATCATCTGGGAGAAATATTTTCAGCCCTCATTTTCGGAAGCTTCATTTTTTGTATTTTCCTGTACATAAAAGTGAGGGTTTATCATTACTCCGAAATATAAGTTTATCTGCTACTTACGAATGTTTTTTTTTTTTTGATTTTTTTTGTTTGACACAAATACGTTATGTTTGCAAGGGCCATGTGGCACCATCTTCCACTGATTCTGGATCATCTGGGAATGCAATAATTGATTTCTATTGGGTAAGTTTCGTTTTGAAGTCATTTTTGCCTGTTTTCTATCTCTTGTGTTCCCTGCCACACAAATTTAAGAATTGACATATCTTTTGGTTTTAACTAAATATATACCCTTAGAAGGTTCACATTCAGTGTGTGTCAACCTTTAATTTATTAATTATGCTAATTTGTACATGTGTGACTCTGCCTTGTGACTAATATTTGCAAGATGTGTTATATCCATTCACCCATTCTAAATAAACCATGTGAAAAATGTTTCTTTCAACAAGTTGTGTTACCTATGATCTATCTGAGCAAACGAGCCGTGCTTTTCTTTTGCAATAAGCAGTTCACAATGCACACAGAGCTGTAGACATGGTTTTCAACCTGGTTCATGATGTACCATATCAGAATGAATAAGTTTGTCCCAAGATAATTTTTGCTAATGTCACAGCCTTACTCTAGTAAACATGGTTTTACTTTTTGATATACTGAATTACTGGATTACCTTGGCATTCCTTATAATACAACTAGAAGGGATTATTGTGTTGGTCAATTAATGGGATGGACTTCTTCTCCAGATTTAGTTGTACCCTCTCTTTGTTTTATAACATTCTTGCTTCCTGTATAAAAAAAAGTAAAATAAATAAAAAAATAAAAAAAAACTACTGGACTACTTCAATAGGTTGTAGTTTGTATCTGCCCACATGTAGAGTTATTGTTATGTGATGCTTCTTTTATTAAAAAAAAAAGATAATCTATAATTGTTGGATATGGCCTAAATTAATGTAAAGAAATTATGATTTCCTCTTCATTTTTGTAGGGCATGGAGTTGTATCCTCGAATTGGCAAATACTTTGATATCAAAGTATTCACAAACTGCAGATTTGGGATGATGTCTTGGGCAGTTCTTGCTGTGACTTATTGCATAAAGCAGGTAAATCTTCTACGATATTTCTCCTGTCCTTGTCATTTAGGTCCAACATTTCACTTCAGTCCATATATTTCTAATTTCAAAGTTACCCTTGTAGATTTGTTAAAATTTTCAATGTCATCCACATTTACTTTTCCGTCACTTTTTGGTTGGTGGACAATGTGAATTTTCCCCCATTCAACCAAGGCAGAAAAACCTGTGTGATCGAAGGACCAAGATGAAGAGTGTATTTGTTCACCTTTTGAAATTTTTTTGTCAACATATTTTTTTCTAACATTTAACTTGTTTCTTGTTGCACCAGTACGAAGTCAATGGGAGAGTAGCTGACTCAATGCTTGTGAATACTATATTGATGCTGGTGTATGTCACAAAGTTTTTCTGGTGGGAGGCTGGATACTGGAATACAATGGATATCGCACATGATCGAGGTACACATATGCTCTGCCTTTTACTTTTTCTCCCACTGTTTGGTTGGCACAACTGTTGGATATTGGCATGCCCAAGACTAACCATCAGATGTAATAATATTAATCAATGTTATAAGGTCAACATTTGACTATAATGAATTTGGTGGTCTTTTCGGGGGTTGATTGTATTGATATTTGATTACCACGAGCATGGTATTTACCATGTGTTTATGGTGATCTACGGGCTATTATAATACCGCATCTCTTAGCAAGTCCAAGATTTTCATGCTGACTATTGTCATATTTGTTCTTACCCTTGTAGATTGACACATAGTAATGTAACTTTTTCAATCATGGTTTCCTCATCCTTCACTTGGTTCAGTTCATGCTTCATCTCACTATGATTCATTGTACTTTGGTCTCTGGCAGCGGGATTCTATATTTGCTGGGGTTGCTTGGTCTGGGTCCCATCTATTTACACTTCTCCCGGCATGTACCTGGTCAACCATCCTGTAAATCTTGGTACTCAGGTATAGTAGCATACTGATATGTGGTTTGCCCCATTTTTTTAAGTTATGAATCATAGTAGTAAACGTATTTGGTTATGAAGGCGTGTTCTAAGTTTGTCTACTTGTGATTTCTTTATGTTTTAGGTCATGCACATTTTCTTTTTATTCAGGGGTCGTAGTGAATGATGAATAGTTATTAACTTATTATGTACACTTCTGGTTCTAAAAGTTCAATGAGCATAGGAAGAGAAGGATTAACCTTTAGATTTTGGTTATTGATTAATAGATTAACCATTGGAGTTTGGTTACTGGTTAGGTTGTTTGTATGAATATTATGAAATTTTCTTAACGTCAAAGATTTTCAATGCTTTGCATTTGGTTTCATTGCATCATGCTAGAATAAGAATTCATCCTTATGCAAGATAAGGTATTTTCAGAATTCAGGAGGACTACCTTCTGCTTAAAACGTAAAATCCAGTGAACATCGATGAGTTAAAAAGACAAAAGGGACAAAGAAATTTTGTGCAACAAAGAGAAGCATGGTTTTAAATAAAAACTTTAGGTAGGGAAAGTCTGGCTGCAGTTTTGGCAATTTGAATTCAACTGGATTTATACTGTCCGTGAAATTTCTCAGCTGAGTCATTTATCTTCTTTCTTCCTATCATTAATTGTCACATTTCTAACAATCTCCAACCTCATGTTCCAGCTAGCACTTTTTATTCTGGCGGCTGGAATCCTTTGCATATACATCAACTATGATTGTGACAGGCAAAGGCAAGAATTTCGCAGAACTAATGGAAAATGCTTGGTTTGGGGGAGAGCTCCATCAAAGGTGAAATTTTTTCCTAAAGATTATCGTGTGATTAATTATATGCACAGTTTGAGATTATTTTGGCTGACAGAAAAACATGATTTGCACATGTCAGATAGTCGCTTCATACACTACCACATCTGGGGAAACAAAGACAAGCCTTCTTCTAACCTCAGGATGGTGAATATTTCAACTGAGTATTTTTGTTAGTTCTTTTTGTCGTACATGGGGAGTGAGTTGAGCCGTGCCTTTGTTGATCTCTTCTCGTTTATGTACATTGCGTATTTTGATTCATGCCTATGCTAGAGTTCAAAAGATGAGCTGAAACTTTTTTTTTTAAGTCATTGCTAAGGAGTATTGCTATCCCTGCAGGTGGGGTTTATCTCGTCACTTCCATTATGTGCCAGAAATATCAGCTGCCTTTTTCTGGACTGTTCCAGCCCTCTTCAATCATGTAACCATTTATATTTAGTGTTTTCTTACAAAACAACCACCGATTCTAGCTTACTTCAGTTTTCGTGCAGTTTAGCTGAACTATTTCCTTGTTTTCCTGCAGTTTCTACCTTACTTCTACGTGATTTTCCTGACAATCCTTCTGCTTGACCGAGCAAAGAGGGATGATGACCGATGTCGCACCAAGTAAGCAGATACAGATTCCTCCTATTACATAATATTCATTTCTTGGGGTAATCCAAAAAAATGAATAGACGTCCAGTGGTTTCAAAATGAAGTAATCAAGTTGTAGAAACCATAAAAAATGAAAAACAGTTCCAACCATTGTATGTAATGTTGATGAGATTTTGACGAGTACCGTTTGCAGGTACGGCAAATACTGGAAGTCATATTGTCAGAAGGTTCCGTACAGGGTCATTCCCGGAATCTACTGAAGAGTCCGAATCCTGTGAGCATCGACCAATGCGCCACGTTGAACTCGCTCTTTCTACTCACAGCTCATTTGGTGATTTGTGAATGCTGTGTATGCTTGCTTTGGGGTGTAAGTTTTGGTGTATTGTGGTATTAGTCTTGTCGACTGCACAAGTAAACATTAGTTTTGTATTGCATATGAATCCGTTATGTACAATTTCAGGGTTTTTGGTTTTCATTAATCGCCGTTAATTTATATGGAAAATTACGACTATACCTGGACTTCAACCTACTCCAATTTGATCATTGATGGTGATGGATAAGCAGCTCTTCACTATGACTTCCTGTCCAAAAGTCTCATTAGTGTGGGTGGTGTTTATCATAGTCTCGTTTTCTCCCTCTAAACTTCTCCCCTTGTTGAGAGAGATGGAGAAAAGAGGAGTACGAAAAATGTAAAAAAAAGAGTGCAAAAATCACTCCGTTCTTATAGCCAAGAGTTTGAATTTTCCTTTTTCCCTTTCTTTACAGAAAAAGGAGCACATTTTGAGGGGGATTTGTCCAAAAGATAAAAGGGAACTTTAACGAGAAGTTCTTGGTACTGTTGACTTTAACGAAAAATCATATTTTTACATTAAAAAATCAATACTGGTACTATTCACTTTACCTTTTATTTTGTCCATATCGTTAAAACTCAAAGTTTTCAAGTCATTTTCATTAGTTTTTCTAAAGATAAATACTTTGAGGATGCCATTTTGAGACTATCATTTCCAAAATAAAACTTGCATGAAAAAGAAAAGAATTAACTTGGCTCCTCAATGGTTCAAGAAGACTCTCCTCAATTCATTTTGTGCTCGATTTATGAAATTTGGGACTTATGATTAGAGTCGATAATATTATATTATTTTATAAAGATCATCCTTAAATAAATTAATAAAATATGAAATCATTTAGTATCAAACTATACAAAAATAGATTGACTGATTCAATGAAAGTATCATAAACTGTCTATTTATTTTCTATGACTGATTGACTAAACAACAATAGTTTTGATTTTTTGTAGAGATAAACTTTACAAGGGAATTTATAAAATAAATAGTTACAATCTTAAACACGACGTTCTGTAAATTGAATACAAAATAAATTGAGGAGCTTAAGGATCCAATCTCCTCTAAAAAGTTTCGAAATTTGGATGCCTTAGATCCTCTGATGCATTATTGACACAGTGTTTACGGGAATTTATACCATACAACTGACATAGTTCTCTTTCTATATATTTCAGTCACGTGAACTCTTGATCACAACAATCTTATTCTTTTAATTCATACTAGTGTATGGGCACACACAAAGTGTGGGAGAAATTTTTTTATTTTTGTTTTTGAAATAGAAGGAGAGATGAAGAGAGTGATAAAGAATGTAGGAGTGGGAAGTTTTTTTTTTTTTTTTTTTTTTTTTTTTTCCCCTTTAATTTTTTAATTTTTTTAATTTGAGATATGTTACATGTAGGTAAGGTTTTGAAAAGAAAAGAAAATTTGGTTGTGTGAAATTACATTTCTGTCTCATATTTCTTATTCATGTTTTGTTTTAATTAGAGGGTTAAACTGTTTTATATGATTTTGATTGACAATGAGTGCTTTATTAAGAGAGCTACTAGACCCACCCTATTGTTCTATTTCTCCACCCACATTATAATCTCACCCGCTATAGAAAGTTAAAAAATTAAAATGCACTTTCCTCACCCACTTTTATTCCTAAAATATCCTCATTAGCACTCTCGTTCCGCTCCGAGCTTGTCTTTAAAATTATTGCACCAGTAAGAAATAATTTTAAAGAGCTTAGTGACAGACTTTCTACATTTTTATTTTTATTTTTTTCCTACTGATCAAACTCGATACCTTTTTAATAGAATACCCTTCCTCAGTTCTTCTTCCACACTTATGTAAATATCAGCATCTATACATAAGCAACAAGTTCAAAATACATATCAATTCATGCTGACATCCATTGTCGAAACATCCAACCAAAACAAAAACATTAAATTTGAACTGGAGAGTAGCCGAAGAAAGCAGAGAAGAAGCAAACTCTGGTTGCCTGGTTTTTGGGTTCGTCTTCGTCTTCAAGATTTTTATGAGAATTAATTTGCAGAAAATATAGAAAATAGTGTGGAATCAGAACGATTTCAAGTTGAGTAGCACTGGAATTTTATTAGGTGAGGGTTTAAGGATAGATAAATAGTTTGTGAACAGAGAGCTATCTTTTAAGGTTTTTATCAGTCATTTTACAAATAAGCAAATTTGTAATTAAAAATTTCATTAAAAAGTGGGTGGGAAGATAAGACACTGGGGTGAGAATAACACCACTCTTTATTAATTAGTATAGAATTTTGGTTAACAATGAATGTTTTATTAATTAGTAGAAATTAAACAGATAAAGAGAGTTTAAATCCAAGATCCAATAGATTAAATACAAAACAGTTCAGCTGGACTGTAGTTTGGGCGGAGCCCAACTTACTTTCTTGTAGCTATGCATTTTAAGCCTACAAAGAAAAAGCCCATCCGATTATCTGTTCGTCTCCTTCTCCTTCTTCCCCTTTGTTATTGCTTTTCTTCAATCCTCCCTTTGATTTCTCCAGTCGGCGCCACCTCCTTCCTCAGGTACTTCTCTATGTCCTTGTATTTATATACGCTTTTGATTTTTTGCTTTTGCTTCTGCTGCTGTTAAATGTGATGGGTTTGTTTTATTCAGTTTTTATTGTATGAGTGGTGGGTTGCAGATGTAATTGGAAGCTTGGTTTTTTGGTGGGTTGGCTCTCAAATCCCAAAGGGGAAAAGGGTTTTTCTTCTTCAGCTAATTCATACATACTGCACTAATTCAGGGGTTATGAGTGCCAAGCAGATGAAAGTAAGTACCTTTATATATATATATATATATATATTTGTGTGTGTATGTATGTGCATACGTATATGTACGTGTGTGTATCTGCTAAACCTTCGGAAACTCAAATGCCAATACTCTAGGGCTCGTTTGGTGCCTAAGATTGGATTGGATTGGATTGCATTCTGAGTGGGGATAAATAATAATTTCGTATTTCTCTGAAGCTACACGAATAGGCACATCAAGAAGAAACAGTGACAGAGGCGCAGCTGCTCCACGGCAATACGGAGTCGACCTGCTCCTACTCACTCAGATGGATAGTGTTTTTGAACTGCTGCCAAATCAAGGTCACAGATCCCACTAAGCTTTTGTCTGAATCTTCACGGAAGAAGAAGCGGTTCACCGAGGGATAACGCCTAGATAGGTGGGGGAAATGCAACCACAAAGCATGGATTATGGTCCGACTCATTGATCTCATTCACCGTACATGGGATATAGTTATGCTAAACAGTCCAATCCTAGGCACCAGAAAAAACCCTATATAATGTAGGTAAAGTAGAAAAAACCTATATTGTTGACCTGGCCCTCTCTTGGTCTTTCCTAATTTTCTTATATAGCGTTTGGTTTGCAGGAAAAGTTGAACTTTCATGGAAAAAGTATGGAGATTTAGGTATTGTTTTCTGCACAGAGGGCCAACCCAAATCATCAAAGCACTGCACTTGTTCCCAATCTGCCACTTTTCATCACCAAAGGTGTGTCCAACTAACAAAACCCAGGAAAATTTCCTGAAAATTTTTGACCGAGAAAGAAGTGAACTCATTCTCAATCATCAAGTTGTGCATTCCACTTTATTGAAATGCTCATCTGATTTGATTGCACTGAGATTCTTCTTGTGGTGTGCCGGACAACGCAATTATTTTCACAACAAGATTGTGATTGATCACATGGTTGGTGTCATCAAGCGCATGATGGAACAATACAGAACAGTTCAATTGATAATTAGGGAACTAGAGAGCATGGGGTGTGTTGTAAAATCTCAAACGTTCTTACTCTTGTTGAGGATTTATTGGCGTGGCGAAATGTATACAATGGTCTTTGAGGCTTTTGAGCTAATGGGTACTTATGGTTTTATTCCAAACACATTCGCTCGTAACATAATCATTGATGCATTGTTCAAAATTGGGCATGGGGATTTAGCTATTAAGTTTGTGAAAGAGACCCGAAGGCCAAATTTTTTGACTTATAACATTGCGCTGTGTAATTTATGTAATCTCAAGGATTTATGTCACATTCGAGATGTGTTGAGAATGATGTTGCGGCAGGGATATCACCCAAAAGTTGAGACTTTTGAGATGATTTTGAGCTGTTTTTGCAAAATGGATAATATAGTGGAGGCGCATCAAGTGTTGGGCCTACTGATTACTTTGGGCAACGTTGTGTCTGTAAATGTTTGGAGCATGTTGATGAATGGGTTTTGTCGATTGCAGAGACCTGATGTGGCTGGTCAGTTATTGGAGAAGATGGTTGAGACTGGTTCTTCTCCTAGTATTGTAACGTACACGACTTTAATCAGAGGATTTTTAAAATCTAATATGGTTAGTGAAGCATTCAATATTCTAAATATTATTGAATCTAAAGGATATGCCCCTGACCTCGTTCTTTGTAATGTGTTAATAGACTCCTTTGCCAAGGCTGGGAGGTGTGATGATGCCATCGATGTTTTTGTTAGCATGCGATCACGAAACTTGGCTCCTGATTCTTGTACTGTCTCTTCATTGTTATCCACCATATGTTTGTCTAGGAGGTTTCATCTGTTACCCAAGTTGGTTCGTGGACTTGTCATAGAAGCTGACTTATTGCTATGCAACTCACTTCTCTGTTATTTTTGTAAGGCTGGGTTTCCATCTCTTGCCGTGAAGTATTACAATGATATGCTTGATAGAGGTCTTATACCAGATAAGTATACTTTCGTTGGATTGGTAGATGGGTTGTGTAAGGCAAGAAGAGTTGACGAAGCAGTTGATGTGTACCATGGGATTCTCCGGAGTTTCCCTGGACAGGATGCTTACATTCATACTGTGGTCATGGATGGGCTTATAAAGGTTGGTAAGTTTAATGCGGCCATTAGAGTGTTTAGAAAAGCAGTTGCAGAGGGGTTCACACTTGATGTTGTAGCATACACAGTTGCCATTATTGGGCTCTTTATGGGTGGTAGAGCTGGAGAGGCTTGGTCACTCTATCGCCAGATGAAGGAGGTCAGCTTGGCTCCTACTGCACATACATACAATGTAATGGTTTCTGGTTTCGTTAAAGAAAGAGATCTTAATATGGTTAATTTAATGCTACAAGAGATGATAGAAGCAAAAGTAGAACTGGGCTCCAATACTTTCTTGAGATTATCAAAATTCCTCTGTAGACCATATCATTCTGATTCAGTTATTGAACTATGGATTGAGATGAGAAGTTTGGGTTTGATATCTTCCAAGGTAGTGCAAGAATTACTTTCCGACGAAGTAGCTGAAGGCGTGAAAGTAGATGATGGCCTTGTTGCATTTTTAGGCGTTAGTTCAGAAACTGGCTTGTCTGTGGAGACATCTGGCTCTGAAGACGTTTATGATGTGGCTGCTTCAATGGGTTGAGATTTATAATGGTTTAGATCTGCCTCTTCAATGTCTTCTCTTGGAATTGATGATTTAAATGGTATTTCATCTAGCATGCTAAAGGTAATTCCGTAACTTTAATTTCTATCCTGTGTAATTGGTTGTCTTTGAATTGCCTTTGGCCTTTGGGATTAATTCTTAAAACATTAAATTTGAATTTAAGAATTTCTTTTGGATATTCGGTTCATTGGTAGCTTTGATTATTCCAAACATGAGCTTGTTGCTCACTCCAAAAACACTTGTTTTTTTTCAATTATTACTTATTAGGAACACAAGTTAGAATTGAACAGACATATTAGTCTAACAAATAAAAGGGAAACTTGTTTGATAGTTTTTGTTTTTGTTTTTTTTTCTTTTTCCAAATGGGAAACATGTTTTTTAATAATTTGGGGAAAAGGTACCATATCTTATAATTTTACAAATTTATAACTTTTAAGAATGTTTTTTTTTCAATTATTACTTATTAGGAACACAAGTTAGAATTGAACAGACAGGAACACAAGTTAGAATTGAACAGACATATTAGTCTAACAAATAAAAGGGAAACTTGTTTGATAGTTTTTGTTTTTGTTTTTTTTTCTTTTTCCAAATGGGAAACATGTTTTTTAATAATTTGGGGAAAAGGTGCCATATCTTATAATTTTACAAATTTATAACTTTTAAGAATGATACGTCTCACTGATCTTGCACAATTTATTGGACTAAATAAGGGAAGGGGCAAAACTCAAGACTTTGTTTTCCATTCTTCACTTGTTTCAGTTCATGCTTCATCTCACTAATTGCTTTCCGCCACTGTGGTAAAGCGCCATCTGCATGCTTCATCTCACTACGATTCACTGTATGTTTGTCTCTGGCAGCTAGCTTCTATATTTATCGGAGTTGCCTGGTGTGGGTGCCATCCATTTATACTTCTCCAGATATGTACCTGGTCAACCATCCTACAAACCATCACTGGTTTGCCCAGTTTATTAAATTGTGAATTTAATCATCATATTTCTGCAGAATTTCTGAAGGTGTGTTCTAATCGTCACCTTATTTCCATATTTTGAAGTATGCTCTTCCCTAGGTGAATATTGATATGTATTTGTCAGTCATGTACATGGTAGTTATTGTGGGGTTATGGCTGCTCAATGATAATGCGAGAAAACAGGGTTATCCGTTAGACTTTGGTTACCATTTAGGTTGTTTGGATGAATTATGAAATGTTCATAGGGGAACAAAAGAAAAATAAAAACTTTACGCTGTCAAAGTGAGGTTGCAGCTTTTCGAATCTGGCAAATTTGGATTTTAGCTGAAGTTTACAAGTGTACCTAGCAGTACAAATTAAAATAAATTTATCTGTTCTTTTCTTCTCATTTCTTCCTCTTATCATTTGTCACATTTCTTAGCTAGCACTTTATGTTGTGGGGGATTGTGCATCTGCAACAAGTATGAAATGACAGGCAAAACCAAGAATTTCGCAAAGCAACATGCTTGGTGTGGAGAAAAGCTCTATTAGAGGTGCGTGTTCTTGTCTGAAACCCTTAAAGAGGGTTTTGGTTTTCTGAAACTTATAATGCGATTCTTATCTCGTACTATGTGTAGTTTGGTATATGTTGGCTGACAGAAGAGCCGCAATGCGTCCATATCTTCACAGGCAGTTGCTTCTGCACTACCATATACGGGGAATCAAAGATAAACCTTCGTTTAACCTCAGAATGGTGCAGTCAAAAAAGAAAACCTCAGAATGGTGAGTGTTCCAGTTTTATTTTGTATTTATAACTCTGCATATGAATATAGTTGAATACTATAGTCTCACTGCATATGAATAGAGTAGTGATATGTTGACTTCACGCAACATAGAATTGATTAATCATATGAGACCAAGAGTGTGTCCACAGTTGGTATCGTGTAAATGTACTAAATAATGTAGCAGGCAAATGAAATTATTGGAAGGCTAAGCTGAAAAAGCGGTCTCACTCTGCACGACGCATTCTAATTTCATGCATATATAAGAATCTGAAAAATAAGCTGGTTATTTTGATAAAATCATTGCTGACTCTGCAGATGCGGTTTATATCAAAAGATGTTCAACCTACCCGGAATCCAAGTGCCAAAATCTAAATGACGAAGAGTAGGCTCCCCACATTCATATTAGTCTTGGATGATATGGTACTTAGCGTCCGTGCCAAAGCATTAAGCCAACTCTCGGAAGCTCTGATGCGTTTGTACACTCCGCCTTCCTTAATATGCAGTCCTCACTATACCGTGTGCATGGTACTGACTTCCTTGTCCTGCTCCTACTGAGCCTCTTGACCCGAGCTCATGTAATGTAAAACTTGCAGGCACTTGCTAGAAATTTGTTGATTCTAAATCGAATGAGATTCATTCTCATTTTATCACATAAAAATATTTTCTGGTGTTGCACTTATATCTCGAGCGAGATTGTTTACATGATAGAGCAACCATTGACGTGGTCATCACTGCAGATAGTGTAAGGATCAGTTGCTGCTTTTGAATCTTATGGCATGTAATTCATCGGCGGATGCAGGTTCGCATACACTATCATTGCCATCACTCCTTGCACTTCTACTTAGCACTTGGTTAGTTTCACGTTCGTCGAAGTGTTTGCCTTCGTCCCTATCATTTGTGTGTTAGAATATGAGTATGAGAAGGTGAAGTTTTAGGGACCGGCTATAGGTATTCGATTTGATAGAAAATTCTTGTTAATAAAAGGAATGCCAGTCCTTGATGAAGAAGGATTTCGTATAGCATTGAGAACAGTTCTTATGGGATGAGGAAACGAGTATTTGTTTCCTATAGGGATTTTAATAGGGAATCCTATCTGTTACGGAAAAGACTATATGTATATATATAGTGGGCCTCTCCTCTCACAGAACACATGCTCATCTTGGGACTTACAACTATTGTAAGTCGAGTTCTTGATTTTCTGCGAGAGGGGAGAAGGTCCGCTGAAAGCTTGGTGCCATGGCATCGAGTTCTGGAACCTCTGCAGGCATGCTTCTCTTCTTAATTCTCTCATACATGAATTGGTTAGTTCTTGTTAGATTGGGATTCGTGTTTTAATCTTGGTTAGTGAGTTTACCCTTACATGGCGATCAGAATGCCATTGTTCTCATCCCTGTCTTTCGCTTCTGCTGAGCACTGGTTTAATTTCATGTTCCCCATCACGTTTGCCTTTGTTCCTATCATCTCCGATCAACCCCCTCTGTAACTTTTAATTCTGGTAAGCACTTGGTTATGTTCACGTTTCCTCGTGAGGTTTTCCCTTGTCCCTATTGTTGCCGATCACAATACCATTGTCTCTATAACCATTAACCTTCGCAAATTTTCATCAAACTCCTCCTTTTCGGGCAAAACAAACTGGACAGTTTTCTTGCTTTTGCCTCCACCCAACTTGCTACTCTTACCAGTAGCTGCCGGGTTGTACAACTTGTTATCGAGGAGTTCTTGACCATACACCGAACCCTTCAGAGCTCCCCATCCCTGCCTTCACCGTCTTTAACTTGTTAATCTCCGTCGTGAGTTCTTCTGGACTGTCGTAGTCTGCCGCTAGCACATCCAACTTATCTGTAGCTGCATCTATCTCAAAATTATCGATGCCGTCAATTTGCTCCAGCACGTCGCTTACTTTCGACTTACAAGTACTGCATGGACAGATGAAACTCAGCTTAAGAGCAATGTTATAAAGTTTCATGTTTGTGTTAGAGGGATAGGATTGCTTGAGCTACAAGTTTTGGTGATTGTAACTTAGGAGTTAATAAATACATGCCAACAAGTCGTTATATGGTAAACATGATTGCCTAATTGAGAGAGGAACCCTACTTGAGAAAGGAGAACAAAACACCCTAAAAAGAAAATAATACAAAACTTTGTATCATCGCAAAAACTTGAAAATAACTTGAATTACAAAAGAAAAGAATAAACGAAACTAGGAGGTCTTTAGCCCTTTCTCTTGTTTCCTATCCATCATGGACTTCTGTCCTATGAGACATTAACCATATTTTGTACACCGACATGATTATTGTTGATTGTATTATTATTTAGGGTAAATTTCAATTTACTACCCATAATTTTCATGGTTTTCAATATTTGATACATGAAGTTTTTTTCATCCCAGAGTCATACCGAGTGTTAATTTTGGAACAGTCTCATACATCCGTTAGTCTGGCTGTTAAGTTTCCCGTTAACTGATGACGTGTCGCCCATATGACAATGACTAAGCATCACGTGTCATTAAGGATCCGTGGAAATTCAAAATTCAAAATCTTTTTTATTTGGAACCCTTATCCCTCCATTCTCTCCTCTACACCAACCCACCAAACCCTCCTCTCCTCTCCTCTTCGACTCGTCGTACATCCACCCTTCCCCCTCCATCTTCGACTCCACCCATCCACCCAACCCTCATCTCCGTTGCCTTTGGAGTACTGAAAGACGTCGTCCTCGGCTCCGGTGGTGACGGCTGTGGCGCTTCCGCAGAAGCGGTCGGCATCGACTGCGGCACTCGACGAGGGTTTCTTCAGGATGAATTACTCGGCTGTGGCTGTGGCTGCGGCTGCGGCTGCAGCAGCTGGGGCCGAGAATGAAGACGATGAGGACGATGAGGCCGATGAGGAGGTTACCCATTACCAGTGGCAGCGAGACGAAGGGCGACGGTTACGTACGACTCGTTTCTATTCGGTGCAATTGCATTTCTTCACTAAGAACCCAGACAGACATTCAAATTTGGGTTTTCTTTTCGACCCGTTTCTACGTACGACCCTTCGTAGTCTCAATCTAATCTCGACATCCAATTTAATCCAACGGTAATCAGCAAGTGAATGAAGTGAGACAGAAAGAAACCACTCTGCAATTGCAGTTCTTCAAGACAGAACCCAGATAGACATCCGAAAGGGTTGCTGGGGATACAATTTTTTAATTTGATGGTCAACTCTTTTCTTTTTTTTTTTCTTTTTTTTTTTAATTTTATAATTTTTTAATATCCATTTGACGTCCAGTCATTGTCTACGTGACGCCATGTCATCCATTAACGGTTGCTTTAACTGTAACCTTAATGGATGTATGAAACTGTTCCAAAATTTTGACTTCAGGTATTACTCTGGATAAAAAAAAACTTGATGTACTAAGTGTTGAAAACCAAGAAACTTGAGGTAGTAAACTGATATTAATCCTATTATTTAAGTGTTGATTAACGTGTTTATTGTTTAATAGTAATACATGGTTTATAAATGTGGTAAAAAAATCGGCCTACATAACATTACTTTTATCTAAATTAAGTCAATCTATGAAGGGAGATTCAAACACACTTTTCTAACTAACTAGCCTAACTAGCATCTCCTAAAATTAAAACCATCATAATGCCTTAAGATTAGGAACCATAATTCTGGCTCAAAAAATGGACTTACACGGAACAGATTCACTATGACTTCTTTGGTCTAATAATATAGAGTGTTGAAAAGTCTAGTGGGTATTGAATGCACACATAGAAACTGAAGACATTGGGTGGATTTTCAATGCCCGTGTAGTTAATCTTGACTTGGGAGATAAAGGAAGTTATATTGTCAAAGATGTGTGCTTGGAGTTGCTCTATAAATAGAGCACTCCGTATGCTTTGAATTGAGAGCAGAAAAAGAAAGAGAGGAAGAGGAGAGGAGAGAATACATAGAGTTATCTTTGTACTCCTATTATTCCAAATTATAATAAAAGCATCACTGCTGCCCGATGACGTACTCCAGTCACACTGACTGTAGAGGAACCTCGTAAATTTTGTGTCTTGTTTTATTTATTCCACTGTACACACATCGTCGATTTTACAACACGTTATCAGCACGAAAAGCTCTCATGTCAGTGGAAAGCATAACGCCATAAATCCGGTGAAGCACTATCCACCTCTCACCTCCGTCATCTAAAATCTCACAGAATAAAAGGTATGTCCATTTTTCATCTCTCCCACTGCGCCAAAAGCGCCCCACCGAATTCCGGTGAGAATTAAAATTTACGACCTGAAGTCGTCACGAGATGAGAAAACTCGTACTTGACAACTGGTTTCCAGAGATCCAGAAGAATCTCATCAGACTTGGGAACCCAGATCACGTTGTTTTCGATGGATCTCGAGAACTCCCATGAATACTTGGTTGTTTGAGATGGTGATGGCAAGAATGAATCCACACAGGCCTCCCTCTCATGTGCCTCCATCAACCCCACTGTCATCTATGTCTCTGTAAAGAAGTTCTTGCTTAACGATGACATGTTCCCTGGGTCATGCAAGAACAACGCCAGTCTCTAGTAGCCTTTTGGATTGAATTGAATTTAAGCAACCTCCATAACTACTCAGCTGGCCTTGTGTTTCGAGACTGGCAGAGACAGAGAATGAAGAAAAATAATAGAAAAGAGGGATTGATGGAATGGCAAGGCACATGTGAAGAAGAAAAAAAAAAGGAGATGTTGATGACTGCAACCTAAGAAAAAAAAAAAATATATATATATATATATATATATAAAGGATTTGAATGGTGCATGACACCATATAGTCAAAATGATATAAATAGGTTTCTGTTGGTGCATGGCACCATGTTGCAGAAATAATAAAAGTAACAATAATGAAGTTTGAATAAGTACTGACAAAAGAAAGAAAAATAATAAATAAAAGGAGGTATGATACTTCTTGTTATTTATGTGAATTGGTGTTGGTTTAAAACCTTTTCACAAGTTCTATTTCCTTTAAAGCAATTTATTTATCATGGACGGTTTTACCGCCTACTGCTTTAAGATTTGATTTATGTGAATGGTGCTGAATTAAAGCCCTTATCACAAGCTTTATTTACTTAAATGCAATTTATTCATTATGGCTGGAATTACCGCCTATTGCTTTAATTTATTCATTGTACTTCTTTTTGTTACGATGAGTACATACTGGACCCGAAGTTCCTTGATCAGATCAGAACCTGCAGTTTCTTGATCCTCATCAAATAAAAATTATTGGACTTGAAGTTCCATCAAACAAAAGATCAGGCATGAAGTCCCTTGATCCTCAAGATCAGGACATGAAGTTCCTTGATAAGTACCTTAAGTTTGAAATTCCGCAATGCCTCAACTTAATTGCAATAAAAGCCACAAGAGTCTTAGTCTACAGACTATTAAATAAGGACCAGAAGTTTCTTATGTCCATACTCAAAAATGGTTTAGCAGAAGAATTTATTAAGCGGATGAAATAGATTACCCGCGCTCTGCTCACGAAAATAAAATTGCCAGTTTTTACATGGGTACATGTCATTTTACATGATGCATTATTGATTTAGTTGAGACCTGTTGACAACCATCAATACTTCTCAGTACAACTCGTGTTTGGGAACCAGCCAAACATTATACATTTACGAGTTTTTGGTTGTGTTATCTATGTGTCTATTGCACTGCCACAACATACTGAAATGAAGCATCATTGCAGATTAGGCATTGATGTTGAACATCATCTATCATTCAATATTTAAAACCCTTGACTGGGGATATATTTACCGCGTGGTTTGCAGACTGTCATTTTGATAAGACAATTTTCCCGCCGTTAGGGGGAGAAAATAACTTTGTTTCAGAAGAACGATGAGCAAATATCATTCCAGAAGAATGACGAGAAAAGATCGTTCCAGAAGAACGAAGAGAATTTGTCTTATTTTGATTTACAAAGCAATCAATGTGAAAATGAAGTGAGAATAATTGAATGATGCAACGATATGCAAATCAAATGCTAGATGCATTTAATGATGAAACGAAATTGATGAAATCACATATACTTGCTGCAAATGTGCCTACAAGAATTAATGTCCCTGTTGGACAAAATAATATGGCAGCAAATGATTTATCTGTTCCACGCCTGAAGCGTGGTAGACCCTCAAACTCAAAAGGTTCAGTCCTTCAAAAGAAGAAGAATATAGTACTACTAAAACTATTGCATTCCCGAAGCATAACTGTCGCATGCCAAACGCATGACAGTTGCCGCAAGGATACTTGTCCCGGAAAGGTCAATCCGCGGACATGGGAATGTTGATGTCTCATGCATGAAGCATGATAGACGTATAGGTTCCAATGACTCAACTCCCGAAGTGGAGATTAAAATCCAAACTCTATAACTCTCAAGAGGAGGTTATGATCCGCATTCTCTAAATTACGACTATCCTGGAAGAGATAGTATAATGCCCTTGAAGAGGCAATGGATATCCCAAAAGAAATGAAAAGCTTTTATGCATGCACATGTACATGAGAATATGGGATCACAGATTGATGATAACCAATGGTAATTTTGGTTTTTACAAATAGCTACTAAATTCATCAATGAGCGGTGGTGATATTGAGTCTCGTTCTTTTTCCATCAACAAAATTATGGGCTAAAAAAAAAAAAAAAAAAAAAAAAAAAAAAAAAAGGATAAAGGCAAATCCATTACAATTTTGTAAGAACGTGGAAAAATAGACCCATATACTTGGATACAATACAAATAGCCAAAGGATGTTGAACCTAAAAGGTTACATATAGGCATTTGTAATATCTTGAAATACACTCACATGATATGACACAAGGTTGTAAAGGAGTTCATATGAATGGAGAATTATATACGAAGGGTTATGAGTCGTCCATATCATATCTCCATAAGTAAATCTCTTAAATATACATGGAAGCGAATTGATCTGTATAAATTCTAAAGGAAAATGTGTCATGAAATGTAGAAAATCCCTGAAGGATTCAAATTGCTTGAAGAAAGCCCCGGAAGGGTAAAGCATGAAATATGTACTCAACACCAATGGATGGTATAAATTACCTTAGTAAGTACTTTCATTATGGTATTGTTGCAACATACTAAAATCTCTTGCAAGAGTTGATGATATTAAATTGGGACTCCTGAAGAGTCAAGAAAGATTATAAAGTGTTGAGAGAAATATTGTCTCGAACTGCAGAATCGAACAATATGCCAACACGAATCTTATCCATGATGTTTATGACATTAAAAAATCATATGGATTGAAGATTATGAGTTGAATACTCAAATGATTTAGACACTAAGAATGATCATTTATCTTCGCGAGGGGTAAAGATAAATTGATATTTGGTCTAGAAGTACCACATCTTAGTGAAATATATGCTTTATTGTATTTAACACAATACACTGAATGAAATAAAGCTTATATATCTCCGAGAAATTACAGACACATGAGTTAAAACAAACAAAAGAGAACCTTCACAAAGGTTGCTCATGTGAAGCCTCAGTACTCGGAAGTACCCCAGAAGGGGAAGACACCAGAAGTTGATTATTTGGAGTCTCAATACTTGGTGGAACTCCAGACAGCTAAGACAATGGATGTCTTTGGAATAAAGACTCGAACCTCCGATTGTCATTTTGAAGTTCGACCTTCGGATTCCAGTAGCTGGTCGAGTTTTCTTTTCATGCTCGTAGAGTAATTATTTGCAAGCATGTGTAACACTTTATTCTCATGCTTGAGCCCTCTAATCTCTTGTTTAAGACTTGCCACCTCAGCCATTAATGATTCAACTTGGTGAGTTCGAGCAAGTAAGCGCTGGCCCATATTGGATACAGAGCCCGCACATTGAACACTGAGAGCCAATGAGTCTTGAACGGCAACCTCATCAGACCGGTTTGAAAGGATTTTGTTGTCCTTTGGAGTGAGAAGATTCCTGGCTACCAATGTAGCAGTTATGTTATCTTTCATCACAGAGTCCCCAACCGTAAGAGGACCATTAGAAGATGAGAAGGACGGGCGCCATATGTTATCCTGACGTTGCTCGTCTGTATCAATCCTGAGACTCAAATCTAAGCAAATGTTAGATGGGCAAGCCATTTTCAGAAATGATGAAGGAAGTCAGATAAAATCTCAGAAGTGCAAGAAAGGAAAATTTCTGCAGGCAACAATTTTCTGAGTGTTTCTGAACAAAATTGATATCTTTATAAAAGGAGGGGCAACAAGACCACTTATTCAAAAATCGAAGAGACACCGATTTTCGAATCTCAAAAGCTGGATTTCCCTGCATGACTTCTGTCAACATTTCTCAGACGCAATCTCAGCTCCTGGATATCACGTGCAACTTTGTCAAAGATCTCTGATAAAGTTGAAAACGCGTGAATCTTACTGTTCTAATTACACCACAGTTGCTGACAAGAAGGCACAGCACTACTACCTGCTATTGGGAAATCCATATATACGTCAACCTCTGTCCTTCATAGCAAGGTAAAACTGAAAAATATCTAACTCTTCCTCATCTCTAAGAATGCATATTTCACAAAGTATCTCGAAATACTCAGTTTTCTTCCTCTCCGAGAATACCTCTACAAACAAGTCACACCAGAGTAAGAGTATTTCATATCATCAGGGACGAGAGCAAGAGTATCTCATATCATGCAATCTCCCTGTCCTTTCCTTTGTCCTTGTTCTTACCTGCCAAGATAAGGACAAAGAAAGCAATATGTCGGAACCTCCACTCAAACTTTCGCTGCCACCAAGAAGTGATGGTCCATTCAAATACAAGGTTTGCATTCCACTCCTGTATCAGAGGAAAAATACTACAAGAGAAGATGTCAAACATGCATAAGGAAAACATCACTTCTGCAAGGGGGTCAAGTAAGGCAAGTGAAAATGATACATTGAAGCATGTGGAGACAACCACAACAAACACATGTCAGTTCATCGCCGACAAAGCCTAAGATCACTTGTCACATGAAGCTCCTCATAATCCAATTTCATTCAAGATCAAGCCTAGACGGCCTTTGAAGAAATCAACAAGTCCGATTCAAGATCAAGTGTCCACCACCCTTGAATCAAATTCAGCTCCAGATAAAATAGGTAAATTCATACCTTTGGAGGAAGTCTAGCAGAAGGCCCTCCAACCCAGTTCAAGAACAAGTCTGTGGAAAGTTAACAACAAGTGAAACACCTCATTCGGCAACTATCACCGCTAAAAGACTAAAGCAGCAGGATCAATGATCTGCGTAAATAATTTGAAATCAGGGGGAGATACTCATCAAGGGGGAGCATCCAAAAATAGATCAAGATCTTAACGAGGCAACTCATGTTGATATGTGGGCATCCAAGGGGGAGTGTTGAAAAGTCTAGTGGGTATTGAATGCCCACATAGAAACTGAAGACATTGGGTGGATTTTCAATGCCCGTGCAGTTAATCTTGACTTGGGAGATAAGGGAAGTTATATTGTCAAAGATGTGTGCTTGGAGTTGCTTTATAAATAGAGCACTCCGTATGCTTTGAATTGAGAGCAGAAAAAGAAAGAGAGGAAGAGGAGAGGAGAGAATACATAGAGTTATCTTTGTACTCCTATTATTCCAAATTATAATAAAAGCATCACTGCTGCCCGAGGACGTACTCCAGTCACACTGACTGTAGAGGAACCTCGTAAATTTTGTGTCTTATTTTATTTATTCCACTGTACACACATGGTCGATTTTACAACATAAAGTCATTTATAAATTTTTCACTACAGAATATTCTATTATTAAACCGAGACAACACGTTACAGTGAATTCATTTTGTTTCATTTAAAAATAAAATAAAAAGTGCTCCCTAAAAGAGTCCGAAATTTAAAAATTGGGTCGGGCCATCTGAAAGCGGGTTTAAAATATAACAGCAAAGACCTAGGACTCTTCGGGGTCCATATCGAACACAAAATCTTTAATCTTGAGGTGTATCGTAAAACTTATGATAAAACATTCTTCTGTGAAATTCCAAAGCGATCGAGATCAAGCACTCTTTCTCTTTTGTTTCAGGTACAATCTTTAATCTGAGGGTTCTTTGCTTTCTGCTTTCTCAATTGATTCATCTGAGAATTTTTGTGGTAATTTTTCTTAATTTTTAGTCCGTTTTAGTGTGGTTATTCGTTTGATTTGATGGGTTCTTAGATGAAGGGAGGGGCAAATTTGATTCTTGCCGCTGCAACTCAGTTACTAAGAATTAGGGTTTCTGGGTTTATTGGAGCTTGGCTGAAATTGGTATCTAAATCTAATTGAGGAATAACAAATTGGGGTTTGATTGTTTCCTGGATAACCTAATATCCTGGAACAAAGGGTTCTTTTCCTCTGTATATGTTTTACTTTCCAGAGGTTTTTCTGAGTTCAATTGACTTTGATTCTGTAGGAAATTATTTGTTTTAGGTCAATAAATAGTTTCATATTTCGCCCTTGTTGTAGATGAGTTTGTTTGTTTCTTGGGAGACTGGGACAGTTTAATACTTACCTGTGATTTGATTGCCCTTTTGTTGAGAGAGCTCGTTCTTTTTCCACTTATGTTTGCTCTCTGCCATTTCGTTCATCGCTCTCGTGTTTGTGTAGCATAACTTTTGTGTATTTTGATCTTATAGACACAAACATGTCGTCGTATGAGAATGTCGTTGGTGGGAAGCTGAAGCTCAAGGGAAAGGCTCTGGATGTGAAGGCTGCTGGAATGAAGAAGAAAAAGAAGCATAAGAAACATCAAGAACAAACTTCTATTGTAACGGAAACTGAGCTCTCACCTGGTAAGTTATCCCCTTGATATCAAATTAAAACTGTTTTCTCTTTTAGGTTTGAATATTATGTCTTGTATTTTTCTCATTTTTCATGGTCGCAAATTGAAAAAGGTTTGACCGCACACGAATCTGTAAAAATAAAAAACTGTTTTTTGTAACATCAGATTAATTTTTAGTTTAGTAGTATATATTTATCAACTCTGTGTGTGAACAATGGTTCTTTCATCACCAGGACCATCCATTGCTAGACTTGATGGAATTTGAACGACAATGATTTTGTTTTGGAAAAAAAAAGAACAAGAAGACATTGGTTTCGTTGAATTAGTCATTTTTTAGTACTTTATATGCAAGGCAGTAACAATGTCCAATGCTCTTTTCTAAAAAAAAAAAATATTGTATTGACGTTTACTTTGGTTCCTCTTTACCATGCCATATCTGTTTTGAATTTCCCTTTTGTCTGAGTTTAGTCATTCAATATGGTATTAGGTGTAGATGAAAGTACAGAAGTAACCAATCCCGATGAGGAAGAAATAAACGATTCGCACAAATCAAGTGAGGAGGGGAAGGCTCCTCACTACGGTGATCTTCTCACACCTGCCGAGAGACGATATATAGAACAGAGAGAGAGAATTGATAATCACAGGCTGGCCAAGACAGCAAACAAGTCCCACCGTGACAGAATTCAAGACTTCAACCAATATCTGGCAAACATGAGCGAGCATTATGACATTCCTAAAGTCGGGCCAGGCTAACTCGGCGAAGTCTTTGAAAGTGAAAGCCAAAGGATCGAGTCTCGTTTTCCATTTCAAGTCAGTACTATATATATATATGGTCTAATTCATGCGGTCGTCAATTTATGCTTTGTATTCAATGTGGCAGTGTTTGCTTGGATATGAATCGATTCCTAATGACATTTTATTTGAACCTTGCTTTTGTAATTTGTAGTACTCATTTACGTCTTAGGGTTTTCTGAATTCCGTTTGTTCCGCTAAACCTTCGTATGGCTATGTCAATGTCATTGCTTGGCTGAAAAGTGGTAAACTTGCTTTTCTGTTAGCCTGTTTCTAAAGAGTGACTAGGCCTTTTACTTTCTTAGACCATCTTCAAAGGAAATGTCAAATTATAAGAATCATATTACAATTAATGGTTGATGTGGCAATTGGAAGTTTTATGTTAAATTTTGTACCTCTCCAACCAAATTGTCAAATGTTATTGTCTTATTTAAATATTGCTTTAAATGGTTGTAATTATTAAAAAATGTTGAAAAGTGGTTGAAATGTAGTGGAATAAGGGGCTCGTCATTTAAATTATTTAAAAATAAATTTGACATTGATATCAAATTTCACTCATAATCACAAAGTCTTCAAATCCAATTAGCAAATAATACTTCGGTTGAATAGACCTTTGATGTTAAATACGCACAGTGACATTCTGCCTAGAATTTTGACATCTCGTAAGGAGATAAAGCTTAGCAGTTACCATGGTCACTGTCTACGCTCTTTGGATTGGGATACAGGCAGTTCGTTTTACTTTCTTCTCTTCGCTTGCTTCGTCAACTCGGAGTCTTAAAAATGGGCGATCCAATGGAGAGAAACGAGAACTGTCGAGCGAACCAAAAACTCGAAATGATGCATATCTTATTGTTTAAATTATTCTGGGGGAAAAATCCCCAAGGGAATGACAGGAATACAATAATTGAAACTATAACTACACATTCCGACTAGAACAAGTGCCACATGAGCAAAGCAAGAGTGGCATCACAAGACCTAACACTGTCGTTCTTCATGCACAACAAAAATAAATCCACGGTAACTCAAACTCTGTTGCCACGCGACTTTATAACAGCCGCTCGAACAATCTAAAGCTCATTGTTTTGAGATGTTCAATCATCGGGTTTCATCCTCAAGAGCACGGAAACCACTTGTGAGGTCCTCGTGTAGCTTCTTAAACTTCACCACAAGAGCTTCTTCCCCTTCTGCCGGATCCTCAAACTTTTGGGACCTGCATGTCACCGGTAAGAGGGTTAGGACCAACAAGATTTGAAACGTTTCCTGTTGTAAAAGCATTGTGATGTTACTTACACTAGGCGGTAAAAGAGATCTCCCAAGCGGTGCTTGATTAAGCTGTAACTAATCTTTTGACCATCCATACCAGCTGCTCTCTCTACAGCCTGCATATTGAACGCCACATAACATCAGATGACCATTTCTCATTCAATTAAAGCCATTTCAAGGTGAACTCGGTTGTTCTTTATGTACGATATAAAGCTTAATTGTGGTGAAAAAAATTGTGTATGTGAAGACAATGAATGATAACAACTCTTCTTTTCCTTACACTATGAACACGAGAACAAAAAAAATTCAATCAACCTAGAGATGGATTCTTCAGACATCCAAAGATATTGCTAATGCAAACATCGTAGGTCATAATAATAAAGGAAAGAAATGGACAAACAGTTCACCTGATTGGCCAGATTAAAGTAATGGATGATATTCCGCATCATCCAGACGGACTTGTAGAATGGGCAGAACTTGTCATATCTGTCCACCCATGAAAAACATGTAAAAGATGAGTGACTGTACCGGGCCCAACCAAAATGAAAACAGAAGGAACATATGAATAATTAAAACATATATAGGTCAAAAGAGAGGACTATGGAGCTGGAACTCACGGAGTAAATGCATTCTGAGCAAGATAATCCTCCCTCAAGAGCTTTGCAGTCTCTAAGGTGATCTTATCTCCTTCAGCCAAAGCATCCTTTCCTACAAGCTGCAGTAACCCAAGACATCAGTTTATGACAGACAATGTATGTATAAGCTAAAACTTGAATATCTATCACACCAGATATCAATCTGATACGATAGAAAATCTAAAGGTCCCTGTCTTGAATTTTACAGTACCTTATAGTTCAGCTCTATACAAATAACGTACAAAAATGAAACAGTTTCTGTTTTTGGGATTGGAAAACCCTCTAATCCATACTACAAGTAAAGAAAGACGTACTTGGACAATTTCGTTGAGATCATCTTCTCGTTGCAAAACCTCACGTGCCTTTGTCCTGATGTTGATAAAATCAGGATCGAATTGATCATAGAAAGACTCTAATGCCTGCAAACAACATACAGAAACAAGTCCAACAATCAGCAAAAAGGAATGAACAATTAATCCCGCTCAGTCAATGATACCAACAAAGGGGAGCCTTTATTAAATGATGAGGGGTAACAGTCTATGAACATACCGTTGAGTACTTCGAGTAAGAAATAAGCCAGTTCACAGAGGGGAAATGCTTCCTCTGGGCAAGTTTTTTGTCCAGACCCCAGAAAACCTGGAAAAGAAAAGGTATACTTCCATTGATGAGAATCACAGAAGGTATCAAGAACAACCTCTTATTTGTAATTTCATACATAATAATGAGATTGCAAATATACCTGAACAATGCTAAGGGTTGCAGATGTCACAGGGTCTGAGAAATCTCCTCCTGGAGGAGAAACAGCACCAACAATTGTCACACTGCCATTACGCTCTGGCCCACCAAGACATTTTACTTTACCAGCCCGTTCGTAAAATGATGCTAAACGTGCTGCCAAATAAGCAGGGTATCCACTATCTGCAGGCATTTCAGCCTATATATAAAAGCAAGAGAAATGCCATTAAAGGGATGAATATTATATTTCATGTATAAAAAAGAAAAAAGAGAAAAACTTCCAAAGTAGTTTGTGAAAGAAGAATATGCCGCATGACATATTTTGTGTGTGTAAGAAGGTGAGAGAACAAATCAATAAAAATGCATCTTGCACAAAAATAAATTATAAGAGATAGAATTACCAGCCGCCCAGAAATCTCACGCAATGCCTCAGCCCATCGAGATGTTGAATCTGCCATCATGCTGACATTGTAGCCCATATCTCTGAAGTATTCAGCAATAGTGATTCCTGAAAATTTCAGAGAGAAAAGGCGAAGAATATGAAAACAACTCCTAAAATAATAGTTTGACTCAGTTCACCACCCAAAAAGAGTAGCACCAGCAAGGAAGTTGACCTATCTAAGTAAATTTTCCCCGAAAAATTCAATAGAAGAGTTCAATTCTATTTGAGCCATGGCTATGTCTATGCTTTTCCAAGCATATGTAATGGACCATCAAAGGTGGTGAAGTAGAATGAAATCGTGCAGATTTATAAAACAGCATATCATCCTCTTGCACCCAAAAGTTTTTAATAGATCAGTGGAACCTTAGTGAGACATAGCTTAAAAGGTTTACCAGTATAGATTGAAGCTTCACGAGCGGCCACAGGCATGTTAGAAGTGTTGGCCACAAGGGTTGTGCGCTTCATGACAGATTCTTCACGACCATCAGGCAAAGTCATTGTCAATTGAGGGAAATCCATAAGCACCTGGATCATTGATTAGTTTGAATTGATCACATCCAAGAGGGTCAAAATGTGTAACAAATGATCCGATTATAGAATACATACCTCTGCCATTTCATTTCCACGTTCTCCACAACCAACATAAACCACAGTGTCTGAGTTTGAGTACTGCACTCAAGAAAAACATCTACTATGAGGTCCAGTGCACAAATAACTGTAGGAAATCTCTAATAAATAATGACATATTTTTACCTTTGAAAGAGCTTGACTAATAACTGTTTTTCCACAACCAAAAGCCCCAGGAATGGCACAAGTCCCACCAAGAACAGAGGGGAAAAGGGCATCAAGAACACGCTGAGAAAAAAAATCGTCAGGAACCACTAATCCCAAAAGATAGAAGAATCTATAAAGCAAAAATATAATCACCTGCCCAGTAAGTAGAGGGGTATCAGCAGCAAGCTTTGATGCAACAGGCCTAGGTGTACGTACAGGCCAAGTCTGCAATTATGTAAACCAATTTAAATACAGTTTACAATAATGACCATATCGGTAAGCACAAATACTCTGAAACCAAAAGCCAAAGAGCAAACTATACAGACCTGAAGCATTGTAAATTTCTTTTTTTGTCCTTGAAACTCAAGCTCTAACACAGTATCCTGCAAATGGATATAGGAAGAGTCAACTCTCAAAGTTCAAGAAAATTCATTCATGACTCAAGTAGTGCTTGCTCTATAAAGACAAACGTCTGTATCATGTATATACACGCAAATGTTTACATACTCCTGACATAGTAAAGAAACCATGTTCACAGAATTGTAGTAAATATTTAGTTAAAATGATGATCAGAGAAATGGATACCAAATATTAACAAAGTCATAATCAAACCTTCAATGAATATTGACCAGGTGGTGCGACGTAAGTAACTTTTCCCATAGCATCGGGAGGAAGTGCAACTCGGTGCTCCATCAGACTATTTTCGAAGACCGTCTGCAATGCAAAAGATACACATGCCCAAACTTAAATGCAACTCGAACGAAAATGATCATACTTGAGTAGTACAATATCTTTCAAAAAGTCTTTCACAAACCAAGAGTTCAATGCTACGGAACTTACAGCATACAAGTCTCCACCAGTAAGATGATCACCTTCACCTGCCATCCGTGGTTTAAAATTTTCAAAATCAAACGAGCCATATTAAAATCAATTTTTTTTTCTGCTAAACAGCTATACATAAATTTGATTTAAATTACCAATTTTTTTAGGTTGAAACTCCCAAAGTATATCTTTGTCAAGAGCAGGGACAGATACACCACGTGGGATATAGACATCACCAGAGATCTTTGCAATAGTTTTCAAGGGCCTCTGTCATGATAAAGAAAAAGACAATAAGAAAAGAAGCGAGTAAGCATAAAAAACTGCCCTAATCAATAATTTTTTCTCAAAATTCTCGAGGTTTTGTTTTGACTAAAGATAATACGAAGTATAAACAGAATAGATAAGTTCGTAACACAGTATAGAAAAAAGGATAGCTGCGAAGTAATGTAAACAAACCTGGATTCCGTCAAAAATATTTCCCAATATTCCAGGTCCCAACTCCACTGATAAAGGCTGAAACACCAATATACGAAATATTAGCTGATGTGGTTGAAGCAACAGAAAACAAAGAGGGTAAAACAAGACGTCAAACCCACCTTGCGAGTACGTAGAACCGGATCGTTCACCATCAACCCAGCTGTTTCCTCATAAACTGAAATGGACAGAAAAACTTATGGTTATACCAAAGCCAAACATAAATTAGCTGATTATTTACTTTTCTGAAACGATGGATGCCAAACATGAATTGATATGACTGCAAACAAGATAGGATGAACAAGAAATAACAAGTAACCTTGAATTGTAGCAGAATCTCCTTCTAACCGAATAATTTCACCAATCAAATTATCATGTCCAACACGAACCAACTCGTACATAGCAGCTCCAGCCATGCCATCAGCAACCACGACTGGTCCAGAGACCTGTCAATTATGTATTTGACAAATCCAATTAGCCAGCCGCAATACACACAAAAATATAAACGTAAAACCAAACCTTTTCGTACATAAATCAAATCAACAAACCCAATAAAGAGAAGATCGATGTGATTTGCGGTTAAAGTAGTGGAAAATTACTAAACTTTTGCTGCTCGAGCAACAAAAAGTACTGAACAAATTAAACTTTTGCATTTCTTTTCTACTCCGGTTAACCAACCACTCAATTTTGGAAGCAATGCAAATCATATCAGCAAAATTCATCGATCAATTAAACTTATTGATCACAATGAACACGTCAATTCAAGTTCTTGGATCAATTACACACAACTATATCTTTTCAATCAACCTTTATATCTCAATAATTACAAAATTCACAGCAACAGAGCACTGATCCAATCACTTCAATAGCAACAGAAACTCAACAGATCGAATTGATATCGAATTCAATAAATCTGATCCGTTCAAATCGAGGGTGGAAGTGGAACGAACCTTGCGGACGTAGCCGTACTCACTCTCCTTCTCGGAGTCCTCAAAAGTGGTCAATCGGGCACCGTACACCGCCGGCATTTTGGGCGCAGATCGGGCAGAGATTTTGATATCTGAGGCTCGAAGCTCGACCAAAACTCTAGGATTCCGACCGAATTGCAGAGACAATTGAGAGAGAGAGTTAAAATTTACAGAGAGAGTGGAGAGCAGGAAGATAAAGAGGGAAAGCTTTCAAAGGACACGGACTGTTATCATGAGATCGGTATAATTGGCAGATAGAGCACCCAGTGTGATCCCATGCGGATGATTGTATTTACTTAACTGCGCGCGATCTGGTGAATGATGTTTCCGCGAAAGTGCTTTCGATTGTTTTTTTTTTTTTTTTTTTTGAATTATAATAATAGTTTATTAACTTTAATCCAATTAAAATAATGAACATTCAACTAAAAATTTATGACAATTAGCTCTTAACTTATCAAAACAAGTATTTATGACATTTCGTCAACTCCGTCAGATTTTCGGTCAAAATGAGTAATGTTGGAAAAATCATTGCTACTATTAGGTTAAATTGATAGATCATTGCTCAAATTGGGTTAAAATTGAGGAATTATTTCTTCAATTGGGTTAAGTTGAGGCATCATTCTAACAATTTTCTCACTTAATTTCTCACATTTACCCCTTGATTCAGCCTCACATGCATAACATATGATTTATTTTGATGGAAGTTCTAATGGAATTGACAAAAATGATCATAGCTGCACATCTTGATAAATTAAATGACTAATGGTAACAGATTTTTAGTTGAAAGATCATTACTTCAATTGGGTTAAAATTAAGAAACCATTGCTATAATTTCCTCTCTTGTTTTTGATTTTTTTTAGCAAATGCCATGGATACTATCTACTTAGACCACATTTATAGGTCATATGATGTGTTGTTAATAAAACATATATGTTCGTTAATTAAGCACTTAAATGATAATTCAATTCATGTGTTATGAAATATACTCCAAATAAGTAGTATATGTAGCATTATTTTTATTATCAATGTTGTCATTGAACTCTCTCCACATCTTTTGCCTTACCAGTGATTAACTTCCAAGTTCCATGAGTGTGTTTCAACTTGGGTTTACATTTACAAAATGAACACGGTCAACTTGTAATTTTAAATCGGTGTATAAGATGCATATATGCTTAAACAGTGAAATTGAAATTATATAAATTCAAACGTTTAATATACCGATGCATTTTAGAATTTTCGAGTATCAGTTTATTTATAAGGAAAACGAATAAAAATGGCTTGAAAACTTTGAGTTTTAATAATAAGGACAAAATAAAGGGTAAAATGAATAGTACCAAAATTGACTTTTTAGTATAAAAATATGGTTTTTCGTTAAAATGAACAGTACTGTGAGTTTTTCGTTAAAACTCCCTTATTTATATCCAAGTTCTACTCTTTTCAACACATTACTTGAGAAAGTGAGATTGATATTTATTTCAACATTTTTAAAATATGATTTCTAGTCCATTTCACAAATCCTTCTTGATTTTTTCAGTTAGATTTGTGACGAAGGTGAAGGTATTTTTTGGAGATCTAGGAGATTTATAGTTTTAAATTTCAAATGATCATTCCATGTACGATGAACGATCATAATCACGAAAGCCTCCAAATTACTAGAATCCGGTGTGGTAGTGTTTTAGAGTGGAAAAGGACAAAATAATGATCAAGACAAGTAGGAGGTGGTGTAACTCACATGCTACTTCCTGTCTTTATTTGTCCTTGCCATCTTTATTATCATTTATTTATCTATTATTTACATACTGCTAAAGTCAATAAAATAAAGCATTTTTCAGATTTCTGTAAAATGAGTGAGTGTGTGAGGACAATCTGTGTTTTTTTTTTCTTTTCCTTTTCGAAATCTGAAGTATCTCTCGCTTGAAGAGCAGGACTAATCCACAATGGGTTTCGAAAAGACTAATTCCCAGTGAGGATAATCTTGTTAATTGGTGCATTGGGTGAGCAAATTAAATTTAGGCCATCTCCAACTGAGGGCTGGTCAGAATGTTCGTTTTAACTCTCTGGTCTTCCAAGATCTTTGAAGATATTAATATATTAATATTTTAATAAACAATACATGGCCATATTTGCCTCCGTCTCCGGGCCAGATGGCTCGTTTTAGCCCTGTCATAAAAAACCGTCTCCAACCAAGGGTCATAGGGCCAAACATAATTTATTATTTAAATTTAAAAACTATAACAACGTAAATTTAAAAACAACAACTTAAATTTAAAAACTACAACTTATATTTAAAAATTACAACTAAAATTAAAAAATGACAAATTAAATTTAAAAATTACAAATTAAATTCAAAAATAACATTAACTTAAATTTAAAAACTAAAACAACTTAAATTTAATATCCATAATCAACATCATCTTCATCATCCGTCATCGTAGGAGTATAGTCAGAGATAAACAACTGCTGTCGGCTCATAATTTCTTTTTTTTTCCTATCAAAATAGGCCTTACTCATTGGAGTGTAATTCGAAGTGTTCATTTCCATATTCTTATCATTCATCTCTTCTTGTATTTGTTTTGCCCGTTCTTCATGCCTACGCTTCATTTCTTCGGCCTCAAGGGCATTTTGCTCCGCCAATAATCGCAATGAGGCCACCACTTCATGTTGAGCAGCATAATTATCATTTGTCTTGCCCTTTTCCTTCAACCTTCGCGCCTTGTTTCGTCCCATAGCCCTAGGTATGGAACCTTCACCCGAAGACGGATTTTCTACCCTTTTTTGTTGAATGGTTGGAGATCCATCTTCATCCATATCTGCAGTTGAGGATGCAATTTCGAACACCGGCTAGGAGCTCTTTGTGGTGGATCTTCAAATAACACCCACCCTTTACAAATTTCCCAACAACTGTAAAACTGAAAGGGTTTCGAGCTGCTCTCCATATATAATTCCTCCGCTTGGCATACCTAGAAAAAAAATTAAAAGAAATTAATTTATGAAATTAAATGTAATATAATTAAATATTTAAAATAAATTGTGAAAACACTTATTTCGTCGTAGTAATTAGCGTCGCTTTCATGTCTACTTGCGGCTGCTAACAATGCTTGATGCCTTTTGTTCAAACTTGGCTGAAGATGTTTCTTCCATCTTGAAGAACAACTCTCGTGGTTTCGAATATTCACTGGAGTGGTGCCTTCATAGAACTCTAAGTATTTTTTGGACACACAAGTCCAAACACCGTCATTTGTTTGACAATTCCCCCTCACACTATCTTTCGATGCCCATCTATAAGCCTTGCAAAAAGCTTCATCTTCTTTTCGGGTCCAAGCCCTACCTTTCATTGCAAAAGAGGCCATTTCAAAATTATTAAAAAAATTGAAGGACATATTTTTGAAAGAGGAAGGAAAATATGAGAATTGAAATGGTAGGAATGGTGAATTTTGTGAGGAATGGTTTAGGTATTTATAGGAAAAAAAATAGAATTTTTAAAATAAAAAAAAAGCCCCAAAAAAAAAAAAAAAAAAAAAAAAAAAGCATTTGAATCCAACGGTAATTGAAGCCAACTAGCCGTTGGATTCAAAATTCTTTTTAAGAATTCTTATCGGTTATAACCGACATGAATACATTTATATTAAATAATACAAACGTATTCCTGTCGGTTCAACCGCATCAGCTAATATGAGTTCCCACTGGGAAGTTCTCATGTGAGTTCCCAAAAACAAAACCGTGAGGTTGTGGTCGAGGCCCAAAGTGGACAATATCGTGCTACGGCGGAGTCGAGCCCGAGAAGTGGTCCCACCCGGGCCGTGATGTGACAGATAGCCACAACTATTATGTCATATTTTAGAAGGATTACTTGTTGCCTTTAGCAACAATTTTATTTTGTTGAAAAGAAGGAAGAAATATGTTATTTGTGACATTTGCTATGCTATTTGTTTCATAGGAAATCTAGAAAGAAAACAAATCTACCATAAATCTCTTCAATTTTTTTCGTCAGCAAAATCAATTCCAAATGAAAGATTAATGAGGCTTTCAAAAAAAAGAAAAACATGCTCAAAATCAAAGTATTCCCACCAATTTATTTTAGTCATTAAAAATTAGGTTTTCAAAATTCTAGGCACATTAAAAGTAATACAAGGGCAAAATCGGAAATCACATTAAAAGAATTAAAATAGATAAATAAAAAATACATAAGGAGCGTGGATTGAGATTTTGAGAGTGCTAATAATAGCTTCCTAAAAAATGCCAAATTTGTTTACCAAGACCCAAAAATGGAATATGCCGATGATATGCTCCACCTCTCGCAGCAGTCCTTAATTATGCCCGTTGGAGCTCAAGGCCCATTTTCCCAAAGAATAAAAAAACACCACAGGTCCAATAGGACCAGTACACATCACCAGTTAAAAGTGGACCCCACCTTATCAAGTAGTGTGCACTACGAGAAATTTTTTCATGAACAAACACCTTAGCATGACAAGTGATGCTCCTCACCAATAACCTATAGACTTAAGATTTTAACCATTAAATAAACTTTAAATTTTTTCATGAACAAACACCTTAGCATGAACAATAAGATGGGTTTCCTCTTCCCAGGATTGGATTGAAGTACAGAAAAGATAAATACAACCAGAAATCATACGCAAGTATATTTGTGATCTTCTCAACTAAAGATACTTTAGACAAAATCAGGTTACTTGATTTTGCAAGTTTAGATAATCCGATTTCTTATTGTTTATGCAATTTGTTCAGTGTACTTGTTAGAGAGCTTATTATAAGCCTCTTTGAGAACTTATAGATGGGGTTCTAAACTCTTTTTTTCGTTTTTACAAATTATCCACTAAGAGGAATTGCTGTAGCAAGATTCGAACTTAGGTCTTGGTCTGAAACGAACCTCACCAACCTCATGTATCTACAACAAGGAATATTCATAACAATATCCAACCCATCTTCCAAAAATAACCCCAACTTAAAAAGTATACTAAGTTACTAGCTTCAAATATGATGAGAGTTTTCACCATGTATTTTCCCGATTACGCTCAAGATTTATCTAATGTGAGAGCTCTAAGATAAGAGAGAATGAAAATTTAGGCGTTCATTCTCATACATTCACCAACTTTTGTAGTATTTAAGATTACCAATTTTAGGTTTACCTACTTCAACATGGTGTAATTTGAGTGTCACATAGTGTACAAGTACGACACTAGTTCCAGCGAAAAAATTCGACCGCTAACTACTAAACAACTATCATAAGCAAACAACGTTCACCAAGCATTTTGAGATTAATTCTCTCTTTTTTCGTGTTTTGATGCCTCACAGGTGAACAGGACATGATAACATATATTTTATGTGTTAGTAAATTGCTTATGTGCGGTGGGCTCTCTCTTATTTTTAAAATGATTGAAAGTTTTTAGTGAAATTGATTTTGGGTTTTAAAAATATTTTTAAATGCTTTATGAAAGAAACATCGATTATGTACTTCTTACTTTCAGGATCTACTTTGATTTTTAACAAGTATTGGTTTCAAAAAGTGTTTTCAACCATTTTAAAAACACTTCCAAACGATATTGTTTGGTTGGAGACAAACAATTTTTATCAACGCATTTGAATCTATTAAGAACACATTTCAACCAATTCCGTGAATATAAATAGTAACTAACCCCAATACTAGAGAATAGAAAATACTCAAATTAGCAAATCTCAAATATATATCTTTGATCATGAGATAAAATTTTCACCTCCCATCCGCAGTTTGAGTATCTATTTGTCAATAAATAATTTCTTTTTGACCAATGCGCGATAAGGGGTGAAATTGGAACTTTGTTACCCATTGTTCATTAGAATATTTGGGTTTAGTTATGAAAAAGTTGGGTACAAAAAGGCGCACTCAGTCACTCGCACACCTCCTTTCACTGTTTCACATACTCTGTTTTCTCTGCCTTATCTCCTCCTCCTCCTCCATCCATGACTACTCTAAGCACTCTCTTCCGGCTCCACACTCCGCCGTCAAACCCACCACTCTTCCACGCCTCTCCGCACCCCCTCCGCCTCTCCTGCTCCTTCAAACCCACAAAATCCCCCAAACCACCTTCTCTTTCCGCCTCAACACCGCCGCCGCCGCCCGCCAGAGACAGAGTCATAGACTTCGGAAAACACAAGGGCAAGATGCTGGGCACCCTCCCTTCCGCCTACCTCAAGTGGGTCTCCAAAAATCTCCGCGCTCGCGACTTCGAGGACTGGGCCAAGCTCGCCGACCAGGTCCTCGATGACGCCGTTTACCGGGACCGGATCGAGTGGGAGGTGGCGGAGAACATCCTGAACGGGAATCGGAGGAATTCTATCGCCGCCGGTGGAGTTTCGGAGCTGTTGGAGATCAGCGAGAGGTTCGGTTGGGATAATGAGGACAAAATTGGGTGGAGCAGGGTGAACTTTGAGCTTTTGGGGACGTCGAAAGGGGGGAGAATTCCGAGGAGGACTGAGAAGGAGGGAGGAGAGAGAGGGGAGGAGAGGGAAGAGGAGAAGGAGGTAGTGGAGGATTCGGGGGAGGTCGGAGAGAGGCGGAGGGAGAGGAGAGTGAGGGTGAGGCAGAGAATGAGGAGGGAGGACAAGTTGGGGATTTTTGAAAGGAGTCGGGGTAGTGTTAGAAATGGAGTTGGATTAGGGAGGGAGAAAGAGAGTGACGGTGAGGATTGGATGGTGGAGAATTCGAAACGGTTTCCTGGACGTGAAGGTCTATTGAAAATGGCATACAGCAGAAGAATTGGGAGATTTTTGTAAGAATTGTTATTAGCACATTAAAATTTTCGTGCTTAAACATTTTAAGGAGTGCCAATAATAATCTTACACTATGTTTGGATGGAGAATTTCTAAATTATCACAGAATTTTAAATGATGGGAATTACAATTGACAGTAATTAAATTCCCGTTAATTGAAATTTCATCGTTTGGATGTTGGATACATAGAAATTACAAAATGAAGGGAATTCCAAATTTCATTGTTTGGATATTCTCTAGAATTTGTATTAAATAGAGGAATACAAATTTGAATAAAAATGTTAAACTGGTTATAAATCATCAAGGTTAATGTCATCAAACAAAAATCATTGAGCTATGAGAAAATATGTTTCTTTCCCTCACTCCCTGAAAAAATCATCAAGGTTAATGTCTCGAACCCAATTAACATACTTAGCCGCACCTAATTGTGCAGAAGCCGAAATGAGACCAACCAACGTAATCCCATCAAGGCTTTTATTCTAACTAAAATCTTACTGGAAAACTAAAATGGGAAATATAATGAAAATAATCCTATGCGCCTCGTGAAGTAAACAATAATACCATATTCTTTTTCTTCTCGACTGGGAGTGTCTTCAACATGAGAAATTGCTTGTCATTTTCGATCAACCAAGCACATGCTTTGATTTGTTCTTCTTCACTGAGATCTGGTATTGCATTTACTTCATCATATACCTCTGTTGGATCAAGCTTCTTTGTGTCTGCACAAATATATTCTTGAAAGGATGAAGCCATCTTGGCAAGTGAATCTGCAATCATATCTTTAGGGGTGGTTGGTTTTTTCTTTGTATGAGGCACATCAACAAAATTTGTTGGTTTTCTCTTACTTTGAGTCTTCTGAACATTGGCTGAAGTAGGTGATATATCATTAATAATTTCAATATCTTCTAAACCTTGCGTATCACCATCCAAATCAATATGATTAGTTTCATTATGCGGAGGAGTCATAATCTCAACAGCTTCCACACCTGTTTCAGCACCCTCACCCGTGGCTCTATCTTTGCCACACAAATCCACTATATCATCCCAATTTGGAATGACCTTCCAACGAAAACTTTTAGCGCCACTATGTGACTACCAATCAAAACATAAAAATCAAAAAAGCAAACCGTAAGTATAAGAAGAGTTAAAATAATATCACACACACAAAAGAAAAATAAGAAGAGTTAAAATAATAAGTCTATCCTTACTTATTCATTTTCAAGACAAGTAAAAGAAAATAACCAGCTGTTATGCTGTGGGTAGACCTTTGGAATCAAATTGCATCGCTTCAGATTGCACCCTTTTGCGGACCAAAACAAAATAAAAAAGAATCAAACCCAAATTTTTAGAAACTAGACAGCTATGAACTGGTTATTAATCTTTTGGCTTGAAATGTGATATTCTAAATCTAAACTAGTCTAATTTACGAGGGACTGATTTGGGTGTAAGCAGGCGGACACACCTGCCTTTCGCCAAACTGACCTAACTCACATGAGTTTCCTGCGCTATGACAACGAGAAACAAAGGATTCTAAGCATCAACTTGCAATATAGCTCAGCATGACCAAAATATGCTTCGCGGGACTAAATAAGACATCTTAGGGGAAGTTTTGACAGGAATTGAATGTGTCACCTGTTAGCTTTGGCACCGGTATTGGATTTGTAAAATAGCATTCAAATGCAAAGTAGAAAACTAACAAAAATGAACGGATATTACTGCAGATTTATAAATCTCTCTCTTGCCCCCCTCTCTTTCGAAAACTACCTCTGAGAACAGAGAAAAAAACTTAAAGAGTACAGAGAAGTCTCAATCAAAAGTATATATACAAATAAGAGAAACAATATTTTTCCCTCAAAAGTATCTGGAAGAGAATGAAAGATTCTGAGGGGCTAGAACTGAAATTCCAGGTGAAATTGCACCCTCTGAAGCTAACCTATGATCAATCAATCCCAATACAACTATATGGGTCAGTCCATGTCAAAATTTCTTCATGATTTGATCACAATCCCCTGATTCTGTGTGTACCCAGATGCTAAAAATCGAGATCACATTCAAATTTATGATTTTGCAAAACAACAATAACTAAATTCCAAGTCTTTCAATTTGGGTTTTAACATATTTTCCAAGGAAACAAACAAAATCCAAAGCAAATAAGCATCGTAGATCCAAATTAGAGTGAAACAACAATCAAAGGAGAACAGAAGTGCAATATAAAGATGAGAAATCGGACCTGGTGTTACCGGCTTCAGCTAATGGCGGGAAGAGGTATCGCCGGACCGAAAAATGGCCGCCGGTGAGTGGAAGAAAGAGAGGTCAGGTGTGTGTACCCAGATGCTAAAAATCGAGATCACATTCAAATTTATGATGTTGTCAATCGGATAAAAAAAATTCATAAGCACACCAAGCATATGACTATCACCAAAATTCACAATTGCTATAAAGAGTATACCCAAAAAGCTTAAAATAATTCAAGACAGAAGAGAGAAGAGGGAAGAGGCTGACCTAGAACGAAGGAAGAAGATGAAGCACGAGCGCACGAGCGAGAATCCCTTCGAAGATTGGTGAGAGCCCTTTTTACTGTGAACTTTGGCGGTTACTCCCAGTTTGGCGCCCTAATCTGCAAACTTTGGCGCCTGTAAGATTTCCCCCCGATGGATTTGGGATTCTCTTTGTCGTTGGAATTGTGAAATTCCACCTATTTAGATGGAAATTAAACCCGGTAATCTTCATCCCCAATTTCCCCTTTTTTTTCCCGTAGAAATTGCCGTTTCTCTCGCAGGAAGGTTCCCAAACGTGGGAAAACTGCTTTCCCATCCTAATTCCCTAGTTTAAGTGAAATTCTGTTTTATTTTACTGTATCCAAACGGAGCATTACTTTTTCTTCGTT
Source organism: Pyrus communis (assembly GCF_041283825.1). NCBI lineage: Eukaryota > Viridiplantae > Streptophyta > Magnoliopsida > Rosales > Rosaceae > Pyrus > Pyrus communis. The sequence continues at coordinate 10,078,464 of NC_142573.1, forward strand.
TTCTTAAGTTGATTAAAAGTGTATTTAGGATTTTGAGAATTTTGAGAGATTTGACTGGATTTATATTTTCATGCATTTTGATGAAATTAATTGAATTCTAGAGATTGGGTGTAAAATTTGACTAATATTATTCTTACGATCTAAATATATCATAAGTTTATACCATCTGATGTGGCAATTGAGATGGACATCCACGTTAGTTTAAAAAATCCCATGTCAGCCAAGGTGAATATTTATGATTTTACTCAATGATTTTTATTAATAAAATAATTAAAAAATAATAATGAAACCTACTTGCTTCCGTTTTCAAGCCTCACCGCTTGGGGCTCCTCCTTCTTCGCTCTCCAATTTCACCTTCCAATTTCTATTCTATGCTAAGGATTTTCCGAATGGAAGAAGATTTGGAAGACAACCTCTTTTCTTCTTTCTTCATGGACTTTTGGTTAGCACCAAAATCTTTTCCTAATCCTCTATAGGAATGAAAATTTCATTCCATGTTATATCCCGATGTAGTCGAAGGTTTTGGCTTGAATTTTCATTGGAATTATCATCTGTTGGACTCAAATCAGGTGGAGAGATGAAACGTATCTGACAGGGAAGTTGAACGGGTAGGGTTTAAGCAAAAATAAAATAAAAATAAAATAAACAGAAATTCCAACTAGGTTGACACCTAAGCTTCCACATCATGTGGTATACTAAATGCGGTATAATAAGATGGTAAGAGTAGCATTATTGGTAAAATTTTGAGTCAAGATTTGTGGTTGCTTAAAATACACTACAAAATTTCTTGAATTCTTTGAGCATTTTAGATTCCTCAATTTTTTAAAATTCTTTAAAATCAATTCTGAATTAGATATGTACGTAAAATATTTTTAAAATTCTAATTGAATGCATTGAGATTTTCTTTTCTTTTTAATTTTGATAGTCTTTCAAAATCATATTAAAATAATTAAAATTCTCAAAATCTTAATTGAATAGATCCAAATATTATAGATTGGATTGTGTTTCTCATCATCCATAGGTTTTTCAATTTAGATTTTGATTTCATATTTAAAATTTATGTTGAAAAATAGTGAAATACAATTTGTAAATTTTGGTCACATGATGATCATGGTACCAATGAAATATATAAATGGAAAAATAAGTGCCGCCTCACAATCTTGAGATTGATCTTCGTCATCCATGTTCGTTCTAAGACCAACATAATTGTTTACAACTGATTCTTGCATTTTCCAAATAGGAATTCAAAGATTTAACATGGTCGTTTAAGTGCATGTTCAAAGGAGATGTCAAATTTAAAACGTCAAAATGAAATTTGATAACCTATGCAACAATTTGAATAATTTTTTGTCCCAATTGATATGTTAAATAATAATGTAATTCTAAATTTTTTTTTTATCTTTTTGTGGGGTCCAATTATTGAGATAACCAATCAAATACTTGTAATACACAATAACATTTATTATATATTGCATCACATTGATTAAAAAAAATTATTAAATGAATTTGAAACCTGCTGTCATGTGACCACGTAATAAATTGAAAGCTTGGTTGGAAAGATTTTGCTACCATTTTTTATTATTTTATGTCTATGTGGCAATTTTGACATCTTCTTTGGAGATAGTCTAAGACCATCAAATACTATACATATCAATGATGTCATAGAACAATATAGTTCAATTTTTACCTAACCAAACCATCTCAGTTATAGTTAATAGTTTAAAACCACATTCTTCTCCTTTGGAGATGCTCTAAGACCATCAATTACTATACATATCAATGATGTCATAGAACAATATAGTTCAATTTTTACCTAACCAAACCATCTTAGTTATAGTTAATAGTTTAAAACCACATTCTTCTCTTTTTAGTAATCATCTTCACTTGTAAGTTAGGTCAATTCTTGTTAAAAAACGAATTTGAACCACATTATTGCCAATCCATTGTGAGGCTTAGCCCATTTCTCCACCCCTGAATGTAGATAATATAGTATGTTAAAAACAAAAAAACCACATTCTTTTCTACAATCCCAAATTTACAAATAAAAGATGATATGTAAAGATAACTAAACTAAGAAGGGGATGATTTAGTTTGTGTGAAGTGATTTAAAGGCGACCAACACCTGGACGAACCGAACCAATACACCTTGGTTCGGTTTGATTTTGAAAGCACTCGAAATTTTCGATAATCAAAACCAACCAAACTAACAATTTCGATTTGAATTTGGGCAGTTCAACCAGTTTGTTGTATGGTAGGTGAGTTCACTTGTATAACAATTATAGATGGTAGGTCACATCGTTTTCTTGTCCGAGAATCTAACGTATGGTTGGTAGAAGCCAACAAAAGGACTACATATGCCAATTGTGCAAAGCATTGTCGTCCACAAAGTCATCTTTCACAATTTTTTTATTTTTTTAGCAAATTTATCAATAGTATTTACATGTACTCGGCATATAACGTTATATTATTATTTCACTCAATGTATAAAGTATATTTATTTTAAGTTAATATATTTTTAAAAAAAGACACCTAAGTTTTGTCTTCCACTCATATTTATGTGAAAAAATAACATCATCTATAAGTGAGGCTTCAGTTCTTTTGGTTGACAAAGAAGGTTCCATTAATTAATAGAGATTATATTATTTTTTATGGAAATTCAAGTGAAAATTACAAGAGAAATCTGACGTCACTCACCTAAAACAGCCATCCAAGCAGAGGAAAGCAGGAGCCTTTGTCTTTCTTCTTCCACTGTAACATTCAGCCGAAAATTCGAGCAAATTTATAAAATAAAAAAGAAACCCTTTGAGCTGAAAAACTCACTCCTTCCTCTCAGTCTCTCAGGTAATACAATTCCTTATCACTCCTTTCCTTTTCTTCTCGAATTATTTTGGACATATTTAATCTTTGTTTTACAGTCAGTTCATAATATTTTGCACCATGAAATCTCCATTCAGTTGTATAAAATTCTCAATCATTTGACTCTCTACGTGTTATTATTATGTTGATCAAACACTAATCTTTCATTTGTTTGTTGGATTAAGTAGCCAAATTAATTTGGGTTTTCATCTTTCAGCTGAAATTTTTATAAAATATTATGTGAAATCAACAGATTATGGTATTCTGAATTATTTCAGTTCTGCTTAATTGTGTAATTTGAAGGAGTAACAAGTATTTGGTGGCTTGGTTCTGTGATTTTCCATTTTCTAGTGGCTCAAGTGTTTCCTTTTTGTGTCTTATGTTTTGGCTTATTATCTGGTATTCAGGTGAGTTTTAGCAGAATTGGATTGATTTTGATGAAGACAAATATAGGTTGCTTTGTATTTTTGTTTTAGTTTCTACAGGAGTTTCTGGGACAACGTTGTATATCGCGAGAACTAACAAAGTTAATCGTTCTGTTTATATCGTCTCATTAGAGTGTCTTGTTTCTTTAAGCTAGAACAAGTTGGGAAGAATTTGTTTTGGTATGTTGCAATTTGCAATGTTGAAGTTAGTCTGTGTCCTGGTACCTTGCAAAGACTTAGACCCGAGGACCATTTTCTATCCATTATAATCTAGTCTTTTACTATAAACATTTTATGGTTGTTTCTTTGTTCAATGTAAAAGAGTAAAGTAATTGTTATCCTTGTTTTCTTTTCAAGCAAGGTAAACTATAAATGCTCGGTTTTAAAAAACCGTAAGTTAACCTTCAAATAATGTGAATCCTTCGCCTTGTCTAATGTTCTATTCTGCCTGTCTTTGTTCCTTCCTTTCTGCTTGATTCAAGTGACTCCTTTTGTCATTACATTGTTCATTCATCTTCCTTCCATGAGTTTCTTTTTCCAATTCGCCCGTTTTGGATGATGGATTGGTTCTTTCAATAGCTTCGGGACATTCGTTGAGTCTTTGAATTTTTATGACATAACTACGTATCTGCCTCTTGTATAGACTTCAAGCTGATTTAAGGGTTTATTCTTCTTTTGGAATGTGCCTTTGAAAAACGTTGTATTTTTTCGTAAACTTAAATATGGCCTTGTTCTGAATGAAAATTAGTTCATTTTGTTGGTTTGCTTATTGAAGTAATGTGTTATGTTTTTGGTCCTTGCAGTGCAGAACCCTAATGACAGATAACAATCAAAATGACAGTTTAATGTCAGTTGGTAGTTCGTTCGGAAAGCTTCCTGATCATTTGCTAATAGAAATTTTCATCCGAGTTCCTATCTCAGAGTGGGCACAAATCTCCTGTGTTAAAAAACAGTGGGCCAATTTGTTTCACGGAGAATTCTTGTGGCAAGCTGCTATTGCTATGACATTTCCTTTGGCTAGCCAAGCTAAAAGGTGGCCGGGACCTATCCCTCGAGGATTGAACAAGAGGTATAATAGCATTTCTACTTCCAGTTTTTGTCCAATCTTGGTTCTTTCTTTCTATCCTTAACTTTTCAATCCCACTTTTTTTTCTCTCCTTTTGTAATTCCTTTCGTCGGAGTTTTTTTATTTTGTTGTTTGAAAAAAAAAAAAGCACTATAATCACTGAAGATATAATCATTGCCTTAAGGACAAATTCCTTTTCTTGTTTTAACTTCCCGCTTGAAAATAAACCAAACGACAACTTTTGGCCTAGCTTGATTTGTTGGCATCTTATTTAAAGATCATGTTATGACTTGTGTCTGGATGTTTGTGGATTCATATCTTAAACCGGTGGCTCTTACTGTCCCCTAGGTGCTGATTTGATGCGTGTGCTTTTCGTCAAATATCCATGCATTATATTCTGCTAAGGCACTGGCAATTTTCGCAGGAGATTTGAAGCTTTATATGTCAGTAAACATATCTTTCCTCTAGATGGTGAGATTGATGAGATTGTGGGCCATAGTTATTTGTTTCTAAAAGAGCAGCTTGAGCGTTCAACCATGCCACCCTCTTCCAGTATACTGCACGGAACCCTCATAGGTGCGTTTCAAATTTCACTTCTCTTTCGTGCTGTCTCTAGTCTGCCTTTATAAACTAGGAACTGAAAATTATTCTGTGAAATGAATATTTATGATTTGAGTACCGATCCTCGATCTCGAGTTTGATGAACAAAAGTTAATATAAGCTAGTTAATCTTTCTTTTGCGGCTAACTTGTTGACATGTTCAAAACATTTACTTTACATAACACGTAAGTGTAGAAGTTTACAGCCTCAAATTGTATGCCATTTAATGGAACGCATCTTGAACCTTTTATCGTTTACTGTCACGTGACATGGATAGTACATATTGCATACCAAATCCAATGGGGAATTTCATTGCTGACGCTTAGTTAAATTAATACCTGGCTGTAAATCTCATATGACCTCCTCACCTGGGATTACTGTGTGTTTTAGCAGATCAGTTTATTGCTTGTGGGAAATCGAGAGACATGGCTCATGATCTTGCTTCCCAGATCTGGCTGGCTGTTCTTGACAATTTAGAGGAAAACGAGCAAACTTTTCAATTACTGAAACGTCTTGCACAAGAAGCCGATGTAAGCTTATAAAGTTATACTAATTGCTATACTTGCTATAAGTAATGTCAAAATGCAGAGCATACAAACATGAATAAGCATATATTGTTGCTGCAACATGTTTATTTACTTTGACGCCGTGGTGCTAATAGATTCCGAATGAGCAGGTTTTTCTTCTGTACCCGTACTCAAGATCAATCACAGTCCAATGGAGGGTGTTTGAAAAACTCTTCACAGATTTTCGCGACTGCTTCAATCATGTAGATTACTATGATGTGTTGGCTTGTGCGAAGAACAAGTTTCAGCCAATACCATCGACTTGGTTAGGTTACTGATCAACCTCAAATGTACCTATTTTAGCTTAATCACGAGTACATTTGTATATATGGAAGTCACTATTGCCTGTGCCTTGCGGGCTATCTCATCTTGAAGAAAACCGCCGTGGCTATACCATGCTTGATAGGACTAGAAAGAAACTGATTATATTTGTACTGTTAATAGGTGCATGATTCAATGTGAAAAAGAATGCCCATGCAACTTTTTTCTTTTCATTGTGAAAATGCCCATATTACTAAGGATAATACTTGCATATCCCACTAGTGCATGTCCTGAATAATGATGGTTTACTTTGCCCACCTTAATTTTGTGCTCGGGATGCAAGGGGGGACACTTTGAGCTTGGCTTCAAGTGTCGGGTTTTCTACCCCCTTGTACTTCCTGTATGTTTTTTTGGTTGTTTGCCTGTTGTTTGGCTTTTGTTGTACTCTTTGGCATCTCTTGCCCTGGTTAATACATTTCCAGTATCCAAAAAAATAAAAAAATACTTGCATATCTCAGCTCTTGCGAACAACGTGTTTTTACCGTAAAGATTTTATAATTAGAATTATTCAGTTTGTTAATCTTCATTTAAAGATCAATCCTACAAAACAATTATTCAAATCAAAGATCCAAATTTTTGAGTGTATTACTATTCTTTTCCCATTTTCCAATTAAATGTATAAGATATCATCTCTATCAAATTTCAACAATTACTACTAATAATTATCTTTTGGGTTTTTATCACAAATGGTTCATGAGGTTGATCAAACTCATTATTCTGATTCCTCACTTTTAGAATCAATTAATGTCTTCCCTGACATTTACTACCCCACATCAATTTGGTCATTCCGTTAAGATTTTGTTAACTATTGTGTTAGTTTGTATGTGGGAACCACAAATCCAATAAAATGGTGACACGTGGATTTACACAAAATAAAGGTTTTTTTTTTATCACAAATGGTCCCTAACATGGATCAAACTCCTCATTTTGATCCCTGAGTTTCAAAAATCGACAAATTTGGTCCCTCACTTTCACTACACACATCAATTTAGTCCTTCTGTTAAAATTTCATCAATATTTTTTGTTTGTGTGCTGATGTGGTCCTAGTAATCCAATCATATGGCTCTACGTGGATTAACTATAATATATATATATATATATATATATATATATATATATTTTTTTAAGAGTGAATCAATGAACGAGTATTCCGTGCTGACATTTTTCTCGCATCCCACAACCCCAATTGGAAAAAAAAAAGAAAATCAATCTAAATTCGATAAAATCGAATCCAAATTCAATTCAAATTTGATAGGATTATAACCAACTAGTGGTGTGTCATGGTGTCTTCCTTTTCTTTTTTAGCATACCCTGATTAAAACGACGACTTTTGTTTTATCTTTTAGTTTTGGTTTTTAGTTTCTTATTTTACTTTTAGTTTTAAATCATAAGAAAATAGTTTATTGTAGTTAATCCACGTGGCGCCATATGATTGGAAAGATTAAATTGATGTGTGGTATTGAAAGTCATGGACCAAATTTATTGATTTTTGAAACTCAATGACCAAAATGAGGAGTTGGATCAATATCAGGGACCATGTGTGATAAAAACCCTTATTTTGTGTAATCCACGTGTCACCATTTCATTAGATTTGTAGGTCCCACATACAAAATAACATAATAGTTGACAGAATTTTAACGGAATGACCAAATTGATGTGTGGTAATGAATGTTAGAGATGACATTGATTGATTTTGAAAGTGAGGGATCAAAACGATGAGTTTGATCAATCATAGACACCATTTGTGATAAAAACCCTTATTTTTTTAGGTTCCATTTTTTGCTGAGAGGAAAGTAAAGTCACCGTGTGGTCCCTTTCTTTTACGCTTATATAATTGTTGTGCTCAGTGCTAGACAATCCGTTGTAGTCTAGTTGGTCAGGATACTCGGCTCTCACCCGAGAGACCCGGGTTCAAGTCCCGGCAACGGAACCTTTTTTTATGTTCTTATATTTTTAAAGATATTATGGGTTGGTCCATGTCGATATCATGGGTTGGGCCCATGTATTTTAGACCCACAGAATGATGAAATAGTAATACCCTTGCCTTTTTTTTTTACTTCAAAATAGTAACTCTCCGATATTTATCTACTTGTCATGTTCTAATTTATTTTGTAGTTGTAATTTTTCTTGGTTCTCAAAAGTTTTGAGTTTTCTGAAGTGTCATGTTTATCAAGGTCTTACAAGTAAACAGTTCTCAAAATTTAAGTAGTTATTATTAACACTCTAAATTACATTGCTACCATGTATAATGGTTTGGGTTAAAGCTTAAAAACTTACCCTAGAGGATTTTAAGTCATAATTCAGAAATTTTTTTTTCCATAGTGATGGCATAAAATTTAAGTCATTGATTATGAAAGAATGATTTTAACATAATTTTTTTAGTCTTTTAAAAATAAAATTTATGTAGATTATTCTAACTTATTTTATGAACATTTTAACTTAAAAATATTTAAATTTCGATACATAATGAAAAATCACACCCTAGATAGATATTTTATCCTTTTTTAGGTTAAATTTGAGTTAAATGAAAATTTTAATCGTTTTAGCCTTTAGATTTAAATTTGTGTCGTTGGATTTTTTTTACGATTAGATTTAATTTTATTTAATAGCAACTGTTGGATTATAAGTAAAAATAAATATAAACAAAATTTGAGTATTACCGTTGGATCAACCAACGATCATTTTTTTTGGACCGTTGATCAGCCAATGGCTCTATTTTAGAGTGGCCAACAGACCTGTCCACATGAGCGCTGCCATTCTTTCGTTTGGCGTGTGGAACGCATCTCACCTATTAGTTCGAGTGAATTAAAGTCTGGCTTTATTCTTGGGTGTAATCTAACCCATAAATTTTCCCTCAAGGGTTATTAAACCCAATGATTTCAAATGGCTTGGGTAGGCCAAAGCTTAAATTTTAGGGAACTTTAACGAAAAGTTTATGGTAGTGTTCACTTTAACGAAAAACCATATTTTTACACTAAAAAGTCAATCTTGGTACTATTCACTTTACCCTTTATTTTGTCCTTATCGTTAAAACTAAAAAATTTCAAGCCATTTTCATTAGTTTTCCTTAAATTTTAAGATTTAATCCAACCATTGGACAAGGTTTAAGTGCATTTTCTCATCACATTTCTACATATGTAGAACGTAGAATAATTGTTTTAAAGTGTTAATAGCAACTCTCTAAGTCTAATGTTTGCTTGATTTTTAATTGAATAAAATTTCTATTAACCTGTATAGAATGTCACCTGAATTTGCAACCATAGCATATACATGAATTTATAATAAGAAAACCCTAAATAATAACATAAATATAATCACCTGATTTTGAAATATGAGTGATTTGAGACGGTGCATAGACCTCGAACGTTTTAATTGATCGATGTAGAAATCACACAGATAATTATCTCTCATATTGTCCTTGTATTGTCAAGCTTGAATTACCAACCGAATACTCATCTTAGCATATGATCGGTTATATTTTATATATAAATATAAATATGAGAACGTTGTAGAAAAGATTTCTAATTCAAACAAAAACTTTATTTCGTCGCCTCAATTGGAGGAGTCCATTTTCTCTTTACCTTTTGTTTATTGGGAGCTACGAAAAGCTGATGCTTCTCCAAACTATGGTTATGGAAGTGGAATCTAGTTCCTCGTTGGATTCTTTTTGTAAGAATTTCGAAGATTCAAGAATTATATCCGTTCATTGTATATCTTGCGGTCTGAAACAATTTTAAGTATTTTTATTTAAAAATAAATGCAAACAATACCTGACAAAAACTAACAGCATGATATACGATGAACAAACATGATTTATGGATTCCCAGGATCCTCACCAAAAGGATACGGAGAGGATCCTGTTGGGTGGAAGTGGAGAGAGAATCCTTGCTGGATCCTCTTTGTGAGGATCCTTGCTGGATTCTCTTTGTAAGAATCCCGGAGATCCTCCAATCACATTTATTTATCGTACATCGTGCATTCAATTTTCGTCAGGTACTGTTTATATTCAATTTTAAATAAAAAAAATTTACAATGATTTATAACCGCACGATGTACGATGAACATATGTGATTTGAAGATTTTTGGGATCTTCACAAAGGGAATCTGGCGAGGACCTTCACTAAAGCGGAGAGTGGGTCTCTAACTGCATATGTTGGAAAATACAGCTTGAGAAAAGGTGATCACTTCAAAAGCTTCTACCACTGAACAAATGAGGCATAATATTAATGACGGGTTGGACGCTGCAATTCGCTACTCATAGCACATGTTTAGGCTTTCAAACTGAGTGTGGTAATGATAATTATTATCGAAGAACAATTGTTGAATTTGTCTTTAGGGCCGGCACTCAGGGTCATTGTAATAGGCGGCTGCCTAAACTCCCGATCAAGGGGGCCCTGAAAAAAGAATTTATTTATGATAAATAGAAGACAAGCCGATGCAATTGTGTTCTTTTCTTTAGTAACCAAATTTCTTTAGGTTCAAATATGTATAAAACATGTCCAAAAATATGTTTTCTTTGTTCCGAATCCATCATATTATTTTAGACGATATTAATAAAATAGAGTAACATAGGTAAGAAATAAATTCATCATCAGTGACATTTACCTATTCCACGCTTCACCCAAATAATCATGAGAATAAAAAAATAAACCAATAAAAGCATAGAAAGCAAGTATATTTCTTTCTGGGTTGATTTCCAACCTAACCTATAAACCCTAGGTGCCAGACTTTGATTCTTAAGACTTCGTCGTAATGTTGCTCTAACTCAACGGCCACTTTTAATAACTCGCCTGGGTTCACAAAAATCTTAGGGCCAACATTGTAAGTCATGGATCAATGACAATATTGAATATCAAACTCAAAAAGAAATCATGATTGTTCTTTACTATTGCTAGTTAGAACATGTTAAGGATGCAATGTAGTTATCTAGTTAGAACATCTTAAGGATGCAATGTGGTTTTTCAGTTCTTCCTCCAATATCTTAATGAAAGTTTTGTGCATATGATATGTCTTGCCATATCTTTGTTGATCCATTGTCAATTAAATTGTCAATTTGAAATATTTGTTCCTAAACAACCACATATTTCATAAGACGAGTGAATCATATGGATGTAGCCCATTACTCATAAAATTCTAATTCACCATGCTCTTAGTATGGAACTGTGATGAACGTAACCTTCTTTTCCGCAAAACTAATCAATGTTAATGGCACGAAAATCACTCTTCTTAGCATGGAACTGGAATGAACGTAACCTTCTCTTATGCAAAACCAATCAATGTCAATAGCACGAAAATCACTCTCTTGTTACTAATCCATTACGTGTGAAGCTTGTGTTGGATGGGTAATTTATATTCTGATTGCAAAAGAAAATCTCTCTAATAAATAGAAAAACACATGTTTCAATTTTTTTAATTTCATTGCCTTTTCCTTTTCATTAATGCCACATGTTTAGGCTTTCAAATAGAATTTGTTGCCATGGTGATTATTATAGAAGAATAATTGTTGAAGAAGTCATGGATCAATGACAATATTGAATATCAAACTCGAAAAGAAAACATTATTATTCTTTAACTATTGCTAGTTAGAACATGTTAATGATGCAATGTGGTTTTTAGTTCTTCCTCCAATATCTTAGTGAATTTTAGTACGCATGCTATCTGCGGTCATATCTTTGCTGATCCATTTTCAATTAAATTGTCAACTGGAGTTATTTCTTTCTTAAACAAGCACATATTTCATGAGATGAGTTGATCGCATGTATGTAGCCCATTACTCATAAAATTCTAATTCACCATGCTATTGGCATGAAATTAGAATGAACATGACCTTTTCTTCCACAAACCCAATCAATCTCAATGGAATGAAAAACACTGATACAAATTCATCACATGTGAAGCTTGTGTTATATATGTAACTCACATTTTTAACACGTAACAAACATTAGTTTAGTAAATAACACTATTGAAGCTGATTGCAAAAGCTTCAAAAGAAAATCTCTCCAGTAAATACATAAGAACACATGTTTCAAATTTTTAGCTTGCCTTTTCCTTTTATTGACTGGGAATTGACTAATTCACCGACAATCAAATTACCATATGCTTTCATTTCATGTCAAATTCACCACAATTTTTTTTTTCTCATGCCAAATGGGGCATGAAATGATGCACATTTTTGTAAAGCTAACGAGGGTAAATATGTAATTTCAAAACCACCACGCACAAATTAAACCCACTTTTGCGCGGCTTTTTTAGCAGAGAGCTTGCGTGTTTTATGACAAAATTATTATTCTCTGTACGGGAGGCTGACAGAAGTGTCTAGCAATACTGGTGTCCACCGTCCTGCGTACCCTCTTGTATTTCGAGCTCTTCCCACTTCCCGCAAAAATCCAAAACCCAACACTTCGATAAACACGGAAGCTCTCCCATTAAATTAAAAATTAAATCATCCCAAATCATTTTATCAAACAAAATCAAAGCAAAAGGCAGTTCATTTAATGAAACTTTTTTAAAAGGGAAAACATGGTAATGCATCAATTTATTGCTCACGGTTAAAGCACTTGGCATTGTTCCCAAACAGTGCTCTCACTCGCTCCTCTCTCTGCACATTTTTTGCTTTTCTGGGTTGCAGGGTTTTTAGCTGGATGCCCTTTCTCTTTCTCCACATTTGGAGATTTGGGGTTTTTGAGGGGCTTCGGTTGGAAAGAGATGCACCTGGATCTTCTGGGATTTTGATGGGTGATGATCTAGCTTTTGGGTACTAAAGGTTTAAACTTTTCAGTATTTTGGGCTTTATAGGAGTTGGAATTTTGTGGTACTTTTTATGCACTTTGTTCTTCTGGGATTTGCTTTTTACTGTAGTGCAGCTCAAACATATGGGGTTTGAGTAGTACAGTGGAGAAAATGGACAAATCTTGTTGAACTTTTTTTGGATGATTTGGGGTCCCTTTTTTGGTGGGTTTTGCGTAATGTGCTTCCAGGAACTGCAAAATGTTGGAGAAATCTGCTGATCTTTGAGCAAGTTTTGTGGGTTCTGATCTCTCTGGCTTTTTGGGGAGTCTATTTAGCAAAGGTGATTACTTGATCTGTATTTTCTTGCAAATGAAACTTGGATTGTTAGATCTTCTGCTTAGATCTAGGGTTTCTTGCTCATTGTATTCTGGCTCAGAAGGGTTTTGAGAAGTAAGAGTTAAAAAATATCTGCACTTTTTCTGCTGGTAGATCTCATTGTGCCTTCAGTGTATGAAGACCTTGGAACAAAAAGAGTTATTAGTTGGCAAAGTTTCTTCCTTTGTTGGTGTTATTTTCGAGTTTCGAATTGCTGATTACGAAAGAGAGATTTATAAGTTGGTGGGGTAGAAGAAAACCCAATTTGTTAAGGAAGTTGTGATTTATGGATTTCTTCAAAGTTAAGAAGTTTAGGAAAGCACACAAACCAGACCCGGAAAATGTGTCAGAGGACAATCCTGTGCCACAGCCGGAGGAACCCAGCAAGGAGAGTAGTGGTGATGATTTTGGTAAGTCGGCCAATGCTGATTCTGTGGCAGAAGCTGAGGACGATGATGATGATTTCATAACGGAGGAGGTCAAGCGGAGGTTAAAAGAATTGAGAAGGAATAGCTTCATGGTGTTGATTCCAGAAGAAGAGTCATTTCCCGAAGATGAAGAAGAAGAAGAAGAGCAGGCCGGTGAAACAAGCTCTAACGAGTGGAGGGATGTAGAAGCAGAAGGCCGGCAATGGTGGTGTGGCTTTGGTGCTGTATATGACAAGTACTGGGAGAGGATGTTGTTCTTCGAACGGATGAGTGCGCAGCATCTTAATGGAACTGGTAAGCGCTGAAATTTGTTCAAATTTGTTACCCCTTCAAATTAAAGCATACTTTTAGCTTTAGGGCTTTACTTCTTTTTGACTGGCTGTTTGAACTTGAAATGTTTCATCTTTATACGGATCTACCTACATGAAATACATATGAAGTTTTCCACTTCATTGGTAAAATAGAAAAAGAAAGAAACATTCTATGTGCCCAACAAGCCATGTGGGAGGTTAGAATAAGTAAAGATACGAGGAGATTTATGCAGTGTTGAAATAGATGTGAATCTGATTTGAGCTTGGTCTCTTTCAAATAATTGGCAGAGAGTTGAATTTTCAGACAAACGTGGATAGCTCAAATTTATAGAAACTTGATTCAGTTAAGCTCTAGGTATACGAGCAGTTTGAAAGTACATAAGCTGATGTTTCTGAAGCTGGTTGGTCTGCAAATGAAACAATACATTTGTCTATATGTTGTTTCTTGAGCTCCAGGGGTTAGGTTACTGCAGAGCGATAGTCTCTGTAGATTTTTTTTGGTTTTTCTTTTCAGTACAAACAGATTATTTAAATCGTCAATGCAAATAAATGTTGTCTTACAGGCATCCAAACCCCTACGACCCCATCACCGCGATCAGCATCTAAGAAGCTTACGTCCCCTTTTCGCTGTCTTTCTTTGAAGAAGATTGAAGAGCCTGATGATGAAACTGAGCACCTTCAACAGCCAGAAAATGATCCGTTCCAGGATATTGAGACATCATATGTAGGTCAACTTTGCTTGTCTTGGGAGGCACTGCACTGTCAGTACACTCAACTAAACCAGCTAATCGCTTGCCAACCTGAAAATCCCAACAGTTACAACCACAGTGCTCAACAGTTTCAACAGTTCCAGGTTTTACTACAAAGGTATATCGAAAATGAACCTTTTGAGGAGGGCCACAGGGCTGAAATTTATGCTCGCACACAAAGGCTTCTTCCTAATTTACTGCGGGTGCCTAATATACAAGGTAAGCTTCTTGTCAGTCCAAAAAGTTTAGGATCAAGAATTTGATGTCTACTATAGTTGTAAGTTCAGTTACGAGCAATGAAATTAGAAGCCTTGTTTCATGTATTACCATATTCATATGTACTAATTCCCCAGCTTTCTAATATTAATAAGACCTGTTGGTAAATTTCGTTGTTTATGATGTTAATAGCTTTGGTGTCATGAATTTGTTCAGGTCCAATTCAAAAAGGAAAGGAGGAAGAATTAGATTCGGTGGTGCATGCTCCTGACCTCATCAAGATTATTGAAACCTCAATCCTCACTTTCCAGCTTTTCCTGAAGATGGATAAGAAAAAACCAAGCTCTGTTCTTAACTTGTTTGGGAATCAAAACCAGGCTGCCACCCCACTTCAGCAGATTCAATCTTCTCTCGAGAAGGTAGTTTTTCTAGCATATCTTTTCTTTCGTCTTTCCACCGTAGCATCTTTATGCAAGTTATAACAAAGTCTTATAATAAAAGTGGTCTTGTTGATTACATTCGTGTTAATTTCAAATTTTATTACTTTTTACCTGCTGAAGAGTGGAGCCTTATTCTTACTTGTGTGAGTTTCTTCATAATTTCTTTTTCTGGGGATTTTGTGTGCATGTGTGCTTATAACATGCATAAAACATTTGATGGAGTACTAGACTCAAATAATAGAATTCTTTCTCTAATTTTCTGTATCCCATAACTGTTGTGGTTTGGGTACTGATAGATCTTCTAAACAAATGACTTCCAGTGTGTTTCGGATTCAAAATTTCTGTAGATATTTTCTAGTTTGTTCGGAACGCCTAGATAGACTAGCTAACTTGTTTAAGTTATGCTTCATTTGATAAATTTGAATAATCTGTCTTAATAATGATGTCAAGCTGGTGTTCTGAAACTCAATGTTATGCTGTTGTCGAGAATGCAATGTGAACTATTAGAAGGTGCAAGCATTTTCCGTTAGGGTCGAAGCGTAAAGGTCATGTTTTATATGTGTGCTACCCTTGGATTACTATAACTATTATTTCTTTTCAAATGATCATATTATGTCGTGAAACTTGTCTGTTTGTGCTTCAGAAATGGATGAAGTTAAAGGAACTGCAAAAAAAGAGGAAAGGTTGGAAGAAGAAATCGTGGCCGCAGTTGCAAGAAGATGTTCAGCTTTTGTTTAGCCTCATTGACGCCAAGGTTTTGTCGAGAACCCTCCGAATGGTGAGAATAAGCAAAGAGCAGCTGTTTTGGTGCGAGGAGAAGATGAAAAAACTCGACTTGGTAGATGGAAAGTTGTGGAGAGACCCGTCTCCTACCCTTTTCCCTTGTCCATAGCCCGTCGGAATGAACTAATTAAGCATGTGTATTCCTTGGATGGTTAGCAGCAGACTAAGCCCTCTGTGTCTGGCTTCTCATTCAGTTTCTCTTTTGTATGGTGCAAGGAGTTTTATCCTCTGGAGACTAAGAACACCGACTTCATGTACAATCTACTATCGATGTATGAAAGTTAAGAGGAACTTTCCTTTTGCCATTGAGACTGTCGAGGAGCCTCGGTCGGTTTTACCATATGAAGAAAAAAGTTGTTCAAACTATTTTCAGCAACTGTAGTATGTTATCATTTGGTCACTAAATTAGTGTCTTACCTTGCATTTCTTTCATTAGGCCTGTGAGTGTGAGCATTCATGGTTTGTACTAACAAAAACCAGATTTCTATAAACTACATAGTTATTGGGGCTAAAAGCACATTTCACACCGTCAAAGTGTTTCGAGCGAGTTTCAAAGTGGGCCACGAGGTTTCAATTTTCTGATATTTCATCTATACGTTTTGACTCATAAGAAGGGTATCCGCCGTTAAGAGTCTTAAGACTTTTGGGTGCATTGCCAAAGCCATTGGTCCACAAGATGTCCTCGCAACTCTACTGAAAAATCTCAAAGTGCAAGAGCGTGTCCGCACCACGGTGTCAACTGTTATAGTAGCTGAAATCTGATCTCCTTTTACAGTTCTTCCAGCACTGATGAACGAGGATGGCGTTCCAGAGCTTAATGCTGTGGCTGCTTGGGCTTATGAATGGATCTGCTGTTTATGTAAGAAGCACGTTTAGTATTTTTCGCCTTTTGGTTGCTGAAGTTTATCTGCATCAGTATAAAGACTATCATTTGGTTGCAGGATTCTGCATTGTTTTCAATTTTTTTCTGGGATTCTAGCATGTCATTTGTTTGTTACTAAACTAGTGTTGCTTGAAAATTGTGTGCTACTTGAATTTAGGCCAGTGAGCATCTGCCGATCGTCGTTTGTACTAATAAGAACCAAATGTCCCTTACGGAAAAATAATTATTCATGAAGTGCACCGAAATCTTTTGAGATAAAATCATAAGCCTTGATTGGTCCTACTCTTTTATCTTGAGCGAAGTTAAAGGACATGAGCCCTAAAAATTAGATCATCTATAACTTGAACTTGAAGCTTTGTTGTTAAAGCCAATACACATGTTGTCAGAGGGCTCATCGTTAGAAATTTGGAAAATGAAAGCTGTCACACTAGCCACTCTAATATCCGATGGGAAATGCTAAGGAGACTCTATCAAAGTAGACTCTTCATGAACTCTCCGTCACTTCATGTTTTTTTATTTTTTATATTTTTTTTGTTATACAATTCTCTTATTAACATTATAAAACATTATGCCAAAAATGTGAGGCAGCAAAAAGTCTACTCCTTAGCATTTCTCATATCCTAGTACTGGGGTCAGGGGCTTACAATTTTGTTTATGTATCCAAGGTCTCGAGTTTGATTTTTTCTCTTACAATGTGTTGGTAGAGAAAAAAAATATATTTTTTAAATATTTTTTATTTTATTTTTTGTAACAAACGATATTATATACACTAAGGGAAGGAGGTGAGTTTAGCCTCATAATGTGGTTCAAATTCGCCTTTGATGAGAATCGAACCTAAGGCATCTCACTTACAAGAGAAGAGGAATACTACTAGAGAAAAAAAAAAATCTTGTTATTGAAAAAAAAAACCACTTAAAATTAATAAACTAAACTCTACATTGCTTTAGCAGAAGCCAATATTCTCATGTGACCAATTCACTGCGTGTCAATGATCGGATACAGGAGACTTTCCAATTTCCGGATGACCTAAAAATTCGCTACTAATTGAACCGTAACATAACTAGAACTGAATCTCACTATTTGCAAATTCTCATAAGTTGCTGCCTTCCATAGTTCCATGTATTTGCTAAGGGGTATGGGTGTAATTTCGTAAAGAGCATTAGCTGTTGACTAAGATCCACGAATGGTACCATAATTACCATTAGACCATCTCAAACTTATGAGATAAAACTTAAAATATAAATTTTAAAATCTCTCAAACCATCTCCAACCATTGGTTTGACAAAACTAAAAAATAAAAAAATAAAAAAATAAAAAATCTCCAACCATTGGGCTAAAATAAACCTTGGGGAGAAAATATATGTTTGTGCTAGATTCCTAGAAATTAAGCCTAGATTAAATTATTTTAGACCTATCAAACTGTCATATTTCAGACATTTGTTTTGTTTTCTTACTTTAATTTAACGACTGTGATCAAATGAGATCAAATCTAACAGAATACCTATATATTTGTATGATTTTTAATTACTTATCAAAATTTAAATATTTTTAGATTAAAATGTTCATAAAAATATATTAGGATAATCTACATAAATTTTATTTTAAAAAGAATTACAGAAAAAAAGAGAGGCTAAAATCATTATTTAATAACCTTGGGTTAAAGTTTTAAGCCATAACCATTGGATAAGAAAAACAGTTTCTAGGTTATGACTTAAAATTTTAAACTTTATCCCCAAGGGTTGGAGATGTCTTATATGATTAATGTTTAGAGTTACAAAACTACCCACGCAAATGGCTTAGCTTAGCAAGTGCTTCATGTGGATGCAAATTTCCGCCTTCTTCTTCTTGGACAAAATTGCACCTACAAAACAATTACTATCTTAGGTCAAGGCCAAGAGCCTCATGTGCCCACGATGAATTGGAATTTGGGACCTCCAATTCCCAAGTTTAAATTCCATGTACATAGGTGTCATTTCCCAATTTCTATGATTGAGAGCTTAAAAATAAAAAATTCCGTATTCAATTCCATCGTTTTTTTAGGCTAACCAAACAAAAAAATTCACAAATTCTAGAAAAT
Source organism: Pyrus communis (assembly GCF_041283825.1). Taxonomy (NCBI): domain Eukaryota; kingdom Viridiplantae; phylum Streptophyta; class Magnoliopsida; order Rosales; family Rosaceae; genus Pyrus; species Pyrus communis. The sequence continues at coordinate 10,097,289 of NC_142573.1, forward strand.
AAAATCCTGTCAATTCAATTTCCGTCATTTTAAAATTCCTTGGTAATCTTAAATTTCTTCATCCAAACATAGTGCTAGAGAATTTTGCAAGAGGATTCAACTTAGGTTTTTGGAGAAAATGAGGTGATATTTATAGGGGTGTGGCAGGCCCTTTTGGGAGAGATGAGAATCGGCCACTTTAGTGGTTTTTTGGGTGTAATTTACAATTACTTAGCTAATTAATAAATTAATTGAGTGATAAATAAATTAATTAGCTAATTAATATCATTTTGGAGAAATAATTTGGGAGTTACCTTGTGAGGGAGATTTGATGAGGATGGATGAAATGGATTTTGAATAAATACCTATTTTGATCACTTTTGACCTTGATTGTCCGCTGCTTACGCATAGCAGCTTCGGTGTGCATCGAGGGTAATTTTGTCTTTTTATACCCTAGAATCCATGTGTTGCCTCCATATTTTTCTTGATTATTTTTTGCTCCACAAATGCTCCTACACCCGTTAGGCTGATTGCAGAAAAGGGCAGCAAGTGTAGAGATCTATAACTTTGATGCAGATTTCCACTTGGACTTAGAATTACATTCTTCTAGGAAAGGGAAATAAATCGCCTCTAAAGCCTACTTAGGCCTACCTTAAGTAGGGGATTAAATCAACTTCGGAGGGCAATTATTTATCCCTACAAGAAAGAGAGAAAACTAGAGGATATTTGTTCATTTCCCCTAGCACTCTTATTTGCTTGCCTGTGCAAAGAACTGTATTCTGTTGATGTCTTCGTTTTCTCGACGCTGCACCGATGTAAGAAAAACTTAATTTTCCTTGTTTCTTCTTGGGTGGTGCTGCCACGGGGCAACCGTTGGGATGGTGCGGCACGTCGGTTGGCAAGGGCTAGGAGTCGGCTTGGCATGGGCCAAGGAAGAGGTATAGCAAGGGCCATTTACTTATGCTGCTCGGCTTGACTGAAGCCAAGGTCTAGCTCGGCATGGGCTGAGGAAGTGGCGTGGCATGGGCCACGATTTGGGCTACCACGTCTGGGCTGCTTGCCAAAAATGAGGAAACTGCTTAAGTTTGATTTCTCACCTGCCGTAGATGAAGCAGTCAATGATGGAGCTGCTGAAGATGAAGTGTCGGATGAGCGAACTGTTGGGTGCAAAGTAGCTGCTGCCCTCTAACCATTTGTTGCTGAGGTGGTCTTCAAGCATTCGATTTTCTAAGCTATGTGGCATTTTTGTACTGGAGAGCTTACCCAGATCGGTGTCAAGGAATTAATTTACCCTCTCGCACTGGAGAGCTTACCCATATGGGTGTCGGGGAATTGGTTTACCCTCTCGCACTGGAGAGCTTACCCATATGGGTGTCGGGGAATTGGTTTACCCTCTCGCACTAGAGAGCAATTAGTTTATCCTCTCACACTAGAGAGCAGACCCTTTTGGGTGTTAGGAAATTGGTTTACCCTATCGCACTAGAAAACAATTAGTTTATGCTCTCGTACTGGAGAGCAGACCCTTTTGGGTGTCGAGGAATTGGTTTACCCTCTCGCACTGGAGAGCAATTAGTTTATCCTCTCGCACTGGAGAGCAAACCCAGATAGGGGTTTGAGCAGTTGTTGTAGACAGCAGTTGAGCCAGGCTTATGAATAACTTCTTGAATCTTCATTAAGAATAAAGAAATGAATCAACTTTGCTGGAAGGTTGAAATTGCATATCAAACTGAATAACCATCGGCTTGCGAAGCCTTGTTCATCGAGTTGCTTGAGACTTCGAACTTATTTGGAAAAGCCCTAACAGGGTTCAGGGGGTGATAGAGACTTCCCTTACTTGTGCAGGCCGTATCGTTGACTTGTCAAGATACTCGTTGCACTGACCTCATTTTTCAGCTTCTCAAGGTACTACTTCTACTTTAGGCAGCCGTTGGTAGTGTGGCTCAGTCTTTGATGGAATACGCAATACTCTGTATAATCCAGCTTGGTAAGATTGCCTTTTATGGATGGCGGCAGTTCAAACCAAGTTTCAATCTTGAGCTTGCGAAGAATTTGGCTGATGGGAACTGTGAACTTGGTGAATGTTTCGGACGATGAGTCTTCTTTGGTCGGGGAACGTTCCATGCGCTTCTTTTCCGACTCGTTTTTATTAAACTGCTTGGCCTCGTCCCATAATGCATGCTTTCTCGCCAAATTGAGTGACTGAGTCGAATTGAGTGACTGATTCTCTCCATCCATCGTGCTGCTTACTCCAATGTGAGGTAAAGAATGCTTCTTGTGAGCCTAGTTGTGAATGAACACTTCGCCTGAAAGGTTGTCCATGTTGATAATCAGAGTGTGGCCTCAACTGTGAATGTATGCTCGTCTGCGGGCTTGATCGATAGTGCACGCTCATACGCTCGTTAAGACGAGAGTATACACTATCCCGATGACCCAGGCGGGAGCGTAAACTGCTAGAACGCTCAGATCGTGGCTGGTTGAGGGGTTGTTTGCAGGGACGCTGCTAGAGAAGTTCATCATCTGCCCTTGTCAAGCTTTGGGACACCTCGTTTAGGGCACGTTGCACCTCGGTGCGTTGCAAAAGTTGATTCACCAAGGTTGTCTGCTATGCGAGGGCATTTGTCAACTCTATGACTTGTCGAGACAAATGTGGTTCACCATTCGGGTTAGAAGAGCTTGGACGGTATGTGTCTCCTTGAGTAGTGGAAGTGTAATGAACTCTGGGCGCGAGATTTGAGTTGGGAAACTTCAAATTTGTGGAGAAATGGTGTGAAAATGCCCTCGGTCCAATCGTTGGTCTAGAAATATGAATCTAGGACGGTTGAACCAGTCTTGGACCAGTCGGGATTGCCTAGTGAGCCACGGGAATGGATTGGGCTGTGGAAGTGAGTCGTGCCACGTGCTGGGTGCGTAGGCGTAGTGCGGTGCTGGGAGCGCATTGGATCTGGGCCAAGGGAATGGTTAACGCAACTTGGGCTTGCGATGCATCTTGGACAGCGGTTTGGGCCTGCTCGTGCTGGGCTTGGCTCGGCTGCCTTGCGACGTGGGCTGCAGATTGGGCTACTTGTGCAGTTGCTACCAGCGCCTAGGCCTTGGCTTGGTCCTGGGTTTGGGTTACTGTAGTGGTAGCTCATAAGGCCATGGTCTGCTGCCATGGAGCTGGCCCACTCCCCACTACCATAGTGGTACCTGTGGCTGCCATGGTGGTGGTGCTCCGTGATGGCAAAATTGCTCATCTTGTCATTGCATTGAGCCTTGTGGATCGTTGTGGTGGGGCTACATCGCAATCTCCATCACTTGATCCGGATCTTTGAATGTAGGAAGTTTCATTCGTTGTGGTTTCCAAATTTCTTATCATTTTATTTTTCTTTTACGTTTATTCAAAGAATTTTATAAAAAATTCTAGGAAGTAGAACGTACGAAAAATCTACAAATGAACGAGAAATTAGAAACGTTGAATGCGAGAGTCTTCTTCGAGCGTGTGAACCAAACTCTAAATGAAAGCACCAATTTGTGGATGCAAATTTCCGCATTCTTCTTCTTGGACAAAATTGCACCTACAAAACAATTAACACTTTAGGTCAAGGCCAAGAGCCTCACTTGCCCATGATGAATGGGGGAGACTTTGGCTGAAGAACATTCGATGCCAAAGTTAGAATTTTGAGGGAAAAGTGTATAGAGAATTTAGAGAATTTTGCAAGAGGATTTAACTTAGGTTTTTGGAGAAAATGAGATGGTATTTATAGGGGTGTGGCTAGCCCCTTTGGGAGAGATGGGAACCGGCCACTTTAGTGGTTTTTTGGTGTAATTTACAATTAATTAGCTAATTAATAAATTAATTGAGTGATAAATAAATAAATTAGCTAATTAATATAATTTAGGAGAAATAATTTGAGAGTTACCTTGTGAGGGAGATTTGATGAGGATGAATGAAATATGTTTTGAATAAATACCTATTTTGATCACTTTTGACCTTGATTGTCCGCTGCTTGTACGTAGAAGCTTCGGTGTGCTTCGAGGGTAATTTTGTCTTTTTCTACCTTAGAATCCACGTGTCGCCTCCATATTTTTCGCGATTATTTTTTGCTCCACAATTTCCAATGATATAAGGGTAAAACTATCATTAAACTACATTTATTAATTATCATTTTGGTTGAGAGCAAAAATTGTTATTTAACTACAAGGATGATTGCGTAAGATTATAATAGTAGGTGAAAAAAATTAATATAATAATAACCAGTAGAAAGTGAGGATGCTAACTAAACATGAAGGTGACAGTTTTCCTCCCGAAGTAGCCAAGTGGATTGTCCTACAAATAGCCAAGTGTGGAGAGGTGAGAGCATCTTCAATCGTACCTTTTTAAATTTGACAAGGAATGTATGCCCTAGCCTTCTGCTTTGTATAGTTATAATTAAACCACGTCAACATTTTATATATTTTTTTTAATAAAAACAATAAAACAAAAATGAATAGTAATATAAAATATTGACGTGATTTAACCATGATCACACAAATAGGAAGACACCGAAAGTGGAAGGGCAGACAATCTTTGTCTTTTTTAATTCTCTAGATTTATGAGCTCTTAGAGGTTTATTTTATTTTATTTTTTTTTATCTTAGATAGAGTACGGTGATTGAAGATGAATTATTCCAAATTTTATATATTTTAGCTAGAATCTCATTAAGAGAACCCAATAGAGGTGCTTTGATGAGAAGAGTTGTGTGGAGTTTTCAAATAAAAACTTCATACAATGGGCAACCTAATTTGGTATCGAATTCACTATCTACAAAATTCAAATCTAAAACCTCTCATTTCCAAATGAAAATGAATATCATCAAATTGTTGTATTGAGTAACTACAATTAACTTTATTTATAAACAACATAAACAAAACCATTGATGCTTCAAGTCTCATAGCTAGTAACTTCTCAAGAAATATGAATCAAAATCCAAGTAAATGCCCAACAAATGCCCAACAAATTTTGGGCATATTCCTCTGACACATTCAAATGCATCCAAACACTCCCTCAATTCTTTGAAAACCCAACAAAAGTCAACAACAACTAGGTTGCCACGTGGTTGAAAACTTTTGCTTGGACAAACCTCGACTCACCACGTGTCCTCTGGACGAAATTACCCCTATGCAAAGCATCATATTAGGACATTAATCTATTTCCGGCCCAAAAACATGGGCATTTATGTCATTTTATCACATGCATAACCAGAATAAACTTTAATTTTCTTTGAACGACACTGAAAAAACAAAAACATTTAAATATTAAAAACTCCAAACCCTTGGAAATGAGAATGGTATGCAAGCAACAATTTTGTATTTTCCAAACAAAGAAAAACTCTCTCTGCTTCTTCTCAAGTCTCCAGCAATTTCTCTGCGAAGACTTTCTCTCTCCTAAGCTTTCTCTCTCTTTAAAGCAAACCCTTCTCAGTAATTCCACAGCTCTGCAAAAAGACTTGGGCTTTTGGGTTTTGTTCTTTCAAAGTTTCAGACTTTGAAGAATTGCTGCTGCCATTACCTGGTGAGACATTCCAATCCTTTTTCTGCTTAAATTTTTAGTATTAATTCTCAAATTTTTGCTTCCCCTGCTTCTTTCTCATGATCTTTATACTCAAATATGTGCAAGTTTGTATTTTTCAGATGGATTATACTATTGGGAACTGAGTTACTTTTACTTTTAATATATTTTTGTTGGGTTTGTTGGTTTTTGGAAATTTGTTCAAATTCTATGTATATAGGGTGTTAAATAAGTGTGATTAATGGGTTGAATTTCGCTTTCGAAGAGACCGTTACAAGTTTTGTGTCAATTGGCTGTGATTGTGAGGTTACTTCATGGAACAGTGTAATTGTTGTCGCATGTGAATGTCGAAATTTTTTCTTAATTTGATTTCGGAAAGAAATGCGTTTAACTGTAGAGCTGTATGATGAAGTTAGCATCCTTATAGGTTGGGAAGCTGAAACAAGAGTGGTATACTTTATTAGAGTCGAAAACATATACATAGGAGACAGAGTAAACCATATGAACGATTACTTCGGCCCTACTTAGTCGAATGTAATTGGTTATTGACCATAGTTCAGAAAAGGCAGTTGGGTGAGTCAAACAAAATTCATGAATTGTATGCAGCAGAGAGCATTTAAATGCGAAGCAGTATAATAAATCTGAATATGATGGTTTCCCTATGTTAAGTTGGTTCTTTTGATAGAAGAAATGGTTCTCTGGATGACATTATTCTTGCACGAATAGAGTGTATATTTATCCCCGTAAGACTGTGTGAGTAGAACATTAATGCTACTTGAGAACATAAATGGTTTCCATGTGTTTAGTACTGTTACTCATACACTGGTCGAGAAGTTGGTAGTGTAATATAGGTTCGAAACACAAATTGATCGTTAGATGGTTAAATTTTAGAAGGAACCGAAAATAACAAGTTTCTACAACCAGTCTTTTAGACCCAGACTAATTTTCTGGTCAAAATGTAGGCAATTAAGTGTTGTAGTGGGAGGAAGTTCATTTATTGAAATGCAATGCGAGTCTTATAATTTCTGAAGAAGAATGTGGAAGGATTTACTTATGTTTCAGTACTCTTATGCTTGTTTTCCATTTTGATAGATTGGTTACTGTTTACGTATTAGATATGTGATAGTTTTCAACTTTTCATGATGGATTTGGACACATGTTTCTGCATTTGTTTGTGGTCTTCTCAATGGGGTCTGTGCTGAAGTTAACAATGCTGAACTAATTTATGCTTTATGGAAAAGATTTCGCAACACATTTTGTATTTACAATCTCTGTGAACATGTGTACAAAAGTGACATGATGTGGATAATTCATAAACTATGTTCTGTATGCAGGGGCTTCTTGTTGCGACTGCATTATTTAGATTCTGTGTGTGCGCTGCCTTCTTGGATTGAATTATGATTTGCAATTGTGGACTGTTGGAAGAAGCATAACATGAATTTGATATGCTGAACAGTTTTTGAAGGTAATTGCTGATAAATAAAAATCATCATTATTCTGGTAGGATGGCAACTGAGGGTCTCATGAGAATGGTAGAAAGCAGCAGGGGAAAGAAGTGGCCCCCATCTAAGGATGCTGCAACATTTGGATCTCCAGTGAGAAGTATGACAGCAGAGGAGTCGGGCTTCATTTCAAAGGGGCATGGCTTTAAGAGAGAGAGAGCTGAAGTTATACCCAGTCGAAGTGGTAGTGCTCCACCAAGTATGGAAGGTTCCTTTTCCTCTATTGAAAACCTATTAAGTCAACAGAACTCCAGCATGAAAACAAGCTTGACTAATTTAAACAACACTGTGGATAATGTTGAGAATGAAGAAAAACTGCGTTCAGACCCAGCTTATATGGCATACTACTTATCAAATATGAACTTGAATGCAAAGCTGCCTCCACCACTTATTGTACGGGAGAATCATCATGTTGTCCGCCGTAGTGGTGGTCTAGGAACCAAAGGGAGACTGACTTCTTTAGATGACAGCACCAGGTCCTTGCATCTTTCTCAAGGTTCTCTCTCAACTCTTCAGGAGGACCCTAATGATGCTAGTTCATCCAGAAAGTCTAATGATAACTTGGCAGAAGATAGTGTTGCAGTAATGCCTGTCAAGGACACGGTTTCTTTGGCAAGTTATAATAAGAGTATAGTGGATCTCATACAGGTAGGAGTTAAAGTAAGTGGTTTAGTAGGTATAACTTTTATAAAAAAAATAATGTCTTACTTATGCTTAACCATGTTTAACTCCTCTTTTGTTTATTTTAATATTTGCTTTTTGCATTTAGCTTGAACATATGACTACTACATTTGGATTCCTGTATTCATGATTAACCATATAGTTCAGAATTTCATAGCTCCTTTGGCCAATTACAAAATTTTCATTTAATGTATCAGCTATAATTTTCCAGTATGTGTTGCCCTGTATTTATATGTTTTATCTTCTTGGTGGTTTGTTTCAGCAAGACTTCCCCCGGACTCCATCTCCTGTATATAATCACTCCCTCACATCAAGTCTTGGAACAACAGATGAACCAATTGATAGTGATGTACACTCACTTTCACCAAATGCTTCTTCTGTCAACAAGTCAAAATTACCTGAACCAAATTCAGACTCTATCAATGATTGTCCAGATACAAGTGCCTCGGACGCGCTTGCTCGTGGGTTCATACCAAATGATGTTCCTTTGCCTACCACCTCCCCAAGTGCTCAACATCATGATGTTACAGGGAACCTACAAAAAGATGAATCTAATATTGAGCATGATGGGTCGGGGAATAATGCATCGATTACTGGTGACCTTGGGTTGGATCTTTCCAGAGCGAGAGCAGCTAAAGTTGATACCAACAATAACAAGCAACAAGAACAATCTTATGGGAGGTATCTACCACAACGCAATTTGTCTACACAACAAGGGGTTCCATATCAACTTCAGGGGTTCCAGGCACAATTAGTTTCACAAGGAATGAATCATTTGCAAAGCAGAATGCAAAATCTTCCCCACGGCTACCCAAAATTCTCTTCTATTGAGACACAACCATCATTGCTCTCACCTGGTGTCACACCTCCCTTATATGGTACAACCACAACATATATGACTTCAGGAAGTCCATTCTACTCAAATTATCAGTCGTCTGGTGTGTTTCCTACACAATATGGAATGGGTGGATATGCTTTAGGTTCTACTTATCTTCCTTCATATATGCCTGGGTATGCTTCTCATGGGTCTTTTCAAATGCTCTTTGATGCTACTTTGGGGCCAAGTTTCAATGGTCGAACTGCTGATGTTTCAAGAGGGGAGAGGATTCCCCATGAAGGTGATATGCAACACCCTAGCAGATCTTATGGGCAACATGGGCCAGTGCTCCAGCCACCTTTTGTGGATCCCCTTTATACGCAATACTATCCTCGTCTGTTGGAGGATTCATATGGTGCTTCAATTCCTCATGGTCACTTGGCGTCAAGGGGTGTTGTCAGAGGCCAACTTGCGCAACAAGAATTAAATGTTAATGCTTATAGGGCTGACCCAAAATTCCACACTTCAACTAATGGTAATCTGGGTATTCTAAGTCCAAGGAATGTGGGAAACAATGGTAGTGGTTATTATGGACATCCTTCTGGCATGGGTGTAGTGACACAGTTTCCAGCCTCACATCTCGGTAGTCCAATATTGCCATCATCTCCAATGGGCAGAATGAATCATCTTGGTCGGAAATATGAATTGAGGTCTCCTGAAGGTTCTGTTAGTGGAGTATATTCTGGGTGGCAAGGGCAGAGAAGCTCCATCTTGGATGATCCTAGAAGACACTCTGTACTTGAAGAACTGAAATCTAGTAATACCCGTAAATTTGAACTTTCTGATATAGCTGGGCGCATTGTTGATTTCAGGTATTGCTTGCTCCACGTTTGCTTTTCCTTTGCTTGTACATAACGTTTGTGTTTGTTCTATTATTTTTTAATATTCATGTATAACTTCAGTGTCGATCAACATGGGAGTCGATTTATTCAACAGAAGCTAGAGTACTGCAGTTCTGAAGACAAGGCATCTGTTTTCAAAGAGATTCTTCCACGTGCTTCAAAATTAATGACGGATGTATTTGGGAATTATGTTATTCAAAAGGTAGGAATTCATAATTTGTCTGTTTAATTACATTTTTTTTTGCATCACATGTCATCTTTATGGACTTGTGAATTCCGTGGATGGCCTATTAAAATTGTATGATTCTTTTTTTTTTTTTTGTGTTACAGTTTTTTGAATATGGGAGTCCTGAGCAGAAAAAGGAGCTTGCAGATCAACTTGCTGGGCAAGTTTTGCCTTTAAGTTTGCAGATGTATGGTTGTCGTGTAATCCAGAAGGTATGCTAAAACTTGATGTTTTCACAGTAAATATGTTGTTTTAAGTCCGATGAACATGCTATTTTCTGCTTATGAGATTTTTACCGGGGGATGTGTTATTTATATAAAGGTTTATACTGCAAGAGTTGATGGGGTTGAAGAGGGGTTCTAAAATAGGTTTTTTGAAGTACGGAAGATAAACTTTCAGGAGTTCTTTCAAAACCCTTTGCTGGGTAAACAATGAACAATACTATATATTTGGAGGGAACATCTCTTTATTAGTCTGGGAAAAATTTTCCTTATGCTTTATATTGTCCGAATGTTTTCTTCTTAAGTCTGTGCTGGATGTTTCTTTTAGGCTCTCGAAGTTATTGAGCTTGACCAGAAAATACAACTTGTGCATGAGCTTGATGGACATGTCATGACATGTGTACGAGATCAAAATGGAAATCATGTAATACAGAAGTGTATAGAATGCATTCCCACAGAGAAAATTGGATTTATCATTTCTGCTTTTCAAGGACAAGTTGCCTCACTTTCTACTCATCCCTATGGCTGTCGTGTCATACAGGTAATAGCAACAGTATTCTGTTATGTAGTCTCCAGTTAGATTTTGTAGATCAGGTTTTGAAACATTACACTTTAACTTGCTAGAGAGTTTTGGAGCATTGTTCAGATGACCTTCAAAGTCAGTGTATAGTTGATGAGATCTTGGAATCTACTTATGATCTTGCTCAAGATCAGTATGGCAATTATGTTACCCAGGTTGGTTTCTACTTTCTACTTTTACTGTCTGTTGCTTCTTTTATTGAGAACAAAGTAACTATTTGATTCCTCGATTCTTTCTTTGCTAAGAGAGAGGTTCCACGAACACCCTAAACCCTAATTTGATTGCTTTCCAGTTACGTATCATTCTTAATTTCCTGTATGTAATCTTAGCACTTGGAAAGTGACTACACTGATCTAGAATTCTGAAAATGCTGCCAGGTGGTAAAATTCTTGAACAATATCACACAGCCGAAATGGCAATTCTTGAACAAAATCACACAGCCGAAATGGCTTTTCTGGATTGAAATAGCTCCTGAAAAATATCACAAAAATACTTTTCTTCAATTGTCGGCAATGGTTTAAGGGTGAGGGCTAATCGGTTCTTTGTTATGTCAATGGTTATTATAGTTATATTAAAATCAAACCTAATATGTCATATGTGGTGTCTATCCAATCAAGAGAGAAGAAAAGGGTGGTGCTGGAATCTTCATCGGTATAATTCAAAGTTAAAAGACTAGTTTTTGAAGAATGGACTTCCTGAAGACTAGCTTATGATGATAGAGTTTACTTATAAGTTGTGAAAAAATGAGGTTACGACAGAATAGTAACAGCGATGCATTGGAGCATAAAAATAGTTATAGGAGATGGTTCCTTTTGGTTTCTAATTTATGTTTTCTTCTTCATGTGTCCTTGCATTGCCTAAGTTTCTATCATTTCTAATTGAATGGAATATAAAGATGGATCATACTGCTTACAGCATGTTCTGGAAAGGGGAAAGCCCAACGAAAGAAGCCAAATTATCAGCAAGTTGGTTGGGAAGATTGTACGATTGAGTCAGCATAAATATGCATCAAATGTTGTTGAGAAGTGTCTGGAGTATGGTGATACTACTGAGCGCGAGCTCTTGATTGAGGAAATCATTGGACAAATGGAAGAAAATGATAGCCTGTTGGTAAGTGAAGCAAAAATGCATATGATAGGTTATCCCATGTATTCAGGTTTTTTATTCTCGATAAAGCCTATTTGCCCATCAACATTAGATATCAGTTGGATAGGACGATTTGGCTCAAAGGCAGCATAATAATTATGGTTTGAAACCTGAGCCAATTAGGAAACATCAAGTTGTGCATTTCCATACAAGTAGATTTCATTTGTTTTCAAAAAATTCATAAACACACTCTGGTATTTTAATAGCATGAGTATTGAAGATTCTGCTTAACTTTTGGGAACCGTGCGGAGTTTGAAAGTGTAGATATTGAATGCCGCATAATGCTGGTTGAAATATGATTTCTGCATACTGAGTTCCGTTGTTTTTTTATGTTCCAGCCAATGATGAAGGACCAATTTGCCAATTATGTGGTTCAGAAGGTTCTTGAAACAAGCAATGATAGACAGCGGGAAATACTGCTCAAACTTATAAGAGTTCATATTGATGCTCTGAAGAAATATACTTATGGGAAACACATAGTTGTTCGGTTTCAACAGCTATCCGGTGAAGGTGTGTCAATTTCCCATTTTACCTGCATCTTGTAGAAGACTCTCTCTCATATGGCTTCTTAATCTAGCATCGTCTGTTGGAAACATCGTATCAGGCTGTGCAATTGTTACACAAGCTTAATGGATTTATATGTTTCTTATTTTATACTGATTATCCTAGTTGGATGTTAATCTTTTACCCTTTAACACGCAGATGTCCAAACCCCAGAAGCTGAGGGGGTATAGAAAGGGGTAGACATTGCTCAATCCATTTGGCTTGAAGGTTTTGCTTGTGGAGTGCGGGCAGTTGACAGAAGGAAGAAGCATTACCTTAGAACAAGCAAAAGTTTTACCTTTTCTTTTCAAGAATGGCACCTTTTACAAGAAATTTCAAGCATAAGAAACAACAGCGGCGTTGATTGATGAAAACTCAATGCCTGCACCAAACCGATGGTAATTAAGTTGTCCTAGTTTTCGTTGAAAAGTTTATAAAATGTGCGATTCTTGAAACAGGGGTAGACATTTGCTAGTTCTGTGGAAAACTGTCTGCAAGATATATAAGACAGCTACCGCGTCTTCTTTGCAAGAAGAAGAGCCAGATGATTGAAGCTACTGTGATGTATTTTCTGATTTTACATTTACGTATATTTGGGTACACATATTTATGTAAAGCAATGTAAGGATCCAGTCGCGATTGAAGCCGGCGTAGATACTACTGTCTAGTTATAGCTTACTCGTAGTGTGTGAATTTGGGACAACAACAAAATTGTGTTGATATGTAATATGATGTAAAAAGTTATATATCAGGGTATGTTTCATTATGCAAATTATGTTTGTGTTTTTGTGTGATACTCAAAACAATGGTGCCTCCTAACCCAACTTTCTCGGCAGCTCCGCCGCCTCCCTCGCCGGCAGTGGCGGAGCATAGAAGGGACCAGAATTTAAAAAACGTTGCCCCTCCAAAAGTCAAAAGTGCTTTTAAAATGTTAGTTTTCTTTCCAAGTGTTTGGTCGTATGGAATGACAAAACTAACACCCAAATGCACAACTTTAAAAGAGCAAATATGCATTTTGTCTATGAATATATATTCTTAACTTAGATTTTTTTATTTTTTATTTTTTATTTTATTTTTTATAGATGGGACTTATGCAGTTTTCAAAAATTACTGCATGTAGTCAAATATCCTAATGGATACCGTGTTGAGATTCTAATCATGTGTTCCAGGTTTGAAATTTCTCTCTTTCTTAAATTATTGTAATAGTTTTAAACCCTCATTCCCTTAATAATATATTAAAAAAAATAATTTTTCAAAATTTACATTTCTCCTTCAACAAAATTACAGTCGTGCTCACTCTTAAATTATGTGGGTTCAGACTTTGCATTACAGCTTTTGTTTATGTAGATTAGTGGATTTGAGCTATGCATTGCTGTTTTCGCTTTATTATTGTGTAACACTGTTTTTATTTAATAAATTGAAATGGAATTTTTTGTTTGTGCTTATTGGTTTGATCTCTTGGATGCTTTTTGTTTTGATTTCTCTTTCATGTCTAATTAAGTATTATATTTTCTTTTTGCAAGAATTATGTAAGTTTGATTTGGTTCTTTTGGAGTGGTGGTGGTGGTCCCTCCCAAATCGCTTCGATCTCACAAGTGAATAGAGAGTTAGATCTACATTGGATCCAACCTGAATCGCCCCATCCATCCTCCTGAGTAGAAATTTGGTTCCAAACCCCGTTTCAGACAGGAGAAATATGCCTTGTAGTGGTTTATGGGTGGTTTGAGTTTAGGGTTTTAAAATGTTTGTTGGGGTTAGTGGTAGAGCTTATGAGTTAGAGTTCATATCTCAGCCTAAACACATGATTAAAACATTGAGTCATAAGCGATTAACCTGATGCAAACACATGTTATGATCGAAAATGAGAAAATAAAATGGGATCTACTGTCAATAATCATACTAAAGTTCTTAAAAATATTAAATGTGACTAATTGAACGACAATAAAATGAAATATGCAATGTAGAGTTTGAAGCTTTAAAATCGCTTTACGTAAATTACAATGCAAATATGAAAATCCATACTTAATGTTCATTAACCTCTTGTTAATTAGGGAATATCTAATTAGTATAGTCCTAATATTGTAAACTTATATTGAGTAAAGTTAGAAGTCCCACTCCACAGAGAGAGAGAGAGAGAGAGAGAGAGAGAGAGAGACTCTTTACATAATAAACGGTCAAGATGGGCCTGGCGGTGTAAGATGTACGGGCGAAGATATTTCAAATTTGCGAAAATCTTTTCTTTTAATTAGAGCGTGAGAACAGCGCGAAAGAAAATATGACCGTTGGAGCGATCATTCCCTCCACGCGTTTTCTTATATAAATCCAAAACCCTGAATTCCAACTCCCACTAGGAAATCTAAACGAAACTATAATTCCTCAAATCCTCCGCACACATTAGCAATAGCAACCGACCTTCAATCCACCGAAACCCCAGAATATTTGATTTCAATCGCGATTCCTTCGTCTTCGTCTTCTGGGTCGATCACTGACACCGCCGACTTCAGTCCTCCGTCGTCAACCAGTTCAGTCTCTCTGTTGCTTCTCTGATTATTTTCCTTGCCATTTGGTCGGTGCCTCTTTTGATCCTTTTTTTCCGAAACCAGAATCGCAAAACAATTGAAAAGCTTTAAGTTTTTGAATTTACAAAAAGGGGGAAACAATCAATGGGTTCGGTGAAGAGGAAGCGACCGGATGAACGAGAGAAGAGTTTTTTCCGTTCGGACTTCGAGTGGGTTCGAGGGCCGATGCTCGGGAGTGGCGGATTTGGGTCTGTTTATTTGGCGACCGTGAAAAAACCGAAGTTGGGTTGCGAGGGTTTCCCGATGGTGATGGCGGTGAAAACCTTCTCTGAATGGAGTGAGCAGACGACGGAAAGTTCGTATCTTTACCTATTTCGGGACTGCCCTTATGTTATCGGAAGCTATGGGAAAAATCTGACCATTGGGGACGAGGGTTACGTGAAGTATAATGTATTTTTGGAGTATGCTGATGGAGGAACAATTGGGGATTTGATCAAGAAATCGGGCGGTTCAGGTTTGTGTGAATCGGATGTGAGGAATTATACCAAAGCGATTTTGAGTGGGCTTGAGTACATTCATGAAAGGGGTTATGTGCATTGTGATTTGAAGCCCGAAAACATATTGCTTGTCACCTCCGGTTCTGGTTTTGTGCCAAAAATTGGGGACTTTGGGCTGGCAAAGACGGCTATGCAGAAGCTAACATGTCAAGGAACATCGATGTATTGTCTCCGGAAGCTGTTTGTTGCAGAGTCCAGGAGCAGCCTTCCGATATTTGGGCATTAGGTTGCGTTGTGCTCAGGATGTTAACAGGGAGGCAGCCATGGGCAGCGAAACATGGTGCTAAATTGGATGAACCAGAGCCCCTTGTTGCTTCAAAAGTTCCCAATATTCCGGGCTGGTTATCCGATGATGCTAAAGATTTTCTGGTAAAGTGCCTAGTGAGGGACCCTTTCGAGAGATCGACAGCTGCTGAGCTCTTGGATCACCGGTTTGTGACAAAACTGGATGTGGTTGGAAAGGTTGAACCAGTGGAGGAGGTTGCTTCAGAGTCATCTTCAGAGCAATATGGAAGCTTTATACCCCTTGGAAGCTGGAATTCCGAAGAGGCAGAAGATTTTGGGCCAATTCTTCCTGTGGCACTCTTGAACCCTAGACCTATTATTCCAAGCACGGCTTGCCCAAAGGCATCAACTTTGCGATAGAGGGCGCAGCTTAGCTCAAATTGTTTTGTTACCTGTTCATGGATTGGTGTAATACTTCATTATTCCGCATCTGCAATTGTAAGTTTTGACATGAATTATCTTCTTGGCGGCTGTATTGATTTCACTGTACATATAGAAATAACAGTTCTCAAGCTCATTCAACAGTTAGAGCTTTATGCCTTTTCTGAAAGTTGTTCAAAAATTCTCAAGCTCATCGGACTTCCCCAATCCTTGCCCTTTTTCAATTTTTCCGATTCGATGATTCAATACTGTGTTAAGTAAAAGCACAAGGTTGTAGCAAAAACCAGCATTTATTGAGCAATAGTGTCATTTAATCAACAATTTGTACAGTAGACTGCATCTACTGGAAAAAAATAATGTGCCAACCAAAATGGTCAGACACGAAGTAGCATGTACAAATGAGCAACTCGAAATACAAGCGCACGAACAGGGAAATATACAGAGATTCGTTGCACACAAAGTTAATCAGAAAACATAACTACATAGTATCACTCTCGGCAGCATCTTCCTCGGTTAGATCAGTTGTTCTCCTCAGGAATCGAGACAAACATGCACTGATTGACTCACTGTTCTCCGCAACCATATAAAGGCAAAACAAGCATAGGCCTGTTTCAGGTGCAAACAGATTCTTGTTAGTTTTACATGTGTGATGTTCAAAACAAAGATACAGACCAGGCCAAGAAAAACATAATATACTAAATCATCAATACATGTCACCATAAGCCCAAAAGACCAAACTACTTTAAATCATCTTGGCCACGGAGAGGTAGGTAACAGATTTAAGAAACCAACGTACCAACATAGGCAACTGTAAGACCTGAAATCAACCGTCCCAAAGCCGATAGCATGTAGAGACAAATCACCACCTGGAGAAAGATTTACATTATATGGTTAGCTGTGCAACCATCCCAATAAAAAGGAAAAAAATAAATAAAATCAGTTTGATGGACTAGCAGAGGCCAAAATTGTTCTTCAAGAAGACTGCTTTTATTACACAGGATGATCTGTCAGTCAAAGGACTGCCACCGCAAGCTGCCTTACTTAGGCTTAAAGTCCCACAAACAGATTGATATCCTCAAAAATATAGTGAGGGCTGTACGTACGTGGTGAAAAACATAAACTTTGTTCTCATTTACATCTACTAAAATTACATATTAGCTTCCACTTTGTTCTTGTTGTATACTTTGTAGTAAAACAAAGGTACATTATGAATTGTGCTCCAAGTGGTGTGTGATTCGTCATCAACATAAACATCAAAGTCTTCCCAATGAGAAACACACGGGCAGATAAACAACACACATCTGTAGTTATATGCCAAATGGAATCAAAATTACGACAACTTCCAAGTTCTTAATACAGGTGTTTAACACCTCTCCCTTGATACTTAAAGCAAGCGGCAGTATATGTCTCAATAAAAGCTGTTGAAATTTATCATCCATACAGCTCTGCAACACCTCATATCAAAACAAAAAATCCTCTTTAGGCATCGAGATTCTTACCTTGACAAACAACCTCTTGTCATGCCCTGTGGCCGCAACCCTCAATACAGACTCAGCTGCTCCAACAGTATTGGCTAACCACGCAACAATGCTATTAGCAGTGTCCTGCGAAATCTGCCACTCAAGTGGATCCACTGGTACCCTAATCAACAGAAAAATTAGATACTTTAATTACCATTCACCACTACAATATTAACAAGTTTGTAAACTCATCAGTTGACATAGAATCCTCTTATAAAATGGTACTATTGACACGTTTTGGATTTGAAACTGAGCAGTTCATTTCTAAGAAATCACAAATTTTCATTTCATCTATCATGGTACTAACTCTGGCACTTCTTCAATGCCCTATAACCTATGTAAATTTCCACATGCATCCACTCAATACAACCTGAGAGAGTAGAAGAGCATCAAAATCCAAACGAAACCCAAATTTCTAAAAGCATTTGTACTCAAACTGAATTGAGTAGAACAAAATCTGCATTTACATTCAACCATTACCAAATAAAACCTGGTCCCCAAATCAGCCAACAAACCAATAACAAGAACTTAGAATCCCTAATCGACCACTAGTATAGTATCAAGTTTGTAAAATTCATCATTTGACATCGAAACCCCTAATTAATTTTATCTATCATATTAATCTACTTACATTCTAATGCATTCATTCAATGCAACCCTATCAAAATCTAAACCAAACCCAAATTTCTCAAAAGCATTTGTAATCACACTAAATCAAATTAAAACAAATTTGCATTGAGTTTCAAACAAAATCAGATTAAACCCTAAATCACCAATTCAGCCAACAACCCAATAACAAGAGCATAGAATCCCTAATTCCTCAAAAAGTCAAAACCCTGAAAAACAAACCACTAAAAAAAAAAAAAAAGGCGACCACTTTCCGGTATTTTCTGAGGGAGGGAAAGGGGAAAGGGCAAAATGGGGAATTTGGGAGGACTTACGAGACGTTCATTTGGCGAAAGAGGAGGCCGAGAATGGCGAGAGAGCAGAGGAGGACGATGAGGACGTCGGAGAGGAGAGAGAGGAGGCTGGAGTTGCGGTGGGCACAGTGGTAATACACCAAGCTTCCGCATATTAGCACCACCACCGGCTTCCCTACTTCCGATCGGAAATCCACGTTCTTCATCTGGTTGTGTTTTTTGACTGGGTTCAGCTATTTCGCAATTTCTTTTATTTTATTTTATAAAAAAATAAATTACAACAATTCTTTCTGACTGACTTTTTGTATTTGTTTCCACAAACTAATGAAAAAGCATTTGACTGAGCAAAAACAATTACTCCTACTGAATGTTAGCGTTCCTCTTCAATTCAAGTAAGATGTTTTTGGTTCGAATATTATTGACCATAAGTTTAAAATTAATTTATTTCTCCATAAATTTAGTGTAAATATATCGTTGTAAGAACTTTTTACTTGATCCTTTTCATTCATATACAATCCTCCAATGTAAAATAAATTGTAATTGTCATCATTAATTGTTAGCACGTGAGGCTACTCTTGTATTTGAGCAACACGTGCTAACAATTAACGAAGAGTTGATAAAAATTTTAATTTTAAATCAAAATCCTAACAAAATTTACCACAAGGATTTAAATTCGAATTTTGTTACCACATGGATTATCTTCGACCTACCGTATCATCACAAACACTATTATTCCAATTAAGCCGGTAAATTAACAATGAGGTACAAAATCGGGGAGGAATTGGGTGAAATTTGAACTAACAAGGCAAAAATATATATTGATAAAAAGACACTATTTTGTCATGGTACAACACATTCATCGGTACATATTCCTTGTAAGGCACATAAATGCAGCTCAAGTGACAGTTTGGTCAAGCCCACCGGAAACCGAAAACAGAAGAAAAAGAAAGTAAAACTCTCAACGGATGCAAGATCAACCAAACTAGGCCTGTGTAAAACACCTCCGGCCTGGTAATTTACACCAGTATAGATCCCAATGTGAGTTTAAACTATGATCCTATGTGAAATCTTGCTTGAGCTTGTTCCAGCTTATAAGGTATGTCTCTGAACAAGCAATATGTCCTTCCAAGCTTCGTAAAACATCCAGGTGATGCCGGAAGATGGCATGACCTTCAAGCAGCTTGCACCCCACCCTCTGTATAGTCCCCGCAAACCTTCTTCCCGGATGACTTCTGAAAGTGCTGCTGCCATGTGTGGTGGGCACTTGCCTTGCAAAGCTCCAACCATCAGCCGTTTCCTGGCCACCTCCAATGGAAAGCTGATTGTGCTAGCCGTAAAACCTAGACATGTTTGAGTAAGTATTAGATAATCAAGTGGTCAGGATATGATACTATAATGTATAATCAGTGAAGAAATTTATCCATCCAATCATTCAGGCTCCAAAAACCATAAAGAGAAGAAAAAAATCACTTTGCAAAAGAGACCCGAAGTTTCAAAGTTCTGCATACAAGTTACAAAATCGACATGTGTATTACACAGTCTCCGTCTACTTCCCTAATTATGCAGTTCATTCACATTTCGTGTCCAAGAGGTGGAAGATCTGAGACTTTATCAGAATAAAGTTGGTGAAATACAACTTCATTGTCCTCCAATAGTAGATAAGTAATCCAAGCAAATCAGGATAACTATTCTATACTTCTAATTAGTAATTACACAAAAGTTACATGAATTGTTGTATCACACTGACATTAAGAAAAGTTTTTCCACAGGATGCATGTTTACTAAACTGATGAATAAAAGGTTATACGCCGTCGCTAGGCAACATACTAAAATAGAAAGCAAAAAGAAAATGCTTCAATAATCTTCATGACTTGAGACATATTATTCCTAGAAAAATGGACTATGACGTAGGAGTTAGGATCCAAAAATGTCCAAAAACTAATCAAACCCGAAACAAGATTTAAACTGGGAAAGAAAAAGACAGGTAAAGGGTGTGCACTATCTTTTCAATTTGGTTTACGTAACCAAGGCCAAGTTTCTAACCTGCAAGTGCTCCAACCAGTAGCATCTCAGGACGGTTCAGAGACTCTTTATTCTTTGCTTGGCAGTAGGATTTCTTCACTTTCTCATACATGAAATAGTAACATGTACTGTAAGGAAGCATCCCAATAAGTGTAGGTGAAAGACCAGAATAGCATGCAGCAATCCCACCCTCCTTATAAATCTTGCTGATTGCAATGCTTAAACTGGGATACGCCTCAGGAGACACAGTCAGCCGATCCTGTTGTAAGAAATTAGAAGAAAGAAACAATATATAGTTAAATACCAAGAAAGTGTCAAACATAAATAGTTCCTAACTGAAATCATTATACAGTGAAATCATAAGGAGATATAATCCAAGAGGATATAAAAATGCAGAATATATTTCCACGTGAACACACAAGAAAACCACACATATAAATGAAACACGGAAGATTAGATAGATAACATAGTCATCAGACATGATATAAAGTAGAGCAGGCTAGACTAAATATATATCCTCATAAAGTGTACCCATACCTTTAGAACTTCAAGGGGATGACATACAAGTGTGCTAACAACTCCGGCAGCAGCACCGGCCACAGCGACAGGGGAAATCCAGGAGATAGAGAAGTTCAAGGTTACAGGACCAATTTGCACCTTTGGGGATTCACCCTGCTTCCACTTTTCTTGTGTTGATGTCATTGCTCGTTTAACGCACTCAAATGTTCCAAACTCAATAGCTTGTGTGGGGATTATGCGAAGCATGTTGACCGCATTTCCAGCCCACAGTCCTTGCCATCCCTGCTTCTCAATGACCTCTAAGAAACTGCCAGAAATGTGTCTAGATCCGACACCAACTACCATTCTGGTCCTGCACATATCAAATCCAACATACTATGATCATGTATCAACACTTGCAAAATAATCCTCTAGCTTCCCTAGACTTTTTCCAAAACTGTCACATCTTGATGGAAGAAAATAAAAAAATTTGTCCAAATTTTTTTTATTACAGTTAATACTTGGTAGCTCAGCCATTCTCACATAAACTTGATTTAACACTACAACATTGAAATTCATACATGGGGAGTGGAATTAAACGTATCACGTTAGCATCACTTCATAACAAAATCTTTTCCATTTTTTGAACTAAAACAAGACTATTTCCATCCATCTCAGTAACTTGTTAGTGAAGATAGTATTTATACATTCAGAAGTATTTGTATATCCAATGCAATTAAGTAGGCTGACCAACAAATGATGGTGCAAAATCATTGCTGTGAATCAATTACCAATGTCATTTGGGCTGACATTGCTGATTATAATTAATCGACTAGAAATGGAAAACGCAGGATAAGCGCTGTATGTACGGATTCTACATACACCAAATATAAACCCACATTGTTGTCTTCAGGACTTTCATTGTTAAATGAGCTAATTTCGAGTAGCTAAACACTTCTTCGCTGACCAATTTAGTCCTTCGTGTAATCATATATGCTTATATAAACACAAAGCATCAAATACAATGACTAGTGATAACATTTTCAAGAGGGTGAAACAGCTACCACTAACCTGATGGTCTCAAGAGGAGCAAGAACAGCTTTGGTCATTGCCCCTGCTAAAGCCCCGCTTAGGAACTCTCTAACTTCCCTTGTCCTCGAGAAATCCTGAAGCACATCAAGGCACACTTTTTGTGATACCAATGGCAAAATAGTATGTTATTTTTCTTTAGGCCCCTAAAATAAAAATACCCACAGAAAAGAATGCACCCAAATAATACAAATTCTATTTAACAGCCAATCCCAAAAGTTCAATTTTTTTTCCAATATTCGAGCTTTTCAGAAATAGGTGTTTCTCATGTCGGAGACACAACAATTAAACATCAAAAAAGGTAAATGGGCCAAATTCCTCAAAAGGGTTCTTTGTTTCTGAACAAAAATTATCCATATAGCTCCATTTCCCTTGCTTTTATGCCATTTTCTCAGCAACCAAACAGACAAATAAGAATTAAAGCATACCAATTTCCCCTTAAAGTTATAATTAAGAGAAGTTAAAAAAAGAAGTTGGGGGGCTTACTCTGAGGGGTTGGGAGAGGTCAGGGAGCTGAAATCGGAGCTCGAATTTCGGGTGGGCAGCCTCCTTCTCGAGCTCAAGCTCTTTGGGAAGTATGGCCATACTGTACACATCCCCAAAAACCCCACCACCACTGTACTTCTTCTCCTTCTTCAGAGACTGTGATTGAAATGCCATGCTTTTCCTTATCAGTATCAATATAAATATATAAATATATTCAAACAAATGCAGATATCTGTATTCAAAAAGGAAAAAATTCCCAAAAGAATATGCGAAGTCTTTTTTTTTTCTTAGATTCTTATTGCATAACGCCTGTATGTATAGATTTGATATAAAAGAGAGAGAGAGAGGGAGGTGGGTTTGGAATTGACATGCCTGAGAGAGGGAGAGGGAGTGGGGTTTCGGGGACATTGATATTTTTGGAAGGGTTTTGTTCTTTTGCTGCCTTTTGAGACTACTGAGTCTCTCTCGGCTGTTTGAACTTTCTCCGAAACGTTTTTGTTGCGTTTCTTCGGAGTTTCTTAGGGTTTGGTTTTTGGTCTTCTGATTGGTCGCATGGTCGACGCATTCCCATTTTGCTCACTGCAACCGTACGCGCCCACAAACAATTGAGAAAAGATAAGGATGAAAACCATGATTTAGGGAAAAGGATCCTCAATGGATTCCTAAAATCTCTTTTCACCTAATCCATCTAGTTCAAGATTTGGACTATTGAAATTTGATCAAACGGTTACGGTTATTATCACTTTTAAAGGAATCTCTTGTTTGTAGCCGTTAAATCAAATTTGAACAGCCCAGATCCCGGACTAAGTGGATTAGGTGGAAAGAGATCTGCAGAGGATCCGTTTCCATGATTTAGTGCCCAACATTGAATAGAATTGTTGTGTTATTCTTGGTGATGTGCTTGCTCTGCGTGTATTCAATTCGGATTTTAAAACAAAAATAATAAATTAATTTTTGTTAATGTATTATACATGGTATAATTTGGGTTAGAGGTATATATTAACACATTATCAGCTCTATCATATTATTATTATTATTTTTATTATCAAAAAGATCAACGGTTGAAAATTAGTTATTTATCTATTGTTATAATTAATTATAGGGTAAATTACATTTTACCCTCTCAGGTTTGGGGTCGATTGCAACTTCATACAACATCTTTAAAATATTTCAATTTCATACATTTACTTTCATTTTATTTCAATTTCATAAATCCGTTAGAAAATCCATTAAATAAGCCGTTAAGTGATGATGTGACAAATATGCGATTCACATTTGTGCTGACGTGGCTGCCATATTTGTGACACGTGACATAAACAATTAATAAAAAAAATTAAAATCTAATTTAAACAACATATTAAAATAATTAATTAAAAAATAAAAAAAATTCAAATTCTTCATCTTCCCCACCCCTTCTCCCACCATCGCCCCTTAGCACACCTGAGCCACCCCTTCTCCCGTCACCAACCCCGTCCCACGTCCCCCATCACCACCCCCTTCCCCCATCACTTCTACACG
The DNA here is from genome assembly GCF_041283825.1 of Pyrus communis. Taxonomy (NCBI): domain Eukaryota; kingdom Viridiplantae; phylum Streptophyta; class Magnoliopsida; order Rosales; family Rosaceae; genus Pyrus; species Pyrus communis. Next base: position 10,121,208 of record NC_142573.1, read on the forward strand.
AAGCTTCTCCCTCCAGCACCAGCACCATCCCCCATCCCACTTTTGCTCTTCTCTCTCATTTCTCCCGTATTCCTTCTCCCTTGCTCCATTTCATGTTGTGATAGCAGCAAAATGCAGCACCGCCAGTGGCACTGCTCACCATTTCCCAGAAAATCGACGGATAATAAGAAAAGGGAAATCGAAGGGCGCCCCATGTTTGAATCCGGATGATATCCTGCAACAGAACTCGTCTGAGAATCTCAACGGGAATGTGGGGCTAATCGGGATTTTAGGGTTTCAATTTTCAATTTTCAATTGATTTGATGATTTTAGGGTTTCGATTTTCAATTGATTTGGGGCCAACACTCATCTCCTGGTTGTAAACATGTATAGCACTGACGGGGGAAGACGATGTTGCAGATGAAAAGGTCGTCCATGGTGGTCTCTTCGAACAGGGCTTGGGTGTCTGCGAATCAACCTAGTGCAGATAGCAATGCGAAAGCGACGAGCTTTCCGACAATGCGTTAGTGAGAGAAGGAAATGCCTGCCTTCGTGAAGAAAGCTTCGGCGGATTTGACTTGCCCTATGGAAAAGAAATGCAGAAGTTGCAGAAGCTTGGAGATGGGTCAGATCGTTGAATCTCAGTTCGCTGAGCGAGCAGCCGTGGGATAGAGAGAGGTTGCTGAAAAGCATCGAGAACAGAGGGAGGGGGAAGATTAGGCCCTTCTGATTGTAGTGCTGAGCATGGGAAAGTCGGATAAGAGAAGGTCAGCAAGGGTGGATGTGAGGGATGACGAAGAATTGAAGGGGGTGGGGCTCACTCTTTTTTGTTTTTATTTAAATAATTAAAACTTGATTTGTTTATTATTATTTTTATTTATGTGAACAAATTTGACTGACACTTCATCAATTAACAGTATACTTAACATAATTTTTAACGGGATGTATGAAATTGAAATAAAATGAAAGTAAACGTATGAAATTGAAATGTTTTAAAGATGTTGTATGAAATTGCAATCGACCCCAAACCTGAGGGGGTAAACTGTAATTTACCCTTAATTATAAGTCAGCAATGACAATGAACTAAATGCTTGGGGTAGAGATGAGTTCGGTTTTACTTGGTTCGAGTTTTTTAACCATCAAAATTGAAACCAAACCAATAGTTTTCAATTTGATTTTTTTTTTTTTAAATTTCGATTTGATTTTCAATCGGTTTGGGTTTTTTATTTTTATTTTTATTTTTATTGGTTAGGTGTTTGGTCCCATTTTTTATGGTTTTTTGTTTTCCTAGTCCACCCCTAACTTGGGGCATGGACCTCGGCCTTAAAACTTGAACCTGAATTTGGAATTGGTTAATATTTTTAAATTTAGGCCTCAAAACCCATAGTTCAAGTTCGAAATAGGAATCCAAAGGTTTGGGTCCGAAGAACTATGTCTGGACTTGTGATCTTGGTAGTAATCTAACTTTCTGTGTGAGTTTGGTTGTGTCATATTTGTTCTCGTTACACACATGATATGAACATTGGTTTTCTTTCAATATACTAACAAAATTACAAAGAAAAACTTCGAGGGCAACTGCCGTCAAAGGTATCAAACTACCAAAAACAACTAATGTACGAGACGGACATCAAAATATAAATAGGAAGCTTTGATAAAAACATATACCTCAAAATTAGTTTTGAAAACATATTGGACAAATAACCGTTGGTTTATTTGGTACGAAATTAAAAACCAATATATTCTTTGAAACTGAATAACTAATAACATAAAAACTTGAAAAACTCCATTTCAAAGTAAAAATTGAATGTCCAAGCCAATCGAAATGTCAAAAACTTTGCCATCTTCAACAAGGGTCAAAACATAGTGCTTCACACTCTTTAGCCCTCTACTGCTAGAGATGGCACGTGTTTTTAGGAAAATATCTAAAAATTACTTTGCTCATGTAAATAGTCGTTCCTTTTGGCACACATCTTATTCCATGTGTGGAAAATTTATTCGTTTTGTGATTTTAACGAATGTGATTTGTAATTAAGAGAGACTGACTTCTCAAACAATATACTCTATGGAAAGCAAAAGAGAACAAAAATCTAGACTTTCGGGTGAGATTCAGATGTCCAAAATCTAGACTTCTCAAAGAAACCCATGTTAATTTTTTCCTTCTTTTTGCTTTGTGAGATACTTCCATGGATGATTTGGGACCATCTAAAAAGATACCAGTGGACAAAATTATGAGAGTTGAAAGCCAACGGAGCCTCCAAAGCAACAAATGTATTGCTATCATAAAAAAGTTTAATTCCCACTTGTTTGATGTGATTATTTGACTCTCTTTCCATGCCTACCATTGATTGCTTCATTTGGTTTGAAAAGGAAGCAATGTTGGTATTCTCCATCTCCATACTCGCATTACTTTACTTTAGTTTAAAGTAGGAGGGAAATTGGAACTGTTCATGTGAACAGTGATTTGGATGATATTTCAGTTTATTTACAAGATTGCCACTAGGATGAAGGCGGCTGGGTTAGTTCGTTTTGGGCTGTGTTTGTTGGACTTACTTCAATTGTTGATGAGGTCAGCCTTTTGGGTGTTCAAATGATGGGAACGCCCATCTAGGGTTAAGATCAGACGGCCCGGATTAAAAGTTTGGAGGATGCTTCTGTCATCTTAATTGTCGAAATATTTCCCTCTTTTTCTCTCCCGACTCTCTTTGTAACCATCCATCCACCATGCGTTTGAGCGCTTCGTAGGTTGGGGAGGAAGACGACGACAAATCCACTATGAGTGAACTCGGCCTCCACTGCAACCCACTCATCGTCTTCGTTTCGTTTCAAAGATTTAAGCTTTTCTACATGTTGGTAAAGTACAAATTTCTTCCATAACTCTCGATTCAATAGTCATTTGATGCATTAATTTCAATCGTCTTTTTTTCCCCTTATTTCTTCTTCCTCTGCTTCGTTTTTGCTACTGCTGCTGCTACTTCTTCTTCTTCTTCTTCCCCCTTTTGGTTCCCCTATCTCTTGCTTTATTTATTCTGTGATAGAACCCAAAGGAAATAGAACAGTGCAGAAAGGAAAGGAAAGGAAATGAAAGGAAAGAATAAACTAAAGCTTCATAATTTCATTTCATGCCTTTCCCAAAAGGTGAAAGAGAGCTTATAAACAACCCTAGATGAGTGAATGCTCATGATTGGAACAATTAGTTTATCTTCTCGCATTGGAGAGCAATTAGTTTATCTTCTCGAACTGGAAAGCAGACCCTTTGGGTGACGGGGAATTGATTTACCCTATCGCACTGGAAAGCAATTAGTTTATCTTTTCGCGCTGGAGAGCAAACCCTTTTGGGTGTCGGGGAATTGGTTTACCCTATCGCACTGAAGAGTAATTAGTTTATCCTCTCGCACTGGAGAGCTGACCCTTTTGGGCATCAGGGAATTAGTTTACCCTCTCGTACTGGAAAACAATTAGTTTATCCTCTCGCACTGGAGAGCATGAAAGTCGTTCTAGTGAGTGCAGCTGAGGAAAACTGGACTGCTGGGACAATCGAAATAATCTTTAGCTTGCGAGGTCATGTTTGGCAATTTGTTTGAGACTTCAAACTGCTTGTAGACCTCGCGTAAGGGTGTAAGCGCAATGAGCTACTCCTAGAATTATTATTCCATCGTTAGGTGTTTCGTTGTATGCCCTTTTAAGGCTTGGTTAACACGAGCCACAGGGCAAGATTGGCATTGTTGGGAGCCGTGGTGCAGGATTGACACATTTATGAGCCATGATGATAGATCAATGGCTGTCGAAAGCAGGCTGAGCCACGGGAGTAGGGCTGGGGCACGAAAGTAGGTTGGGCCACGGGAGTGGGCTGCTCGACGGGAGCAGGCTGGGCCACGAGAGTGAGCTATGCCGCGGGAGCAGGCTTGGCCATGAGAGTGGGCTGCTCGGAGGGAGCAGGCTGGCCACGGGAATGAGCTGCTCATCGTATGATGCACGAGGGTGCGAGGCTTAGCAACGCGTTGGGCGTGGAGTGACATGACTTGGGTCGTGACCTTAGTGCCGTGAGCTGCCTTGGATGACATGGCTCGGGCCGTGGTGGTGACACCATGGACCTCGCCAAGGGTGGTTACCGTGGTAGCCACTGCGGTGGTTCTCGTGGTGGAAACTCGTGGTGGTGGTGCCGCTCCACCTATTGTCACATTTAGCCTCGTGGATCGCCGTGGTCCCATCTCTTGAATGTTGAAATTTTCATTTGTTGAAATTTCTAAATTTCTAGCCATTGTATTTCTCTTTTATGTTTTATCAAAGAATTTTTCCAAATAAAAAATTCTAATAATAAGAACGTACGAAAAATTTATAAATGGACAAGAAAATAGAAAACCTTGGATGCGAGAGTCTTCTATGAGTGTGGGACTCAACTCCCAATGAAAACACCAATTTGTGGATGCAAATTTCCGTCTTCTCCTTCTTGGACAAAATTGCACCTACTAAACAAATCACACCTTGGTCAAGGCCAAAAAGCCTCACCCGCCCATGATGAATTGGGGGGAGGGCCTTTGGCCGAAGAACCTCCGATGCCTAAGTTAGAATTTTAAGGGAAGAGTGTTTGGAGAATTTTGTAGAGTTTTGCAAGAGACTTGGAAGTAGTTTTTTGAGAGAATGAAGAGCTATTTATAGGGATATGGTCGGCCCTATTAGGAGAATAGGGACCGGCCATTTATGGTATTTTTTGGGTGTAATTTGTAGTTAATTAGTCATAAGGGGGGTGGTTTTGGCCGAAGAATCTCCAATGCCTAATTTAGAATTTTGAGGGAAGAGTGTTTGGAGAATTTTGTAGAGTTTTGCAAGAGACTTGGAAGTAGTTTTTTGAGAGAATGAAGAGCTATTTATAGGGATATGGTCGGCCCTATTAGGAGAATAGAGACCGGCCATTTATGGTATTTTTTTGGGTGTAATTTGTAGTTAATTAGCCATTAATAGATTAATTAGGTAATAAATCCATTAATTGACTAATTAACATAATTTAAAAGAAATGTTTTGGGGGTTATGGAATAATTACTTGTGGATAATATAGGATGAGGGTGGATGAAATAGTTTTGAATTTGTTACCTATTTTGGGCACTTTTGACTTGGTTGAGGGATGATTGCTCACTGCTCGCGTAGGAATCCCGGTATGCCTCAAGGAATTTGTCTTCTTTTATCCAAAAATTCACTTGTCGCCTTATAATTATTTTTGGCTGCACAATTAAAGTAAATGATTTTCATTTTTTGCTTTGTGCCTTTTGTGATTAAGAAAGTTTAGTCATTTGTTATTCACTTATTAATTAATTGGTGAGAGGATGAAACATTTCACTGCTGGTTACTAAGAAACTAATAGAATCTGACAGAAGAGTTTTCGTTTGTTTTTCTTTGCTTGCATTAATTTTGTATTTTTTTTTTTTTTTGAGAATTCTTTGTGCATATTTTTGGGAATTTTTATTTGGTTAGAGAAAGGGGAAGAATATAGGGAGAGGAGAATTATATCCTTCAATAGAAATGCTGCATTCGTATTTTGGGATGAGAATTGTTATTGGTACTCCGAAAATCTCATTTTACACTCCACGCTTTTTATATTTGGAAAGAAAAATACACTTGTGAGGGGCGTAAAATGAAATTTTTGGAATGCCAATAACACTTCCTTTGGGATAACTAATTGTAATAGAGAAATAATCTGATCTTACAGTCATTGCCATAGTATTTTATGTAACAACTATGCAATAATACATGGGTAATGTTAGGGAGACAAAATTTGTAAACTAAATAATGTTATCAATAGAATTGAACACATTTATCAATTATTAAGTAATAAACTAATCATCATCTTCAGTTCCAAAATATAGTTTACAAATTTAATTTTCCTAACATTACATGTAATATATACATGCAACTAAAATATTGGGAGTTGTTGAGTTAACGAGATCTTCATTTGTAGGTGGAATTTGGAAAGTTAACAAATTCAAGAACTTCGAAGATAACTAGTCGAGTCTCAAGCGCCCTCAAACCTTTTCGCAACACTAGTAGTTCCTCTGAGACTCCTCGACTGGTTAAAATTCTGAAAGTAAAACTTGAGCTAGAAATCTTTAACGTGTCCAAAATTTAGCTTAGTTTTTTTAAAATGTTTTCTGGGTAAGGTGTCCAAGTTTAGTTACTTATCAAAACTTCCACATTTGGAGGGAGGGGATGCATATTTTACCGAAAGAAACCAATGAATTTGTGAACCTTAAGCTATGAAGAAACTGAAATGTCACTGCACCCTAAGCCAAATATAGAAAAGGAATTGAGTTCTAGAATCAAATGATTCGAATCATTGAAATTTAATCCAATGATTACAATTATTATAACTTTTAGAGGATCCCTCTGTTTGTAGTCATTTAATCAAATTTCAATGGTCCAAATTATTTGATTAGTGGACTCAATTCCTTTAGATCCAGAAGAGATCCGATTCCAATATATGGATATGTGTAACAGTAGAGTCGTACACCGCGCTTAGATTGATCTAGCTAAATTGATGATGCATGTTGAAAGAGTAATACGGTAAAGACTAAATTTGTAAATCAAATGATGTATTATTAATATAAAATGAATGCATTTATCAACGTTTAAGTGATAATCTATCGTCAATTTTCATATCATTTAATTTATAAAATTTATCTACAAATTTAATCTCTTTAATATTACTCAGGTCGAAAATATAATGCAAACGGTTAGAATAAACTCGCGTACATGGATATGATGACGCGTCATATCATCTTTAAAAGATAGATTGTTAGAAGTGGGTTTTTTTTGTGTGTGTGTGTGATGGTTTCAGAAATCGATGCATTTCATTTGCTAAATTTTTTTTTAGCTTTGTATAATCTTGTTGCTGAAGGCTGAAGCAATCTTACCCACCAGAGGGAAATCACGTGACATGCTGCATGCTCATGATTTGGAGCATGCAGTTGGGTAATTAATCAGAGTTGTCAACTATTTGGACATGTGATGTGATAAATTTCCTCTAACGGTGATGCTTGATTGTGATTAAGCAAATGGTCTCTCTCTCTCTCTCAATTATTGGCCAACATGAAATGGTTTCCACAAATTCCACATGGTGAATCGTAAGCACTCTTCATTTAGCAGAGATATTTTGTTTTTATAATTATTTTGAAGAAAGATTTCAACTGTTATGTTTTCAGACCATTTAATTATTACAAGAGATTTAATAATTACAAAAGAACATCTATATACTCTAATACATCCAATGATGATGATTTTAAATTAAAAAACTATAACGAAAAGTTACCGGTCATTTTAATGAAAAATCATATTTTTATACTAAAAAGCCAATCATAGTACTATTCACTTTATCTTTTATTTTGTCATTATCGTTAAAACTTAAAATTTTTAAGTTATTTTCATTAATTTTTCTTTTAAATTATTTATATAGACCTATATGTTCAGGGATAAATTTGACTTTTTATTTTAATAAAAGACAATTGATGATATGGTTTTACGCCCGCGAACTTGCCAAACTATTTGGGGGTAAATAAGCGATCATTGTAAAATTACGCAACGTTGTACATATACAATTTCTTGTTGGAACTCGATGCATAATAAGGCTAAGAGTTCATATTACCACATACATGTGAGAGAAATGTTATGGAAAAAATATGGATAATAATTTTTGTCAGAAACCATACCAATTACGGTGTGGCCGTAGTATTTTTATTGTGAGTTATTTGGTTCACATTAATTTTGTGAGAGTGACCCCGTTCAGCTCACTTGGTTTCTTTATTCCATGCAAACCTGCAACTGATGATGATGATATATATTATCCGCTCCCTCGATCAATTTGTAGGCAATATGATATTTCTCCTTCTGCATGCGGTATCAGTACTTGGAGAGAGATGCACCTCTTTTAGCCCATATCTCTCTGTGCTGCATTAATGCTTTGCATGCATGCATGCATTTGCATTCTCACTCATCGCAGCCCAAAGAGAAGCTAATTAGATGTATGTATATATATAGTAGCTTAGATCATTCTTCGCATGGAATAACACCAAAAGATCGTCATCATTTTTATTGATTGCTAGCAAATATTGAAGTTAATTGGTTATAAAATGTTGAGCAATGCTAGGAAGACAACTGTATCACCGTTTAAAATCATATGATGTATCAAATAATATGTAGAGAGAAAACTTTCATGTACCGGAGATATATTGTTAAGAATGACTCAGACATTGAAGAGAGGATGGATTTGTATGAGCTTATAAATAAGTTGAGGTACTTCCTATAATGCCAATTGGTTTATGATGGAAGCTCAACTTTCTGGTATCAGAGGTTGTTCCACACGTGAGGTTCAACTGCCACACGTGCTCCATGTCACCTCGTTTGTGTTGTCCACGTGTTAAGCTTAAAAATTCGCCACACATGAGGGGGTGTGTTGAGAATGAATCCCACATTGATGGGATGAGGGACCTTGCATGAGTTTATAAATAAGTTTGACTACTTCCTATATTATCAATTGGTTTTACGGTAAAACTTCAACTTTCTTCTTGTATCTCACTATCACTCTCTTTCTCATCGATCACTTGACTTATCAAGTGATCATCGAGAAAGATAGGAAAAGCGAGATATACTCCGATAGAGAGAGGTATTTTTTTTCCTACAATCTACAACCAAAAACATAAATATTCATCCATTGATATGACATGTACGCACCAGCTTTCACCTCATATGGTATTTAAAATGTTGTGCAAAAATATCATACTCCCAAAAATATTCATCAATCTTGAAGCTTATAATCTTGGAAAACTTATTACATTTTTAAAACATTGCTGCAAGCCTGCAACTGCCAATTGTAGATGAATACACTTCCCATAACCTCTTATCTTTAAGAGGCCTACTTTTTTTTTTCCCCCTTTTTGAGGATAAGAGTTCCGTAAAAAACTGTCATATTTAATATTAGAATTTTTTTTTTTTTTTTTGAAAAAAAAGCCAAAAAAATATGCATAAGAGAAATCTTTGTATCTTTTCAATATAAAAGGGTAAACATTTTCATTCGAATTTAATAACATTATTACCTTTGAAAAAAAAAAAAGGGGTAAATTGCAAAAAACTACCTCAATTATTGGTCTCATGACGCTATTATACTTCATCTTTTAAAATTGACAATGTCATACCTCATCTTTAGAATTTGGTCCAATGTTATACCTTCCGTTAGATTGGCCGTGAATTTCTCAGTTAAGTGCTGACATGGCTTGATTCGGAGCCCATTTTCTATTAAAAAAAAAATCAATAAAATATTAAAAATAATAATTTACCCTTAAAAAAAAAAAGAAAAAAAAAAGAAAAACCCAAACACCCATCTTCCCATCCCTTCTCCTTCCCCTTCCCTGCAACCCATATCCATTCCCTTTCCCCTTCCCTACAACCCCCGACCCCTACCCCACCCACGCCAACATCTCCCCCCCAAACCCACCTCTCCCCGCCCTTTGGAATCCCACCACTAAAATTGTTCCTAGATAAATCAACATATGTGATATCAGTGAGACTGCTGAATTTCAATGGAATCTCACCTGAAAACATGTTATCTTCGAGTCGAAGACGAACCAAAGATGAACAGTTTGACAGAGAAGTGGAGAGGCCGCCGATGAAGTTGTTCGAAAACATCATCAGCTTAAAGAGCTGGCCATTTGCACAGATATCCGGTGGAACGCCGTCGCTGAGATTGTTTGTGGAGACATCCACCCACCCGAGCATCGAGTTTCTCCCCAAGCTCCGGGGAAGGTTGCCGAAGAAGTAATTGTTCCACAAAAGCAGCATCTCCAGCGATGGAAGCTCTGCAATTTCGTCAGGAACTTTGCCGGCCATCTCGTTGTAAAAAAGGCTGAGGAGTTTAAGGTTTTTCAGCTCCGAAAATTTTCTGGGGTCGACCCAGAAATCAGATTGTCAGAAAAATCCAAGCTTTGGAGAGCTCTGATGTTGCTGAGCTCCACTGGAATCGACCAAGAAAGCTGGTTTCTGAAAAGGAAGAGGGATTCGAGATTGTTGAGATCCTCGAGGGATTTTGGGATGGCGTCGGAGAGATTTGCATAGGCAATGTCGAGATACTGGAGTTCCGTCATGTTCCCCAATTGCCATAGAATGTTTCCGTGGTAATAATTGTAGTCGATTTCCATGTGCGTCACTATTTTGAGCTTCCCCAGTTACGGCGAAATGCTTCCAATGATCAAATTCCCAATGAGATGAATAAACTCGAGGAGGCAGAAAACACCGTATTCTGATGGGATCGATCCCCGGAAGTAGCTTCCGGCTAAATTGAGGATTTTGAGGTTCTGAAGCTCTGAAATTTCGGTGGGGAGCAACCCAGAAAAGTTGTTGCCAAATGCGTCGAGAACAATGAGGTTTTGAAGGGCTGAGACTCCGACGGGGAAGTGACCGGAGAAGTTGTTTCTGCTGATGTCTAATGTTGTAAGGATGGTGAGGTTGAAAATTTCAGCGGGGAGGTGACCGGAGAACGAGTTATAACTGAGGTTGAGTGAGACAAGGTCAGTGAAGACGGTGATGGGAAGATGGATGTTTGGGTTTGTTTGTTTTTTTTTTTTTTTTTCTTAGTGTAAATTATTATTTTCAATATTTTATTAACTTTTTAATAAAAAGTAGGTTCCGAATCAAGCCACGTTAGCATTTAACTGCGAAATTCATGGCCAAGCTAACGAAAGGTATAACATTGGATCAAATTCTAAAGATGGGGTATGTTATTGTCAATTTGAAAAGATGAGGTATGATAGTGTCATGAGACAAATAATTGAGGTAGTTTTTTGTCATTTACCCAAAAAAAATATATATGAAAGGGCACATTTGTAGGCTTTGCCCAGGGCTTCCAAAACTTCCGGTCCAGCCCTAATTCTTACCTATTAGCTAGACTTTGTTTTCATGTCCCTCCTCTTTTACTTATATCTTAATTATTTCAAGAGTGGTTAGGTTTATACCCTCCACTCTTTGCTTCTTTTTTTTTTCTTTTCTTTTATGAGGGTAAGGTTTGCGTCTTCTCTGACTTGATGTAATTTTTTTTTTTTTATTTCACTAAAATATCAATCAGTCGAGGTTTCTTTATTAAAAAAAAATAAAAATACTTCTTTAGTTGGTATAGCACTGGAAAACAGCAAAGCTGACAAAAACATTGTTTGACATTCTAATTGGAATTTCAATCTATACAGATATAGCCTTTTCGTTTTCCTTTCTATCTTCCAAATGTACCTATTGCATCGTCTCTCAATAGACTTTCCAACAAATTTTATAGATTATTGATATAAGGATTATGATTGTGTGTGCCACTGCCAATGAAGTGTATATGGTAGCCGATTGATCATAATCTGTGGAAGCACTATATAACCAGGTACGTGTAGCCTGTTTTTACACATGCATAAAGAGCTTTTATATTTCTTTATTTGATCTCTTAATCATTTGTTTAATTAACGCCCATAACCAAGGGAGCTCATGTCATGTGATCAAGAACACAAAGAAAAGTTACATTAGATTCCAAACCTTTCGCAGAAGCCAGAATTAATAGTTAAAGAATCGATGTACGGAGACTTTGTGCTCTTAAAGCACCTCCATGCATCATGTGCTTTGCATCCATCCAATGCTTAAGGTAATGAAAGACACCTATCCCAATATCTAGATAATAACCAAAGCCATGCCCTATTAAAGAACCCGTTTACATCTAATTGTACGATTTGTTCATCTCCTTAATTTGACCTTTGACCAAAAAATTATTGTGCATTATTACTTCCTATTTTAATACATGTTGGTTGCTTAACCCATAGTTTATTTCCCAATTTGTTAATTGTTAAACTTAGTTGGGATCTATTTCATAATGCATTATATATAGTTGAAGGTGGTGGATTGTGGTAGTGATTAATGACTTTTTCTTCAGTGTATCGTGTCTAAAGTTCAAAATCTTTTTCTTATTTTTGGTGTAAATTAGTGTACAATATCGTTTGTAATAAAATACTCAGTATATTTAGTCGAGAGCAATCATCTCCAATAGACTCCTTAATTAAGAGCATCGGTCTCCAATGAAGATGTTAAAATATCTTTAATATGTATTTTTTTTAATTAATTGGAGAATTCTCCTTTAAAGAAATATAAAATATCCATCTTGACCGAAAAATATAAATAAAACTTAAATTACATATTTTTTTTTTTCTTCCCATCTTAAAATATAACAAAGTTTTCTTGTAAGAACATCAACATCAACATCAACATACCGCAACTAATCATTTGATTAATCCAGCGTTAGTCAAACCCACTATAAAAGGCCATATAATTAATGATCACAAGGTAGAATGGAAAGGACTTCCATGTTCACTCTATGTACATACGGGATTTGGATTCTCGCCGGATCTCCTCTCCAGGAATTTTAGGGATCAATGCATATGGACCATTGATAAGAAATCATGCGGTCACAATTTTTATTTTTTTTATATTTTTCATGCAAAACGAGGCTGCTTTACTTTTAAAAATATAAAAAACATTTAATTAGAATCGTACGATTTTTGATCAATGGTCTACTCGCGTTGATTCCAAGGATCCTCATGATCCAAAGGGAGGGGATCCGAGGATCCAAATAAGGTAAGCATTATTTTATTTGGTCATTTCTCTTTAATTTTCGATTAAAATAAAGGTCATATCACATGGAATAGCATTGGGTGCCATCTTCCACGATCTTCTAAGCATCTCAAAACCTAATAATCTAAAATGAAATTCAATTGGAAACATTATTATACATCCAGTGTGGATATCAAGACAGAAAAGCTTGGAGAGAATAATTTTGGCAAAGCAATCTGGATGCCTTTTGGGTTTTGACTGTTAATGGTAATGCAATATAAAATATTTCAGGTACGAAAAATACTCCAATTGCAATAAGAAAAATACTACATTCTTATTATAAATATGCAAAAGTTAGAGAGATAACATTTGCTAGGGACATGAGCAAAGCGGGTGCAAAATATCACACTGTTTAGTTTCGTAACTATAACACATAATGATTGCAGGTAAAAAGAGGAAGTGAGGGATACTAATATTATTGCTTTCAATTCTTTTCTTTTGCAGTGTGTATTGTGATCACACACGGAGTACTCTTTATATAGAGCAACATCTGTGACAAACCAAACAAATGAAATGATTGCCACTTTTGAAAACATTACACAACAACAAATACATCACTATTTTCAAGTCTTCCTCACTGTGGTCATTCATTCTCACAATTTTATAACACTCCCCATTGGATGCCCACAAATTAACATCAATTGCCTTGTTAAAACTTTGCTCGAAAAAATCTAGTAGGAAAAAACCATAGCGAAGGAAAAAGAGTACAACTTTACTTGTATTGTTGATATAGTGTTAAACATGCTTATGTTGCCTCGTTAAAACCTTGATAGGAAAATCCCAGTGGGAAAAATCTTAGTTGAAGGAAAAAAATTACAACAAGCATGCATCATAGATGCTCCCTCTGATATGTATCTCCTATTGATTCCGCATTCTTCAAATTTAATTGATTGGTAAGTCGACGTAATCCAATACCTTGCACTAACTTCTGAAACGTGCACTTTGGTAAAGATTTAGTGAACAGGTCTACCAGATTTTCATTGAAACGGATTTGTTTGACTTCAATAATTTTAGCATTTTGAAGCTTATGTGCACTGAATTTTTTTGTAGATATGTGTTTAGTCTTATCGCCCTTGATGAATCATTCCTTCATTTGGGCAACAAATGCTGCAATATCTTCATGAATGACAGTTAGAGTGTCTGTCCTTGAAGGTAGACCACATGAATTCCGGATACGATGGATCATTGATCTTAACTAAGAACATTCACGACTTGCTTCATGTAAAGCAAGTATTTCTGAGTGATTGGAAGATGTAGCAACTAATGTTTGTTTTATTGAGCGCTATGAGATTGTTGTATCTCCATTAGTGAACACATATCCAGTTTGTGAGCAGGCTTTATGCGGATCAGAGAAAAAACTAGAATCTGCATATTTAACAAGGATCTGGTCCTTTGTGGATTTCTTTGATCTGTTGTCCCACGAAGGTATTGTAAAACATCTTTGACTTTCTTCCAATGACGAATTGTTGGAGTAGAGCTATACATTGCTAACAAGTTGACTACAAAAACTATATCTGGTCTAGTCCATTGTGCTAAATACAATAAAACATCTATTACACTCAGATATGGTACTTCTGGACCAAAGACCATTTCATTATCTTCTTTTGGATGGAATGAATCTTTCTTAATGTCCAAAGAACTAACGATCATTGGCATGCTGAGTGGATAAGCATTGTCTATGCCAAATCGCTTCAGGATTTTTTCAATGTAAGCTGATTGATGGACCAAAATTCCATTAGCACAATATTCTGCAGGCCAAGACAATATTTTGTTTTTCCAAGGTCTTTCATTTCAAATTTGCTTTTCAGATACTCAACAGTTTTATTGAGTTCTTCAGGGGTTTCAACTAGGTTTATATCATCGACATATAGTCGCTATAGCAAATCCAGAATTTGATTTCTTAATGAACACACAAGGGCAAATGACATTGTTGGTATATCGTTCTTTGATCAAATACTCATTGAGACGATTATACCAAATTTGTCCAGATTGCTTCAGCCTATATAATGATCGTCTTAATTTGATTGAGAGCATACCTTGTGGTTTGTTAGTCGTTTCAGGCAACTTAAGTCCTTCTGAGACATTCATATATATATGTCAGTATCTAATTCTCTATATAGATACGCAGTGATGACATCCATAACGCATTTCAATTTTTTTTTGAAACCACTAAACTTATTAAGTAACAGAACGTAATTGCGTTCATTACAGGAGATTATATCTCCTTATAATCAATTATAGGTATTTATGAAAAACCTTGTGCAACGAATCATGTTTTGTGAATACCCATTTGTTACCTATGGGGTTTACACCAGGCGGGGTTTGGACTACCGGTCCAAAAACACTTCACCTTTCCAAGGAATTTAATTCTACCTGGATTGCATCTTTCCACTTAGGCCAATCTTATCTCTATTTGCATTCATCAATAGAGCGGGCCTCACTATCATCACTTAATATGATTTTAGTGGTTACTGCGAATGCGAACAGGTCGTCGATGATTATTTCATTTCGATCCCACAATTCGTTAGTACATGCATAATTTATGGAGATTTCTTTGCTTTCATGTACTTTTGGACATGTGTCTCATCAAGGACATTTTCCTTTCCTGAAAGTACAAAATCATGAATTGTGGATTTGTCATTCATTTTATTTTCTTGAATGATTTCATTTGGATTCAGTTGTGCCCTCATCTTTCTCTTTCAAGGGGCTGAATCTTTTGAACTTGGGGGTCTACTAAGCTTTAGGCATGCACGAGATGAATAATTTGCTGCCATTTTATTTTTTCCAACAGGGACATCAATTCTTGCAGACGTATTTGCAACTGATATATGTGATTTTGTCGCTTTTGTAGCATCATTAAATGCATCTGGCATTTGATTAGCAATACTTTGAAGGTGAACGATCATTTTCACTTCATTTTCACATTAAGTGTTTTGTAGATCAAAATGGGATAAGTTGGGTACAACCCATGTCAGCTCTTGCCATTTTTCTGGAATGGTATTTTCTCCCCTTAACTACGGGAAGACTATCTCATCAAAGTGACAATCCGTAAAACGAGCTGTAAACATATCACCTGTCAAGGGTTCCAAATATCTAATGATAGATGATGAATCAAAACCTATATAAATTCTCAGTCTGTACTAAAGTCTTATTTTAATGCGTTGTGGTGGTGCAATAGGCACATAAACAGCACAACCAAAAACTCGTAAATGTGAAATGTTTGGCTGATGCTCAAACACGAGTTATATTGAGGAGTATTGGTGGTTGACTATATGTCTCAATCAAACCAATGATGCATTATGTAAGATGGCATGTTCCCATGCAAAGACTGGCAATTTATTTTCATGAGTAGAGTGCGAGCTATTAATTGAAGCTGCTTGATAAATGCTTTTGCTAGACCATTTTAAGTATGGACATGAGGAATAAGGTGTTCAACGTCAATAACTAGTGTCATGCAGTAATCATCAAATGTTTGAGACGTAAATTCACTAGCGTTATCAAGTCGGATTGACTTAATGGGGTAATCTGGGAATTATGCTCTTAACTTAATTACCTGAGCAAGAAATCTCGCAAAAACTACATTTTGAGTAGACAAGAGGCAAACATGTGATCATCGGGTAGATGCATCAACCAAAATCATAAAATATCGAAATGGTCCACAAGATGGTTGAATAGGCCAACAAATATTCCCTTGAATTCTTTGCAAAAATGATGGGGATTTAGCATCAATCTTTAGTTCTGATGGTCTAATTACCAACTTCCCTTGAGAATAAGTCTCGCAAGGGTTTTCATTTGAGATAGCAATGTGTCTGCTCAATAATGGATGTCTATTAGAGTTAGTAATGATTCTACGCATGATAGTAGATCCTGGATGACCCAAACGGTCATGTCAAAACATGTAAATTTTTAGATCAATGAACTTCTGGTTCATGATAGTATGTGCTTCAATTGTCTTTATGTATGTATAATACAATCCACTCGATAAACCACACAACTTATCCAATGTACGCTTCCGGGTATCATTGGAGGTAATGCATAGATATTCCATATTTTCTGCACTTTTCGTTTCAATGTGGTATCCATTTAAATGTATGTCTTTAAAACCCAACAAATTTTGAGTACATCGAGTAGCGTACAATGCATTTTGTATGGACAATATTGTTCCATTTGGTAACATGATATGGGCTTTTCTTGAGCCTTCAATTACATCTGATTGGCCTGATATTTTTGTTACCTTTACTTTTGTAAGCATCAAGCTTGAGAAATATTTTTGATCTTGAAGTATTGTCTGCATGGTTGCACTGTCTGCAAGACAAATATCTCCGCCATTGCTCTTGTTTTGAGAATAACCATAGTTTTTTATACATGCTCTCTAAGTAAGGGAATCACAGCTAAAAACAATTTATTCATAATAAAAGGAAATTGAAATGCCATTTTTATTGAATTGAAATATGAGTTTTAAACTACAAGTTCAGATAATAAGAGTACATCAAACAGAAATGATTCAATCGGACCGATACACTTCATTCCCTCTTTCCACAATGAAGTTTGAGACATCTAGGTGGGCTGTGTTCAATTGCCATGTTAAATCAAACACTAGATCATGTATATCCATTGGTTTAGCCTGATCAAGGAAATTGGTTTCGACACCCTTCTCTTTGAGGAAAGCTTGATACAGGTCCACCAGATGTTTTGGGGTACGACAGGTATGCGCACAGTGCCCTTTGCCACCACATCTATGGCAGGATCCTTCAGGGTTTCTAGGAGTATTGTTCATATGAGCTTTACCTTTTTGGCGATTTACATTGTTGAAACTCGGGCCTGAATTATGCATTGGAACCCGGTTGTAAAACTGGACACCATGATTCTTGCCTTTTTCGTTCCACCGACCTTATTTGTGGCCACGTCCTTGTTTGTAATTATTTCCACGAGAGGATGTGGTGTTCACTTTGAGGGAAGCAACATTCATTTCTAGGAATAGTGCCGATCTAGTAGGTCGAGACTGATGATTTTTCATCAGAAGCTCATTGTTTTGTTCAACCACAAGGAGCACCGATATCAGCTGGTTGTACTTAGTAAAGCCTCACTCTCTATACTGTTGCTGCAGGAGCACGTTGGAGGCATGAAAGGTTCTGAAAGTCTTTTCCAGCATATCTTCCTTAGTGATGGTCTCCCCACAAAGCTTCATCTGGGAGCTAATTCTGAACATTGCAGAGTTGTACTCTGCAACCGACTTGAAATCTTGGATCCTTAAGTGTGTCCGCTCATAACGAGCCCTTGGAAGAATCATCGTTTTCTGGTGATTGTATCGATTTTTCAATATCTTCCAGATGACTAATGAATCTTCAACCGTTAGATACTCGTTTTTCAGTCCTTCATCAATATGACGACGAATAAAGATTATGGCATTTGCTCGATCTTGAGAGGATACACTGTTTTCCTTATTGATGGTTTCTCCAAGATTCCCTGCCTCTAGATGGATCTTGGTATCCACTACCCAGGTAAGATAGTTATTCCCAGTAATATCCAGGGCAACAAAATCAAGCTTTGCCAAGTTCACCATTTTCTTTTCTGAAAGAAAAATGAGATGTGTAAGAATTTGCAATAATATGTATTCTAAAGGAATGTAGTGTTAGAACTTTTGGTTCTTACAAATATTTCATTTTGATCTTCAGGCGAAAATGATAAGCACTCGAAACTTCAAGCTCGAGATTTACATGATTAATGAAGATGGTGATTATACCACCACTCTCATTGAAACAATATAGCATAGTATGAGCGATTATACCGCACCACTCAAGCAGCAAAAAAATTTAAATATACAGAGCAGGGTGGACGATTATACCACACCACTTAAAATTTCAGTAAAATTAAATCTGCAGTTCAAGATGGGAGATGATACTACACCATCTTCAATTGCAGTAAAATTAACATAAATAACTACTGGGTTAGTAATCAGGAGCTAGACCAAACAAGAAATCAAAGATATAAGTAATTGTTATATTGATAACTAGAAGCAGACATGGTGCTAGCAGTTCTTCGCGAGGGTACATCAAGTAGGTGAGGCAGAGAAGGAAGAAGAACAGGACAATCCTTGGAGGAAGAATTTTTCGGTGAAGAGAGATGAGAACTGATTAAGGTTAGAGAGTTGTGCTAATAATGTGTTATAAATAGGCAAAAGTTAGAGAGATAACCTTTGCTAGGGACATGAGCGAAGCGGGTGCCAAATATCACACTGTTTAGTTTCGTAACTATAACACAAAATGATTGCAGGTAAAAAGAAGAAGTGAAGGATACTGATATTATTGCTTTCAATTCTTTTCTTTTGCATTGTGTATTATGATCCCATACATGGTGTTCTTTATATAGAGCAACATCTGTGACAAACCAAACAAATAAAATGATTGCCACTTTTGAAAACATTACACAACAACAAATACATCACTATTTTCAAGTCTTCTTTACCATGTGCATTCATTCGCACAATCTTACAACACTTCCAAAAGTTTTCTGACATCCAAACATGCATGAGCATAGTTAGAGGTAAAAGTAACTCAACTTTAATTCAAAAATAATAACTTTTTAACTACATGTCTTTAAAAGATACTCTGATTGCTAATTGCATGCAAGAATTTCTCTAAAAGATTGAGCGAGTGTGAATCACTAGAATATTAATTAATGAACTTAGAGGAAATGATTATATATGTATCGATCGAATGGAGTGGATTGGCTAAACATATTAGTGAAAATAAAAGGTGTACGGCTAAACATATATATGTATATTGAACACATTAATATGAGTTCGTAGGGGCAATGAAAATTCCCTATGTTACTAGATTCTATATATTTGGGATATGATTATTTACAAGCTTAAATTGTGGAATATTGTAGCAAATCTTTGTAATGCTATTTAATCATTATTGTCATGATCAATATAACTAGTTTAAACTGGTAAAACATGAATTAATTTAATTTGAAATGTAGCCAAATTTTGGACATGCACGCTGAAGACTTTGTCAATTTTATCTTTGGGCTAAAAAAATTTTAACCAGTAATTCAAACACTGCTTTATGGGGCCTCAACTGGCTATGTATGTAAAATATTGAAGAAGAATAAGGGTTTAGTCTTTTAATTTCCCCTAATTCCTATTGTTTGAGTTAATATTTGAACATTGGGTGGCAAGTGTGTGGAAGCCCATAAATGCCAATTAGAAGGAAAACTTGTCTGAACCCCAAGCATCAAGCCCATAGACAAATTGGCGCCTTCCCATTAATGCATAGCCCATACACCTATGATTTAAATGTAAAGTGATGGGGACATAATGGTCTTTAGTTGCCTGAGTTTGACCCTAGCTAAACATCTCAAGCCTATTTATGTGACTGCTCATCTGGAAGGAGTACCCTTGAAGAGGGTTGTGATTGATGGAGGAGCTGCGGTCAATGTGTTGTTGTACAAGCAAATGAAAAAAATGTGTAGAAGTGAGAAGGATCTCATCCTCACAAATCTAACAGTTTCCAGCTTTTCCGAGGCCATCTGTAACATCCCACATCGCCCAGGGGAGTGATCCTTAAATGTATATTCCCATCCCTACCTAGCACGAGGCCTTTCGGGAGCTCACTGGCTTCGGGTTCCGTAGGAACTCCGAAGTTAAGCGAGAAGGGGGCTAGAGCACTCCCAGGATGGGTGACCCACTGGGAAGTTGCTCGTGAGTTCCCAAAAACAAAACCGTGAGGGAATGGTAAGCCCAAAGCGGACAATATCGTGCTACGGTGGTGGAGCGGGCCTGGGAAGTGGTCCAGCCCGGGCCGGGATGTGACAAATTTGTATCAGAGCCAATCCCTGGCCGGAAATGTGCCGACGAGGACGTCGGGCCCCTAAGGGGGGTGGATTGTAACATCCCACATCGCCCAGGGGAGTGATCCTTAAATGTATATTCCCATCCCTACCTAGCACGAGGCCTTTCGGGAGCTCACTGGCTTCGGGTTCCGTAGGAACTCCGAAGTTAAGCGAGAAGGGGGCTAGAGCACTCCCAGGATGGGTGACCCACTGGGAAGTTGCTCGTGAGTTCCCAAAAACAAAACCGTGAGGGAATGGTAAGCCCAAAGCGGACAATATCGTGCTACGGTGGTGGAGCGGGCCCGGGAAGTGGTCCAGCCCGGGCCGGGATGTGACACCATCACTAGAACTTATGAGATATTGCCCCTAGAGGTTGACCTGGGTTCCAAGCAAATCAGGTTAGCCTTCTTTGTGGTGGACAATACTTCCCACTTATGGAGCTTTGCTTGTTGAGATTAGATTCATCAGAGTCTGTTTGTGCCTTCCACCCTACACTAAAAGATAGCAGTTTACCATGAGGAATGAGCTATGAGACTAGGATTTTGGGAAATGGTAGAGGCCGAGTCACGACCATTCCTCCCTACTGCCAACGTGGCAAAAGCCAACTTTTACAATCCTAGTATTGGGATTCTCCAATGCTTAGGAGCTGATGAAAATGGTTGCCCGACTAAGGTGACGGCCTAAAAGCTTTTGGAGCAAGGATTGTTTCTCACCAAGGAAGAATGAGACAGGCCCCATATTGTCCCAACTCCCTAACACTAGTAATGCTAGAACAAAGAAGAAAAGACCAAATGGTTGCAATCAGGTCCTTAATCAAAAGATTGTTGGTGTATGGAAGAGAGAAGAAGCATGAAAGGGAGAGCTTGACCGACGAACAAGAGGAAGAAGCATCAAACAGCCAAAATAGAGGTGAATAAAAGATTTTTAGGAAGGAATTGGAAGCGGCCATACAAATGGCCGAATCTATATATGACATGGATGGGCCAGAAGACTTACCCGAGAATCCAGAGTTAGTTGAGTTTTTGTGTGTAAAACTTGACAAGCCACCACCAGAGGTGCAAGACCCCTTGGAGACTATTAATTTAAGAACACATGATGCCTATTAAGGAGGGATATAAACCTGTAAAGCAAGCACCATGGAGGATGTCAAAGGAGATCGAGGAAAAAGTCAAAGAAGAAATGACTAGTGAAGGCTGGATTTATTAGGCCTGTCAAATATGTCGAGTAGTTGGCCAACATTGTACCTGTATACAAAGTTATCACTAAAGCAGTTCGATGTTGTGTTGACTATAGAAACATTAATGGAGCCACACCTAAATATGAGTATCTCATGCCCATGGCTGACTTATCCATAGATGTAGTTGCTAAACACAAAGTCCTATCTTTCATGAATGGGAATACCGGTTATAATCAGATAAAAATGGCTAAAAAAGATGTACACAAAACAGCTTTTTAGGTGCCTAGGCCATGTGTGAGCATATGAATACTTAGTCATGTCGTTCCAGCTTAAAAATGCTGGTGTAACCTATCAAAGAGTGATGAATGCCATTTTTCATGACTTGATCGGCCATAGCATGGAAGTATACATTGATGACATCGTGATAAAGTCCAAAACTGAATAACAGCACTTGGTAGACATTAAACAAGCTTTAACAAGAATGAGAATCCATAAACTGAAAATAATTCCAAAGAAATGTGCTTTCGGGGTAAGGTCGGGCAACTTTTTAGGATTCCTTGTTCATCAAAGAGATGTAGAGGTTGACAAGAACAAAGCTCGGGCAATAGTGGAATCACCTCATCCCACCAATAAAGTACAACTGCAAAGGTTACTAGGAAATATCAACTTCTTGAGGAGATTCATTGCTAACTTGGCGGGCAAGATTTAGCCGCTAAGTCCTCTGCTGAGATTGAAAGACAAGGAAGAATTTGAGTGGGGCCCACCACACCAAGAGGCTTTCGACAAAATAAAGGCTGACTTGTCCTCCCCACTAGTGCTGATCCATCTCAGAGGAGGAAGCCTTTAAAACTTTATGTTTCTGCCTCTGAAAAGTCAATAGGAAGCTTGTTGGCCCAAAACAAAGAAGGTGGGAAGGAATGAGCAATATATTACCTCAGTAGAATCCTTACTGAGGTAGAGATGAGATATACACCAATGGAGAGGTTGTGTTTGGCTCTATACTTCACTGCCTGCAAACTAAGGCATTACATGTTGCCTTGCCATATCCACATCATCGCCAAGACAAATGTGATCAAGTACATGCTGTCAAAACCAATGTTAACTTGGAGAATTGGAAAGTGGATTCTAGCATTATCTGAGTTCAACTTTCAATATGTGCCTTAAAGAACGATAAAGGGACACGCAATTGCAGACTTCTTAGCTGAACACCAGGAGTTTCAAGAAGAGATTATCAACATCCCAGGAACTCTGGAGGTAGCTAGTGTGTGGATCTTGCCAAGCAAAGTCGTCTCGGGCAGAGAACAATGGATCCAACAAGAGATAAGAAGAATAACTAGGCTCTGGATCACTCATTGGAGACTATATTTTGATGGTTCTTGCACTCAAAATGCTGCGGGAGCTGGGATTGTCATCATTGATCCCAGGGATCAGGGGTACTCACAATTGCTATTCATTCCTTCTGGATTATCAAGAGACTACTAATAATCGGGCAGAGTATGATGCATTGATAATTGGCGTGGAAATTTTAATAGAGTTAGGGGCAGCTGAAGTTGAGGTGTTTGGTGATTCAGAATTGGTGATCAATCAGTTAAATGGAGAATACAACTGCAGACACATCATCATGGCATGTTACCATTTGGCATCCACACAACTATTGAGTTATTGGGGCACTGAAATATCAGTCAGCCATATTCCTAGAGAATCAAACACGATTGCCAATGAGATGGCATAATTAGCTTCTGGAGTGCAGATCCAAGAAAGGAGGTTTAAATGAGATATAGAAGTTCAGAAGATACATCTCCTTTCTATCTTTGAAAAGGGATTCAACCTAGATGTGATGACTGAAGAAATAGAGAGAGAGGATTGGAAGACACCTATTGTTCAGTATTTGAAAGATCCATCATTCCTCACAAGTAAGAAAAACAGACAACAAGCAACTAAGTATGTTTTGTGGGAGGAAAATCTATTAAGAAAGACTCCAGATGGACTTTTGCTGAAATGTTTAGGCCAGGAAGAATCAATGAGGGTAATGGCCGAAGTACATGAGGGAATCTGCGGGGCACATTAGGCTGGAACTAAGATGAGATGGTTTTTGAGAAGATATGGCTATTTTTGGCCCGAGATAGAGAAAGACTACAAAACTTATGCCCGAGGGTGTGAAGAATGCCAAAGAAATGAACCTCTCCAACATATACCCTTGATACCTTTGAACCATGTGGTCAAGCCTTGGCCCTTCAGAGGATGGGCAATGGACTTCATCAGGCAAATTCACCCAACCTTTAGAGGATTACTTTCACCAAGTGGGTAGAAGCTTCAGCTGTAAAGACTATCACTTCAACTGTAGTCAAGAAGTTCATTGAAACTAAGATCTTACACAGATTTGGGGTGCCCAAAACAATTGTCACAGACCGCGAGTCATCCTTTATTTCAAGGGAAGTAGAAGAATTTGCAAGTAAGTTCAAGATAAAGTTGATTCAGTCTAGTCCTTACTACCCCCAATCAAATGGTTAAGCAGAAGCCAGTAACAAGATCTTGGTGAACATTATTAAAAGAACAGTGACCGAGAGTCCAAAAAAGTGGCATGAGAAATTAGGAGAAACTTTGTGGGGTTATAGAACTTCCAAGAGGGTAGCAACTGGAACTACTACTTATGCTTTAACCTTTGGGTAAGACGCTGTACTCCCCATGGAAATTAATGTGAGTTCTGTTAATATTCAGAACCAATTCGGGCTACACAGTGAAGAATACATTCAGGCTATGTGTCAAGGAGTTGAAGATCTAGATGCAGCCCGAAATGAAGCTCTAAATAAAATTCATGAGGGGAAGAGAGATGTTGCCCGAGCATACAACAAGAAGGTAAAATTAAAGACCTTCAAGGAATGAGAGTTAGTTTGGAAAACAATTATGCCTTTGGGAGCTCAAGTTAGAGGATTTAGGAAATGAAGCCCAGCTTGGGAGGGTCATTTCATTATCAACCAAGTATTGGACAAATGAGGATATTACTTGGCAGATGTGGAATGAAGCTTACAAAAGCATCCAATCAACCCTAAGTTTTTGAAGAAATATCACTCAATCTTGAGATGTTAGGGATTGCTACATTGAAGAAGTATAAGCATTGCAAGAAATCTAAAGTCAGTTTATGTGCTCATCATATTTGTGTTTCAAGAAGGAAATACAATCCAAAGTGAATTAAAAGAAGTCATTTTCATTTCATTGAATGATGAAGTTACATAAAAATCAGTTCAAAAGTTTTACATCCTTGAATAGAGTAACTATCTTAGAATCCTGGTTGTCTAAGGTCGCTTGATAGTTGCTCTTCCAACCTCTCATTTTCAGAAGACACCGCTGTGATCCTTGCCTCCATAGTAGAGTTTTTTTCCATAAGTCTTACCAAAGTCTTTGACATTGATCCTAAAAACAACAAGGTCGTGGTAGTGGATCTCGAAACACACACCTATGATGATGAAGTGGTTAAGAAAGCAGAAGCTATGGGGAAGTCTGGGCTTGTGGATATTAGTGCAAAAGAAGATAGCTTTATATCCACAAGTAGAATCTACCGGTGCGATTAAAGCTGCTCGGTTACTCCTCAATGACATAGAAATCCTGAAATAGAAGCTGGAAGAAGTGCACCTTTCCGAGGATATTATAAAAATTGATTTCTCCTTGGGCATGTTGTTTTCAACGGCACTTGGGATCTGAGAAGTCCATGCAAGTCCTAAAGAGTGCACTCCTTCCTCATCGAAGAAGAGTTCAATATGCAGGCCTACCCGAGGGCGATGAAGGCCGTTAAGTAAGCGGCGCATGGTGGAAATCCCTTCACGGGTCTCGTATGAGGATTGGATTTAAGCAACTTTGGGTGCCATTGAGGACTTTCAGAAGAATATAGAAGGACAAGTTGGAATTAGGGGGCAAGAATTGAAGAAATGAGAAGGCAATAACGTACTGGAATTTCTGGGAATTTGAAGGCTCGAGATGGTTATGGTGCTTTGCCAAAGGGTTTAAGTGAGGATTATATAGTGAGCAGTTAAATAACGGTGGAATTCGTGGGTTAGTGCAAAGGTTTTGTTAACAAACCGTTGCATTAAATGTGCGACGACTATTTAATCATTATTAGCGCATGGGATTGCAGCCTCAACAATAATTAAAGGGGGCACTGTTTGGGTTAATATTTGAACATGGGGCTGCAAGTGTGTGGAAGCCCAGAAATGCCAATTAGAATGAAGACTTGCCCAAAGCCCAAGCATCAAGCCCAGAGACAAATTGGCGCCTTCCCATTAATGCATAGGCCATATGCCTATGATTTAAATGTCAAGTGATGGGGACTAACTCACAATCAGCCAAAAGGTACTTTTCAGTGGCAATACAAGTAAAAAGCTGATGACTCACTACCCTCCAAGTGTTTTCAGGCAAGAGCAAAGTCACTGCAGTCGGGTTAATTTGCTTATAAAAAGAGGAAGAGGCCCTAGAGATAAGGAGACTCAACCAATCAAACAAACAAACATACAAACTCTGCTCTCAAGCTAGATTTGCATCTAAAAGCTGTAATCAGCCCAGATCTCAGTCATTTTCAAGATATCTCCGTCACAAAAGCTATCTTTTGTCTTGTTTAGAAGCTCTTCTATCACCCATTATTGGCGTAGTATCGATTCCCTTGTGTAAACTGGTTTATCATCCATCATTTTTTAGCATAGAAACCTCTGTAAACTTAAAGAGAAGTGATTGCAAGAGGTTCAACCTTGCTAGACAATGTGAAATCTTGCCCAAAACTCTTTGTTTGCTTTATGAATTTGTAGATCTATTACTTAATGCATTCTCCAGTATGTATTCAAGTCATATCTGCCTGTTTTCCTACTTTAAAAGTCTTATTTGTATCTGGATCTGATTAGTTTAATGGATATGCTTTCATTTAAAACCAATTTAGAACCAAACAAATGACTTAAGGGATATGGACTCCCCTCATTTGAATATACAACACTATGAACTGAAAGTCCTTGGTCACAAGGCAAGAAAAAGAACTTAATGTGGACTTAACCCATCCACGACAATCCTTTGATAACAAGAAGTCCGAGTAACTTGGGGTGCAAGTAATCGACTAAACACAATCTTGTTCTACATCTGCTATACTGAGATAGCAGTCGCACACCTAGCACTTAGTTGGTTTTGATTGCGAGTCTCAAGGCCTACACCTAAGGCCTCACAAAGGCACAATTTAAAACTAACTTTGTCCTCCTCTTGCAGCACATTAGCAGGCAAGAGCTCGACTACACATCTAAAATGCCAATCCCTTGAGGAGCTATGCTGAATGCCGAGGAGCCCTCTTCGAAGAAATCTTCGTCCGAACACCTATATACTTGAGGGTGGAGCTATGAATCATGCTAGTGCTCGTGAAAGAGTGGTGAGTGAGGGAGAGTAAATAAAGCAGTAAAATAAAATGCAAAAATCAAGGTAGTCAGGCTTCAGAAGTCTGGAAGGTAGCAGCTGCCACCGGGCACCTCCTCGGGATTAAACAACAACTGACCTTGATGGGGTTATGATTGTTGAGGCATTTGCCCCAGCAACCGACGTACCCGAAATTTAATGATTATGCAATATAAAATATTTAGCCCTTAGAATTAAAATATTCCAATCAATTCATCACTCGAAGCCTCCCCAACTCCTTTAAATCCTGCCACCTGCTTCAGACTTCACACCAAAGACCACAAAACCCAGCTTTTTTCTGCATCTACTAGCCCCGTTTCTGCTTCATGGATTCAAAGAAGTCTAACAAGATTAGGGAGATTGTTAGGCTCCAACAGATCTTAAAGAAGTGGAAAAAGCTAGCAAACGCTCCTAAAAACACCACCACAATCAATTCCTCATCAGCTTATAGCATAATTAATAATGCCAATAGCACCACCACTAGTACTAGCAGCAGCAGAAGCATGAAGTTCTTCAAGAGAACACTCTCTTTCTCAGATGTTTCCATGGCTCAAAATGTCATCGTGCCAAAAGGGTTTCTTGCAATGTGTGTTGGGAAGGAGCTGAAGAGATTCGTCGTCCCAACTGAGTACTTGGGTCACCAAGCTTTTAGGATTCTGCTCCAGGAAGCCGAAGAGGAATTCGGGTTTCAGCAAGAAGGTGTGCTCAAGATTCCATGTGAAGTGTCAGTGTTTGAGAAGATCTTGAAGATGGTTGAAGAGAAAAGGGAGGTCTTTTCCTTGCACAATGAGTTTGGATTCATTAATGCAGAGAAAGACATGATTGGTTTTTGCTCGTCTCCATCAGATTGTGAGATTACACCTCATCACACTCAAATGTGCAGATGACGAATACTTTTGATATATTTTGATATTGTATGTTCTTCACCATCTGTTTCTTCTTCTTTCTTTTGCTTTATTTTGTGAAGATAAATGTAATGGAAGAAGGCAGAGTGTGATTAGAGGAGGATCTAGGGTTGGATACTAAGGTAGAGTTCTTGTTCTACATGGAAATTATTCGTTAATAGTTGGATTGGAGATCTTTAATTAAGATCCAAGTTATGTTGTAGCTACCACCATAATAGTGCAAATGATATGAAACTTCCATCTTAATTTGAAGAGCCAAAATTTTATTCAGTTTAAATTTAAATGTCATTGTAATTTTTGTAATTTTCATCCTATACATGAATGAGTGACAAGAGGAAAAAAATTATGTCCAAAAATTTGACTCCAAGCCAAATAGGAGAGAGTAAAATCAGTGGTAAAAGTGAGGAATCAAATAATCTTCACATGATAAGTTAATTGATGACTTTCTTTGTCTTGGAAGAAAACAATATCAAGACAGGAATGCTGAGAACTGGAATAGATGACCATTTTCCAGTAGCTAGCCAATACATTTGAAGAAATGGCTAGTTGTTATTAGCAAATAACAAATCGAATGGTTGCCCAAGCAAGAACATTGATGAGCTAAATGAAGAGGAGTGGGAAACTGAAACACCAGTTCAAGCACTTATTTATTTCCTACCCAAGAAAACCCAACAAAAGAGTGCTATTTTCATGCGACAATTTTTTTAGAGTAAGAATCTAACATTGCCTAATACTCTCTGTGTTTTATTTTCATGTTCATATTCCAATTAATATGGTAACAGAGTATGCTACTCTTGTGTCCAACCGCCCAGCAATATATTTGTTCAAGTTCTAGAGTTGAAATGTTGTCATACGTGAGGGAGCTTGTGAGAATTTTTCTACACCATTACAGGAAGCTTTGCATAGTAGTTTAAATAATCTTTAGCCCGTCACTCTTATTGGTTTGAGGGTGAATCTTAAATTTCCCTTAACAATCTCACATATCTATTTTTCAGGAACCAACTCAGATGAGTAATCAAGATAGGCTAGCTCCAAAATTTTAAGTTATGAGATGTGCTACATTTATGTCTATTTGTATCATTTTTCTAATAGAGATAGGATCCACAATATATGGTAAGAATAACATTTTTGTTAAGTTATTAATTACAGTCAGGCAGCACTGCAGTCCACTGCAAAGCAGATGGTGCCTCTTCAGATTAGGTTTATCAAATGCTAAACCAAAAAACAAATATAAATTAAGTCATTTGATCAAGGCAACATGTCAGCCGCCTAGGCATGCATATCTTGATTTCCATTTCCATAAATTATAGCTGTTTTGACTAGCTATCACCTTATTGCTTAGCCAAGTTGGGAACTGATGAGAAACTACTGGACACGCAGGTTTTGCAGAGAGACTTAAAAAATTTCCAAATAGCAGCATCTTCCAATAACCAATGTCGTGCTTTGTTTGTACTGGTAATTGGACTTGTGGAAAATGCAAGTCGCATTTGTTTTTGTTAATCAAAATGCAAGTAGCATTTGTTTTTGTTAATCAAACTGCAACTACATTTAACATAAATAGTTATAATAAGGCAGTTTAAGGATTGTAAGTTATCCTTTTGCTGCCAGCACTGATCATGACACTGAAACCTCAAGCTTCAGCTATTAAAACTCACATGCATCTCCATTACTTGTCCAGTATCAATCTTTTATAATTCAAACTAACATTTACAATAAGGGAAAAAAATGAAAATTTAATCATATAGGTGTAAAGTTCGCATATCTGCGCATCTTTCATAAAAAACAAATGGGACTCTGCTAATTTTTGTTCATTTGTTATATAGTGGGATATAGATAAGAGAGTTGTTATTCGCATTGTAAAAAATCTTGAAATGATCGTGTTTTGGGTCATAAATAAAAATAAGGTTTGTCCTAGGGCTCAAACAACCAACGCACATCACTCTACAGCCATCTAAGGACTTGAGCCAATCCATAGCAATCATAGCAATCGTGTGAAATGCCACAGGGCACAACGGAATGCCACCAACCAAGAATTGCAATAATTGTTAGTACCAAATGACCAACCTACCCCTACTCCAACTCAACGATAAGATATATCGAGGTTGATCCTTCTCTAATGCTTATAAATAAAGCCACCTTCGTAAAAATCAATCTTATACAAACCTCAAGTGATTCTTCAATCAACCCAACAACTTTTCAGCACAACCCAAATTGATTTTCAACTAAGTCTCTAGCCCTTGAGCTACAATCTCAAAGCCTTCTTTTGAAGCAAACACTGCCCATGATCCCTGAGATCTAAAACTCTTGCAGCTATAACACCTACGGTATGATTCGATTGACATGCAATTCCAACCGTCTTGATCACCTGATTGAGGCAATGTTGCCCTTTTAGTCCAGTCCGATAACAGCTTTCTTGGTGGAATCCTTTAGCATTACCTTGTCCTAACATGGTTTGAATCTTACTAGAGTTTATTACCTTCTTTATATTTTCAAGTTTATTTACTTTTCAAGTCATGCAGACTGGCTTATCAACCTGTAATCACTTTTGTAAACGTTTATAATCTTACTTCCATCATGAAATGATTACATCCAATTTCCCTTTATTTTCATTTCTACTTTCTTATTAAGTTACTACTTAAGCATACACTTACTTTGCATTGGATTTCAAGTCCTCGGTCACTCAAGGAATAAAAAAAATCTTAACTGAACCAGTGCCTCACTCGGTGCACAATCATTTGGGTTAAGTAGTCAGGTTTACGCACAAACATAGCACAATCTTACACACATTACTGTCTGTTGGCATCCTCCAACAGTGGCATGCGTATTCTCTCTTTCTCTCGAGCCATCCGGCGACATTGAGGCCGAAAGCAACACTTGGGGCAAATATATGTTGAACTGAGTTAGGCTCCGTCCGAGTTTTGACACCAACAGGTTGAACATTTTTAGTATTAAAAAATTAGGGTTGTTTAATGACTATTTTTTGTTAGTGTTTAGTTTGTATTTTTGTATTAGAGAGAGAGTGGGAAGGAAAGTACATGAGAAAAATGAGGGATCTAGAAGAGTTAAGGATGCTCGTGGGAGAGATATAGAAGAACGTATAATGTAAGGTACACAAAATGAAGACTAAAAACTAATTACTAAAATCAAAATAAGTTGTTTTAACTTTCAAAATTTTGTTTTAATTCTTCCCCTCGCACCCCACATTGTCTTGATCACTCATTTCCAGCCATATACTTTTCCCCCATATCTCAAACTCAAAAAGTAAAACCTAAAAACTTAAAAAATAAAAAAGAGGTTATCAAACAAACTCATAAACTAATGTTTTTGGGTTCCAAAAGTATTTGAAGAGCTTTTTCAGGATTAACTTGTTTTACTAAGAATATTGATTAAAAAAACATTTTATCTAAAAGCACTTCTCAAACGATCCAATTGCTAATGTTTCCTAGAAGCAAGATAAGCACTTCTACAAAAACCACTAATAAGAAGTGTTTTGTTTAATTGCGGGTCTATTTCAAAATGCTTTTAGCATCATTAATTAAACACCACATTTTTACCAACTAATGCGTAGCTAATTCCTAAGACCATCTTTAAAGGAGATGTTAAAAATATCACATAGACATATAACAGTAACATATGACATACCATTTATTCCAATCGACTGACATGAACAAGGAGATATCAAATTTGAAACTGTTTTCAAATATGGTTTTTGCTATTTTCAAAGGCATTCTACTTGTCTTACCTTAAATGCTAGCATATTTAAGTATTATTTTATTATTTTTAAATCAACAACAACCCAACTTTTATTATTTTTGTTTAAAAAAGCATAAAAAAATTTAGCATACCAAGTGAAAGGAAAATATTGACAGTATGCCAAATTGCCAAGTCATCCATTAAATTAAAAGTTGATGTTTTGAATTTGACATTTTCTTTGGAGATGCTCTAAATCAATTCAAGTAAATTAAATGAGAACAAAATGACAAAGAAGAAGAGGAAAGTAAACCAAGATAAGCCTTATGACATATGAAATGAAAATGATTTGTGTGATATGTAAATCAATCCAAGTCAATTAAATGTGAACAAAATTTTTTCTGTCATGTCTTTATTCTGAGTCAAATTTATACACATTAATTCTTGGTTATACACATTCTGCTTCTGCCTAAAATAGGAGAAGGTTAAATAAAAAAATTACTTTACAGCAATTTGTTAGATCTTTTTCTTCTTATCATTCTTCTTATAGTTTGCCAAAGACCTCATCAAAATATTCTCAAAATCCTCTTCATCACAAGGGATTTTAAGCGCACCTTCCTGCTCAAACCCATACTCCTCTTCCACTCTATCCATCAAAACCCTAAAATCCGGTGATGACAGACAGCTCATGGGGATGACAAACCTCCGAAGCTCGGGCCCCACGTAAACTGCCAAGAACCCTTTGGGAACTTGCATCATTGAAGCTCCCCCACGCCGGCCGTCGGACAATTCTCCGGCCAGCAATGACCCATCGGAGTTCTCACCGGATTCCAAGAGGCTTATCGCCATATTCTTCCTGGTAACAGCTCCTGGTTTGTGGTTTAGTGGGGGCAACCACACCCACAGGCGCTGAATGTTCATGTTCTTGGGCCATGCAATGTGCCTTGCTATTTGTTGCTTCATATTGCACTGCTGATGATGAACGATGACGATGATGAATTAGTTATGGATTCGGATATTGGGTTAGAAAGTTGGAGAGCTATGCATGCAGCAGAAAAGGATTTTATGATTTATAAGAAGAATTCATATTTATTTACAAACGAAACATTCTTTTCTTTCTTTTGAGTGTTTTCGCAGAGAAAAAGTTTCTTACAATGCAAGAAAGAACTCTTTCTCTGCGAAACACAAGTTTTGAATTGGAGACGGACTGGTCATGATTGGTTTGTGAGTGTTCGTTAAGTTGGCTGTAATGTGGTGACATATAAAGAGGAATTCAAACAAACCATTCGAGACCAAATTTGGTGAGTGCTCCGCCATGCAATTCTCACAACGACCTCTATATTTGGCTTGTTTACGTGCTTATACCTGGCGGCCATTATGTATTTGGTCAATTAATAGTTAATAGTTAGGGGGTTTGGCTTTTTTTTAGCATCGTTATGGTGTAATGATAAATTAATGAGCTCATGAAATAATTTCACAAATTTTCTTTATACAATTATGTGTACCACACATTTACGAATCACATATATTATCCACATTTTTTTTATAGCATGACGAGATTATTGAGTTTTATCACACATGACATGTGTGGTTAGGAATGTAATCAATAATTGTGGTACAATTTCTCCATTATGCTAATGTTTTATGTGCGGATACTAAATTTTTTTTATCCAGAATTACAACATTTTACTAATCTTTTACGTATTTAGTAAACACATACAAATATAGAAGATTGCCCTAATGATTGGTGGTGTTCCTCGTAAAGCATCTCGGGCTTAAACCCTCTTCCTCTTTCTAGTGTAAATTATTTAAAGTGGTAATATTATTACTTGTATTAATAAACTATTTATTTAGTAAGCTTTTTCAATTAAATACTTAAATAATAAACGTTAAACTCAAAGGCTCAATACCATATCATTTTAGATGTAAATATAATATATATTACCACAGAAAATATAAGCACGTATTATTTGTAAAGTGGCACTGATACATATGTTAGCATTACTCTTTCTCTTTGGCTCTTTCTTGAAAGAACTGAAAGTCACAGCTCGCCTGTTGTCCATGAATAAGTGTTTTGGACTAGAACACACAACTGGAATACCAAGCACTATCGTTAGACGAGATAGACTCATCGTTGGATCATTTTTGTGAGGATTATGGAAATTCTTTAATTATGTTCGTTCATTGTACATCGTGTGATCATTTTTCATCAAGTATTATGTTCAATTTAAAATAATATAATTTAAAATAATTTTTGATCGCACGATATAAGATGAAATGATAAAATTAAAGAATTTTCGGAATTCTTACAAAAAGAATCAGAAGAAGAGGAGCCTATCTCTTTTTAGACCCCATGATTTCAGAAAACTGTGATTATTTAACTTTTTTTTTGGTAGAACTGTGATTATTTAGCTTTTGTTTTGTACTTTCTTCTTTATCGTTGAATTCAAATCAGAAAGTCCATCCCCATTTTTTTCTTTTGGACCATGAGTTTAGGATAACAGCACTCGAATAATCAGATCCCATTCACATTGACATTTTTAATACAGCCGTACGGACGTCAAAGTACTCAAAACAGAGGCATTTACTTGTCACCTTGTACATTTTTTTGGGCTGGACCAATTAAAACATGCTTTGAACTTTTGTTTTGCTTGAAGATAATTAAAAATACAACTTGGTGCACGCATGTGCATTAGCCAGGGTGTAAAATATGGGAGAGATCGATCATAACAATACGTGGGCAATTGGATGATAGGGATTAAGCCTTACCTAGCTAATTAAAAATTGAGGTTTTGACTTTGTGAGTTACGACAATATGAAATGCTAGCTTAACTCTAATGATTTCCAGATGTATATCCTTTGCTGTACTCCTAATGTTGTTAACTAGACGTCGGATACAACGATGGGCACGACAACTAGTCGAAGATGCACAAGCACATGGGAAATTATTGTGTATTGTGGTTCAAGAGCCATTTTAGTGCATTGGTTTTCTTGAACCTGAGTTTGAATATCTCTTTTCGTAAATTAGAATATCTTAAAATATCGTTTTTTTTTAAAAAAAAAATTACAGTATAACATATATGGATGGATTATTAATATGGATGTGGATCTATCCATATTAGAAATGTAATACAAATGTAGCATGAAAAATGTGGTAGAATAACATTTTTTTTTATCATATTATCATAAGTCGGTTCAGTAACTTTGCTCTTTAACCATATCATACAATAATTTTTCCTAGCTCATGAAGATTAATTTACATGGTCGGATATTTTGTGTGTTCAATCACATTTTGGTCGTAGAATAATCCAACTTTAATGGAAATAAATCCATATAGATAAGTCCTAAAATTTAGTGGTAGAATCCATGGAAATAAATCCGATCTGCATGCATGTACAATTAATGCACGGTTAGCCCATTTGATTCCAGAATTTATTAGGATACGACTTATATATTTTGGTACTCAATCATTGTGTTTGTAAATGCTGTAATAAGCTGGTGATCACCCTATACGTACTCGATTCAAAACTTTAATGTATATATAATACGTGCGTGAAGATTCCATCAAGCCGCATTTGGAAGCCTTATAAATACACCTCCTCACATTCCTGAGGTTCACAACATATATATCATGACATATGTTAATAATATTACAATCCCACCATTTTCATCATCGATCTCCATCTATCATTTCCTAATGGCAACTACAAGCAAAAGGGTCAAAACAATCATGCCGGCAATCCAACTCAAACAAGTAATGAAGCTTTGGAAGGCCATAAGTTTCAATGGAAAATCTTCTCCTGCTCCCTCAGGTTTCCTTCCTGTTTACATTGGGTGGAATCGAACCCGGTTCCTGATCCCCACCCGCTACCTCAACTTTCCGATCTTCGCGGCTCTTCTTCGCAAGTCTGGGGAGGAATTCGGGTTCAAGGCCAGCGGAGGCATAGTTTTGCCGTGTGACGTTGAGTTCTTCAAAGAGGTCTTGAACTTGCTTCGAAAAGATGAGAAAAGGTATGGGAGCCTAGAGGTACCTGAGTTCTTGAAGATGATTTCTGAGGTTCGTAATTTTGATTATTCCTCTACGATGTGCAGCAAGGAAGGTAGCCATAGTTGCGATCATCATCAGGGATACTTAGACCTTTGCTGCAAAAAGCTAGGGCCTGATTGTTACATGGATATATTTTTTCTTTATTCGTGGTGGGTGGAAAATTGTGAATATCATTCACTGTTCTAAAAATCCCCGTCTAGACATTGTCCTGATTAATGCCTAGACGTTTGAAAATTAGGAAATGACACCTAGACCTGTTGAGATGCCGCCTAGACCGCCTAGGCACCCGTCCAGACCCATATAGGTTGCGACTCACTTAAACATAAAATAGATAACTTTCTTTTTGCATTTAATTTTTTTTTAATAAATTGTAAGAGATTTGTTGAATATTTAAATGAACACACATTATATGCTTGTTCCCTATATTTTCATTATGTTCCAATACTTCATAATGTATATTTCATTCTATTTTGTAGTTCATGATAAAATTATATATATTTTAAGTATAAACAAACACTTATTTATACAAAATATAATAGATTTACTTAAATCTACTTAGTCCACCTAGGTGCCGCCTAGCCTCATAGGCGTTAGACCTCAGCTTACCGCTCGACTAGCGCTTAACGTCTTTCAGAACCTTGATATCATTCAATCTTTCTTTCTTAATAGTTTTGGCAATCTAATTTTTATAGCTTTGAGATTCTAATTTCATTGTTGTCCGTGTATATGGACGAGAATTATTGTCTTATGTTGTACTTTGAATTCAAAGTTATATTAATTGGCATTCTTCAATATTAATGTTAATTATATGATGTTTCCCTTAGGGGTGGAATGTTGGATACGAGGGTAGGAAAGATGAGATCAAATTTTGTGCACTATGAGTGTGACTTCTCTGTAGCTTAAATTATATATTTTAAATGAATTTAAATTGTTAAGAATCAATAACAAAAGGAGAAGGACATCCGCTGTAACACTACGTCAACTTCTACATATTGTAATATATTGGCATAGCAAAAATCCTACTAACTACTAACGACCAATTGGTAAACATGATTCAAAAAATAATTCTCAAGTGGGAAGTGTGTACGAAGTCTAGGAGCCGAAATGTTTGCTGAAGAAAAATACACCACGGCAATGTATCACTTGTTTGTAAGCAGTTAATTCATGGAGATGAGCTTTTAATTTCATCCAGAAAGAACGAAAAAGAAAAGTTTTCAAAATAAAAAAATAAGAAAGGATAATGAGTGTTTTTCCTCGTGGAAAACTTATTTGTTTTTTAACTTATGATTAACGTATCTTCATTGTATAAACATTATAATTGGGACCGTTTAGTTTCTTTATCATTATTTAAAGATGACATAAGCAAAAAATTCATTCAATACGTACAACTTTTAGTCATCCATGTATGTCAAACCAATCGACGATTTAGGTAACAAATAGCATCTTGACCGTCCATTTGTTTGATACACATGAATGACTAATGTTTTGTAACTGAATGACTTTTTACGATGAAAAACACAAAACATTATCTAATTAATAAAAGTATGTTGCAAGTGACCTTTTACCACAGTGGTAAAAAGATATTGAGGCCTTGCATGACGACGTGGGTTTGAATTTCATCGATGACTAATCTAACATTTAATCAAACAAAATTTATCCTTAGATAAAAAATAAAAAAAATAAAAAAAACTAATAAAAGCATGTTTCACTTTCATTTATCTAGCTGACATGTCAAGAATCTTATCTTGGGGGCCCACTTTGAAGGCTTAGCTCATTCAACATTTTCGACTCAGAAGAGTGTTCCTTGGTCGCACCACAACAAAAGAACAACAAAACCGTTAATCTGAGAAATTCCGAGGGAAAAAGCAGCAACCCCAGTCATGTCGTTCGCAGCAACAGCAGCGACAACGATGACGACATGCCGCTTCGTTACGCTTCGAATTCAGTGCACTGATTCCAAGCCCAGAACTGGTTTCGGAAGCAAAACCAACAGCAAGAACAAGAACAGGAACAAGAACAACCTCAGCCAGGTCCCATGTTGTCTGCAATTGTTCACCAAGATTGATCCTTTTCATTTTGTTTTCATTAAATTAGAAATCTTTACTTGATTTGACTCAGAAATCTGTGCTAAAACTTCATATTTGCCAAGCAGGAATCAACTACCAAACGGTCTGGTGGCGTTCCTACTCGTAAGTGAATCAACCATTTACTTATATATATATATATATATATATATATATATATATATATATATATATATATATATATATATATATATGCGTATTGATTTTTGGCTACTACCCAATTGAATTTTTCTAGAAATTTTACAAAATTAATGACCAATTTGGAGGCTTGTTTAATTATTTTGTAATTTGTAGTCCCACATTTGATTAGTGGGTTCTCCTCGATGCTTTTTATTGCATATAGTTCAAGCTGACATTTCCGTTTGTAGAGGCACCCGGGTTAAGTTCTCGATTCGATGGAAAGGTTAAGAGAAACCCTGCTGAGCTTGAGTTTGAGGAACGTCTAGCAGCAGTCAGAAGGTAAAAGTTTATGTGTGTATTGCTGCATTAACATATCATAAGAGCCTATCGGATGGTTCCATATTTGTAATGTTTAGTTTAGTATTGTTTCGATTAAGTATCATCAGTTGTGTACGAAATTCAGTTCAGCACTTGAGCAGAAGAAGGTAGTGGAGAAAAAGGAATTTGGGCCAATTGACTATGATGCACCTGTTGAGTTGGAGAAAACGGATGAGAAAAAAATTGGACTCGGTGCACAGGTAATATTTTCTGCATTATGCTTTCTGACTTGTAAATAAATACGAAGAATCATTTTCATGGTATACATATCACTAATTCAAAGTTTGTCATGGTATAGATTGGAGTAGGTGTAGCTGTAGTGGTCTTTGGTTTGGTTTTTGCTCTTGGAGACTTTCTTCCGTCTGGAAGGTATGGCATAGTAGATTAAAGGTCTTTTACGTATAGAATAACCTTTATTTTGCCATCTTTCTAGAGTCTTCCCATGACCTCTTGATTTATCATACTTTTCTTAGTTTTGGCACATGATTTTGGAAAAAAAATGTGAAACATTAGGGATTTATGGTATCTCATATTCTTAATATTTTATTATTCTAGTAGTTGTTTGTTGAATATATTCAGAGGAATGATTTCATTTTGATATGGTCTCCAAGTTTTCAGTTTGAGTCCTACTGAGGATACTGCAGCAACCGCCAATAAACTGTCCGAAGAAGAGAAATCGTCACTTCAGGTAAGTTTTTGCATCTCAAAACTTGTGTAATGTCGTGACCCAACTTTTCTGTCACTGGTGTGATTGCATCTCTTGTGCACTTCTCCATCAACACTAATTCTATAATTTCCACTCGCCCAATTCTAATAAATTAAATCCTATTGTGCGTTATGAAAGAATCATGAAAAGATCATTGACACTTTTACCTTTGGTTTGTGTCAGACTAGACTGAAAGAATATGAAGCAACGCTTAGTAACTCCCCAAAAGATCCAACTGCTCTTGAGGTGAGCTGTAGTGTGAAACACAAGACACTATTGTGCTTCCTTTGTTACTGAATCCTGCTACTGCTTGAACTATAATTTTACTTATTGAAGTTGGACTTCGATTTTCTATTTAGTCAACAATTGCTTGAAACTCGTGGTTTTGTTGCTTATTATACTTAATATGCTCAATCATTAACATCAAAACTATTCCTGGTCAAGAAAAATAATCGGGTTACCAATGTATGATAACAATTGCTTATGCCAATTCTGGTTGAACTGTTTGACAATAAAGTTTAAACATGAATCTGTTTGACTTGTTAGCTTTCATCCCGAACCAAAGTCCAAGGACAATGATATCTTAGTTATTTAATGAGAAGTCTTGATAAAAGATTCTGGAACAAAAAAGTTTAGGCGGAGGGGAGGCTACCCCAACCTAGGCAAGGGGATACCACAAGCCTCTTTGAGGACTTATAGAGGGGATATGAGCCCTTTTCTGGCTTTTATAGATCGCCCACCAAGAGGGATTTCCAGTAGAGGGACTTGAATCTATGCCTTGGTTTAGTGAAGAGAGCGATCCTTACCAACTCAAATAACCCCTGTTGGCAAAGATTTTATATTATATTTTTTTTCTGGTCTGGAATCTGGTTAAAGATATGATCCGGTAGAACCCAACCTAATCCTAGTCATCTGTTCTGGATTAAAAAGTTGGAAAAAATTGAAAATAATAAATGGCTTGATAAGCCTGTCTTCATGTTGTTGCCCTTGAAAAAAGAAAATAACCACGCACAATCAAGATTCAAGAAGAAAGAAGATATGCTTTTTTTTTTTTTTTTTGGTGAAAGAATATTACTACAATTGTGAAGATTAAGGCAAAATCAGGTCTTAATTTGATTGCCGATGGTTCTGGTCTACCATCGAATCTCAAGTGGCGGCCATCTTTTGCAGGGAGCTGCGGTAACCTTAGCAGAATTAGGAGAATATACACGGGCTTCAACTCTGCTTCAAGACTTGATTAAGGTTTGGTCATGTTTTTGCTTTTGGATTTATCGCATGTTGTTTGTGGCAGCACATGCTGTTTAAAATGTTCTGTTAGGAGAATCTCACGCCAATGGATTGGTTACGCAGGAGAAACCAAGTGATCCTGAAGTTTTTCGTTTGCTTGGAGAAGTTAAATACGAACTCAAGGATTTTGAAGGAAGTGCTGCTGCATTTAAGGTTTCTTCATCGGTCAGTCTCTGAAACTGTGAACACTGAGCCCAACTGATTCAAATAAATTTCTATCACTGAAGATGTGTTGATATTTATTAGTTTGCTGATAATGATCATTAATCCCTACTAACGTAAGTTCATTAAAATTCTGAATATGAATGTTGTGTTGCTGTGTGACAGATGTCTAAAGATCTCAAATTTGAAGTTCTGCGTGGCCTTACGAATGCATTACTTGCTGCTAAGAAACCAGATGAGGTTTCCCGTTATTCTTTGTGAATTGAAATAAAATGCATTAACCTTGATTTCAGAATATTCCTGAGATAGCATTCTTATTGAGGTCATGAGGCAGGGTCCAAACCATTTACCACGGTTCTTAAAAATCTTTTTCTGGTATCAACTTTGTCATCTAAAATAATTTTACCTGTTCTAGACTATGACATTTCATTTCCATATGGCTTGACTTTGCCTTGCCAATGGAATCTGGTTGGCTCACTTGCACCAATTATTATTTATTGGTCTGATCGCATGTTTGAGTAATGTTCTGAGATTTTGCTTCACAATTGTCCCCTATTTATTCTACACACTCTACTGAGTGTCTTACAACTAGTACAATTATACTTATTGCAGGCTGTTCAATTCCTTCTTGCCTCTCGTGAACGTATGAATGTGGACAAGCCAGATGCAAAGGCTGGAAGTAGTGCGACTGAAACAAATTCGCAGGTGGACCCTATTCAAGTGAGTCACAGATTCTATTGTATTACGTAATTTGGCATCATGAAAATGGCTCATGAACAACTATTGCACTTTTGTGCGTTACTGAGAAGAAAATGCTTTGACCCTTTTTATTTTAATTTGCTCTCTCTCTCTCTCTCTCTCTGTCCCCATGTTTTAAATTTTCTGTTCGGTTCTTTATTATTGTGCATTCAAATGCGTATTGTTATCCAATATTTGATCCTTTGCGGTTGTTCCTCTCTTCATTTTGTTATGCCACAAATAATCAGGTCGAATTACTTCTTGGAAAAGCCTATTCAGATTGGGGCCATATCAGTGATGCTGTTTCTGTCTATGACCGGCTCATCTCTAGTCATCCAAATGACTTCCGTGGTTACCTGGCCAAGGTTTTCTTCTTTTTTGCTGTCCTTTTTCTAAAGAAGATTGTCAAAGGCTTTCCGTTTCACCTTTGTACAGTGCTCTGCATATGTATTCACATACAGCTAAACTCAAAAAAGCCTTAATCAAGTTCCTAATTACCAAAAAAAAATAAGGTTCCGCCTAATGACACGGGGTTGGTTGGATATCTTAGAAAGGAAAAAAAAAAAAAAAAAACTACAAACAACTCAGGGTTGGCAACGTAAATGTCATTTAGCTTTAACCTAGAAACCTATCGTCTGTTACATGACTGTTGATAATGTTTGGCCTTGTCCTTTAAGGTTCTTCAGACTCGCTCGGTAGCACTTCTTTATTGTGAAGAATTGTTCTTTAAGTGTTTCCTAGGGTTATAGAAGCACTTTACTGTGTTTTGGAGAAAAACATGCTTCTTTAAGAAGTGCTTCAAGTGAATATCATGGAAGCGCTACAGTTTATTGAAATTTTTAGGGCTAACAAAAAAAGCACCCCTACTGAATATAAACAGCAACGATGGTCCTTGAACTATTTTTATGGTATTCTGCATAACTCTTTTTCGCATCGGTATTTTGGCCAGTCTGCATGTGCTAGATGATCCTAGGTATTTCTGATGAAGAAGAACTTGCATTAAAGTTGGCTCTCTAATGGTTCTGCAGGGAATTATTTTGAGAGAAAATGGTAAAGCTGGAGAAGCGGAGAGGATGTTTATACAGGTAAATATATGCATGTCTGTTTGCAGATGAACTATATTTCAGTAGATACACACGCATGCAAGTGCACACACATTTCATGTAAAGACAATGTTTATACTGGTAAATATAGGTATGTCTATTGGCAGACGAAGTATATTTCTGGAGGCACATGCTTACCTGCACATGTACACACATTACATGTAAAGGGTATTCAATTTAGGACAATAACGCTACTGGAAAGCCGTATGCCGTTCCAATTTTCGAATCCCATGGAGTATAATTTAGAGGATGACATCCTTTTTGTGTTTGTGTCAACTATATGTCAAATTCAGATGTCTAATTGGCCTAGCGTGCAGGCATGTTTGTTTAAGTGGCAAGGGATGCAGCTAACCTATATACCATGGAGTTGCATCAAATTTAGCTATGAACTATGGTGTTTCATGTGCAGGCACGGTTCTTTGCACCGGATAAAGCCAAAGCATTTGTAGACAGATATTCAAGATAATGACCACATTGTTATTCCTCAAGTAGGGTGTGCCATATAGGTCTTGGACGAAATATCTAGTCACGGGGGCTTCTTTCTAGTTCGCCTGACCATTGAAATTCAGATATGCTTCCCTCCAACGGACTGCTCATTTTCTCTCGAAAAACACCTCCCCGACCTCTACCACTTTGAATCACTTCACTCACGGTTGCAGAGACCTGAAGAATTTTCACAATCAATTTTACTCAAC
Source organism: Pyrus communis (assembly GCF_041283825.1). NCBI lineage: Eukaryota > Viridiplantae > Streptophyta > Magnoliopsida > Rosales > Rosaceae > Pyrus > Pyrus communis. The sequence goes on from NC_142573.1 coordinate 10,164,203, forward strand.
TCGTGATCAAATGAGCTGTGAAAGAAGTAGATGATAGTATTTTCGAGGATGAGTTTGTATAATTTTGTTATTGATTCTGAATTTCCATGGCGGGTAGCTTTCAACATTATTCAATCATTGACGAAATATAGCCTTCGGACAGTCTTTATCACAAAAGTTACCCATAACTGTATGATTGTGAGCTTTTGTTGGTCAGAACTATATATTTCTTTTCCAAAATTTATTGTTTTCATTGCACTTTTTAACGAGTCTTACAGATTATTTGAGTTGGTTTTTCACTTGTGAGCTAAGCATGGTTAAGGAAAACAAGTTTTTTCTATCGTTATCGTTTTGATACAACTTTATTGTTATCAAGACGAATATATCAAGTGAACGGTACAATGAGTCAATGAGTAAACTATAATTTGACATCCAACTCACTTTTTAATATTTTTGAGAAAGAAATTTAAAACCTCTCACAAGTGACGAATAATACCGTTTAAGATCACACGACGATTAAGAAAAACAAATTAAATAAAATACAATTTATATGTTGAAATCGATTTCCAACCCTTTGTTCATAACCCTTGGCTAATGTAAAAGGCAAATTAACTTTCTCAATAGGAATTATATTTAATATTACACCAATGAAATGCATTTCCCTTCCAACTTTTACCACTACAAATTTGATCAACAACCCAAAAAAACCCTTGAACTAAATCCGACCCAAAAGGGCAGAAAAATAAAAAAAAAATGAACATCACGCGTTATCCTTAGTGGCACTCCTAACAGTGTTCCAAATCTCCCCAAAACCCCTAATCACATGAGGAAGAACAGTCTCAATGCCCTTCAAAGTGACCCCAGAAGCAACCCCAATTCCAAAAGCTTCACCAAATCCAGGCTTGGAATCAACCTTCATGTTCAGAATTGCAAGGCTATTGTTGGTGCTGTCAATTTTCCTTGAAGTCTCGGCCAAAATCTTGTCCTTTCTGCCCCTGCCGGAAGATATGACCCTATAGAGGGCGGTCTGAAGGTCACCTATGACCTTCAGAGAGGCCTCCTGGGAGTCCAGGCCCTGGGACTCGTAGTGGGATATGAGTTCTTGTGCGGTTGGCAGCTTTGTCTTTTGGGGTTTTTGTGGGGTTGGGGCTGCGGATGTTGTGGGGATTTTGGGGTTTTGAGGGACGGATTTGTTGAAGGTTGGCTTTTCCATTGGTGCGCTGGAAAGATTTGTGGGAAATACAGAGAAAGATCGAAGCTTTTTAGGGGTTTTCGTGTGGGTTTTTTGGGAAGTCGAGGGGAGGAGCTTCCAATGGGGGATTTTGAAGGGTTTATGGAAAGATAAGATGGAACTCCTGTGGGGACTGCGAGGGTAAAATGGTCTAAAAATAATTGCTTGCTACGAAGCGTTTCGCCATATATTGGACCGGGTCTTTTGGGTTGTGTGTTGAATTATGTTGAGCCAATGCTAATATTTTTGGACTCGGCCTATCGGCCTAAGCTAATCCATATGAGCCTTGACACAAGTAACATATTTACTTGGGAATTTGAAGGGCGATAGCTAACCGTGCGAAGTTATTCTTCCTGTACGTGACATTATTTTATTACACAAAATTTATAATTGAAATCGCTTCATTCTATTGATCATGTAGATGTAGTTCAAAAGATTAGAACAATCATTTGAAGGTTTTACTGACGATAAACACTATTTGGAGTCACTTTTGTTAAGACGTGCAGAAGAAAAATCTATACTACTTATCACAATATAGATTTTATTCCTCTGTACAACTAGTCGAAATTGAGATGAAAATTTTTATGACTTCGTAAAATAATACATAAAATTAACTTCAAACCACATGAAATATTAATACGAGAAAATAGTTTTAACAGGAATAAAAAGGGTTTAGGGTCTGTACCCTAATAAAAAACGACGATAACAATGATAAAGACAACAAAAATAATCTTTACGGATCCGTACCCATGCTGAAACTGCAGAACATCTAGAATAAAAAACCTAATGAAACAGAAAAATCCTAACTAACGACATCATGGGTTTAGCCTAACACGGAACACTCCTTTAACTAGGATCTACAAGAGCGACTAATAAACATAAAACAACTGCGAAAACGAAGAGTGGTACTTGAAAATAAAAAGTATCTACCCAATCCCAGCGGCGGGGGCCTTGAAGTAGTAGTAAAGCCTGCAATTCTTCTCGAGTCACACCATCACCTCGAGCCCAGATAATGGTAGCAAGGTCATCATAATTAGATGGAAGTCCGTCAAGAACGTGATCAACAAAATCGCAGTCATCGAGTGGAGATCCCGCGGCGGCGAGGTCGTCAGCTATGTCTTCTGCCTCCTCTAGGTATTCCTCCATTGACATCCTTCCTTTCGTTAGGGTTTGAATACGAGCCTTGAGCTGTAGGACGTGAGCTTTCGCTACCGGAGCGAGTCGCTTCTCCAAGTTTAGCCATACATCTCTAGCACTTGCGCATCCTACTGTGTAACAGAGTAGTGTGGAGTCTACTAGATTTGCACTGATGAGGGTCATACATGTTCGGTCCTTCTTGATCCAACTCGAATAGGCTGGGTTTTCAACCGTGGAGATCTTGCCTCTTCGATCCATCAGAAATTGTGGTGGAGGCTGCTCTAGTCCTTCCACCATGTTGAACATGTCGTAGTACTTTAGAATGGGGATGAAGGAAGACCTCCAAAGAAAATAGTTGGTTCTGGTGAGGTAGACTGGCACAAGTTCGGCAACAGCTCGGGTCTCAGTGAGAGGTAGGAAGTTTGGAGCTGATGATGGGATGGTGACTAGAGACTCTGAACCAGTATTATGGGATTCTTCTGCCATGGTCAATCAATCGGATTGGTCTACACACGAAAACATAAAATTTATTATTCATGCATGTAAATTCACAAGTTCATAACCAAGAAGATAAGAACCAACCAACACACAGGAATTTCATAAATAATCAATCAACTGGAAATTATTTCATAACTAGAGTTTACTCCTCGGCTAACCTGGAGAAGATTATAAACACATTGGGTTCATTATTAGAGAGAAATCAACAGAAATAAAGGCATTATGCATGGAAGAATAGAGAAGAGAAAAACCTGAGGTACGAATCTATCTATGTTCTCCACCGTCTGTCGAATTCTGTTGTGGTTCCTTGAATCTTAAGTCGTACGTCCTTTTTATAGTGCAAGTTTCTTGCGGAGTACACCTTGTACGCATTGAGCTATAATTCTTGTACTTCTCGTATTCTATCTATCTATCTCTTATATTTCTTGGATTCCTATGCAACTATGTGATTCTTATGTTTAGGACTTTTATATGTACGGATCAGGATCATCTCTCTGAGCTAATGGTGAGAATCCTCCTGAGCAAGCCCATTAGGCTATTCAAATTTTATCCAACGGTTATAAATAGGGGTCGCTCTAAAATTTATAATAATTATAACCGTTGGATAAAATTTGAACGGTTTGATGGACTTGGTCATGATGATCCTTACCATTAGCTTAGGAGAGGATCCTAATCCTATTTGTACGTACCAAATTTAAACTGTTCACTCTTTTTTTAATCAAACTATTTTACCCACATGCATATACCTAATTTAAATATCAGAAGCACATTAGTAGGGAAAAACCAATCTTTTCAAGTCGTCTTTCAATGTTACAAAGTCCTTTTTCTAGTACTGTTTTGCTTATCGTCCAAGCGAATATAGACGAATCCTTACCCAACTCCCCTGTATCTTATTTCAATAATACTATTCTTATCATATTTTTGTACCACAATTGTATACCACATTAGATGATATCTGATGTAATTTAATTTCAAAATGTTAATCAATAATTAATAAAAAGATTGTTAATTAAATGATGATTGTGGTATACGAGAAGTCTTCTTCTTTCACCTAAGATTATTTAAGTGTTTTAATTAATAAAAAGATTAAAATTAAATGATATAACTTGTTCAACTCATCTGCCATCTAAGATGGAAAAGCCAATTCAGATTGGGGCCATATCAGTGATGCTGTTTCTGTCTATGACCGGCTCATCTCTAGTCATCCATATGACTTCCGTGGTTACTTGGCCAAGTTTTCTTCTTTTTAGCTATCCTTTTTCTCAAGAAGATTGTCAAAGGCTTTCCGTTTCACCTTTGTACAGTGCTCTGGATATGTATTCACATACAGCTAAACTCAAAAAAGCCTTAATCAAGTTCCTAATTACCAAAAAAAATAAGGTTCCTCCTAATGACACGGGGTTGGTTGGATGTCTTAGAAAGGAAAAAAAAAACTACAAACAACTCAGGGTTGGCAACATAAATTTCATTTAGCTCTAACCTAGAAACCTATCGTCTGTTACATTACTGTTGATAATGTTTGGCCTTGTCCTTTAAGGTTCTTCAGACTCGCTCGGTAGCACTTCTTTATTATGAAGAATTGTTCTTTTAGTGTTTCCTAGGGTTATAGAAGCACTTTACTGTGTTTTGGGGAAACACATGCTTCCTTAAGAAGTGCTTCAAGTGAATATCTTGGAAGCGCTCCAGTTTATTGAAATTTTTAGTGCTAACAAAAAAAGCACCCCTACTGAATATAAACAGCAACGATGGTCCTTGAACTATTTTCATGGTATTCTGCATAACTCTTTTTCGCATCGGTATTTTGGCCAGTCTGCATGTGCTAGATGATCCTAGGTATTTCTGATGAAGAAGAACTTGCATTAAAGTTGGCTCTCTAATGGTTCTGCAGGGAATTATTTTGAGAGAAAATGGTAAAGCTGGAGAAGCGGAGAGGATGTTTATACAGGTAAATATATGCAAGTCTGTTTGCAGATGAACTATATTTCAGTAGATACACACGCATGCAAGTGCACACACATTTCAGGTAAAGACGATGTTTATACTGGTAAATATAGGTATATCTATTGGCAGACGAAGTATATTTCTGTAGACACATGCTTACCTGCACATGTACACACGTTACATGCAAAGGGTATTCAATTTAGGACAATAACGCTACTGGAAAACCGTATGCCGTTCCAATTTTCGAATCCCATGGAGTATAATTTAGAGGATGACATCCTTTTTGTGTTTGTGTCAACTATATGTCAAATTCAGATGTCTAATTGGCCTAGCGTGCAGGCATGTTTGTTTAAGTGGCAAGGGATGCAGCTAACCTATATACCATGGAGTTGCATCAAATTTAGCTATGAACTATGGTGTTTCATGTGCAGGCACGGTTCTTTGCACCGGATAAAGCCAAAGCATTTGTAGACCGATATTCAAGATAATGACCACATTGTTATTCCTCAAGTAGGGTGTGCCATATAGGTCTTGGACGAAATATCTAGTCACGGGGGCTTCTTTCTAGTTCCCTTGACCAGTGAAATTCAGATATGCTTCCCTCCAACGGACTGCTCCTTTTCTCACAAAAACCACCTCCCCGACCTCTACCACTTCGAATCACTTCACTCACGGTTGCAGAGACCTGAAGAGTTTTCACAAATAATTTTACTCAACTCGTGATCAAATGAGCTGTGAAAGAAGTAGATGACAGTATTTTCAAGGATGAGTTTGTATAATTTTGTTACTGATTCTGATTTTCCATGGCCGGTAGCTTTCCACATTATTCAATCATCGACGAAATATAGCCTTCGGACAGTCTTTATCACAAAAGTTACCCATAACTGTATGATTGTGAGCTTTCGTTGATCAGAACTAAATATTTCGTTCCTAAAATTTACTGTTTTAATTGCACTTTTTAACGAGTCTTACAGATTATTCAAGTTGGTTTTTCACTTGTGAGCTAAGCATGGTTAAGGAAAACAAGTTTTTTCTATCGTTATCGTTTTGATACAACTTTATTGATATCAAGGCGAATATATCAAGTGAACGGTACAATAAGTCAATGAGTAAACTATAATTTGGCATCCAATTCACTTTTTAATATTTATGAGAAATAAATTTAAAACCTCTCACAAGTGACGAATAATACTGTTTAAGATCACACGACAATTAAGAAAAACAAATTAAATCAAACACAATTTATATGTTGACATCGATTTCCAACCCTTTGTTCATAACCCTTGGCTAATGTAAAAGGCAAATTAACTTTCTCAATAGGAATTATATTTAATATTACACCAATGAAATGCATTTCCCTTCCAACTTTTACCACTACAAATTTGATCAACAACCCCAAAAAACCCTTGAACTAAATCCGACCCAAAAGGGAAGAAAAAAATAAAAAATGAACATGAAGCGTTATCCTTAGTGGCACTCCTAACAGTGTTCCAAATCTCCCCAAAACCCCTAATCACATGAGGAAGAACAGTCTCAATGCCCTTCAAAGTGACCCCAGAAGCAACCCCAATTCCAAAAGCTTCACCAAATCCAGGCTTGGAGTCAACCTTCATGTTCAGAATTGCAAGGCTATTGTTGGTGCTGTCAATTTTCCTTGAAGTCTCGGCCAAAATCTTGTCCTTTCTGCCCCTGCCGGAAGATATGACCCTATAGAGGGCGGTCTGAAGGTCACCTATGACCTTCAGAGAGGCCTCCTGGGAGTCCAGGCCCTGGGACTCGTAGTGGGATATGAGTTCTTGTGCGGTTGGCAGCTTTGTCTTTTGGGGTTTTTGTGGGGTTGGGGCTGTGGATGTTGTGGGGATTTTGGGGTTTTAAGGGACGGATTTGTTGAAGGTTGGCTTTCCCATTGGTGGGTTGGCAAGATTTGTGGGAAATACAGAGAAAGATCGAAGCTTTTTAGGGGTTTTCGTGTGGGTTTTTTGGGAAGTCGAGGGGAGGAGCTTCCAATGGGGGATTTTGAAGGGTTTATGGAAAGACAAGATGGAACTCCTGTGGGGACTGCGAGGGTAAAATGGTCTAAATAATTGCTTGCTGCGAAGCGCTTCGCCATATATTGGACCGGGTCTTTTAGGTTGTGTGTTGAATTATGTTGGGCCAATGCTAATATTTTGGACTAGGCCTGTCGGCCTAAGCTCATCCATATGAGCCATGACACAAGTAATATATTTACTTGGGAATTGGAAGGACGAACCTAACCGTACGGAGTTATTCTTCCTTTTATTACAAAAATTTTATAATTGAAATCGCTTCATTCTATTGATCATGCAGATGTAGTTCAAAAGATTAGAACAATCATTTGAAGGTTTTACTGACGATAATCACTATTTGGAGTCACTCTTGTTAAAACGTGCCGAAGAAAAATCTTTACTTCTTATCACAATATAGATTTTATTCCTCTGTACAACTAGTCGAAATTGAGATGAAAATTTTTATGACTTCGTAAAATAATACATAAAATTAACTTCCAACCACATGAAATATTAATACGAGAAAATAGTTTTTAACTGGAATAAAAAGGATTTAGGGTCCGTACCCTAATAAAAAACGACGATAACAATGATAACGACAACAAAAATACTCTTTACGGATCCGTACCCATGCTGAAACTGCAGAACATCTAGAATAAAAAACCTAATGAAACAGAAAAATCCTAACTAACGACATCATGGGTTTAGCCTAACACGGAACACTCCTTTAACTAGGATCTACAAGAGCGACTAATAAACATAAAACAACTGCGAAAACGAAGAGTGGTACTTGAAAATAAAAAGTATCTACCCAATCCCAGCGGCGGGGGCCTTGAAGTAGTAGTAAAGCCTGCAATTCTTCTCGAGTCACACCATCACCTCGAGCCCAGATAATGGTAGCAAGGTCATCATAATTAGATGGAAGTCCGCCAAGGACGTGATCAACAAAATCGCAGTCATCGAGTGGAGATCCCGCGGCGGCGAGGTCGTCAGCTATGTCTTCTGCCTCCTCTAGGTATTCCTCCATTGACATCCTTCCTTTCGTTAGGGTTTGAATACGAGCCTTGAGCTGTAGGACGTGAGCTTTCGCTACCGGAGCGAGTCGCTTCTCCAAGTTTAGCCATACATCTCTAGCACTCGCGCATCCTACTGTGTAACAGAGTAGCGTGGAGTCTACTAGATTTGCACTGATGAGGGTCATACATGTTCGGTCCTTCTTGATCCAACTCGAATAGGCTGGGTTTTCAACCGTGGAGATCTTGCCCCTTCGATCCATCAGAAATTGTGGTGGAGGCTGCTCTAGTCCTTCCACCATGTTGAACATGTCGTAGTACTTTAGAATGGGGATGAAGGAAGACCTCCAAAGAAAATAGTTGGTTCTGGTGAGGTAGACTGGCACAAGTTCGGCAACAGCTCGGGTCTCAGTGAGAGGTAGGAAGTTTGGAGCTGATGATGGGATGGTGACTAGAGACTCTGAACCAGTATTATGGGATTCTTCTGCCATGGTCAATCAATCGGATTGGTCTACACTCGAAAACATAAAATTTATTATTCATGCATGTAAATTCACAAGTTCATAACCAAGAAGATAAGAACCAACCAACACACAGGAATTTCATAAATAATCAATCAACTGGAAATTATTTCATAAACTAGAGTTTACTCCTCGGCTAACCTGGAGAAGATTATAAACACATTGGGTTAATTATTAGAGAGAAATCAAGAAATAAAGGCATTATGCATGGAAGAATAGACAAGAGAAAAACCTGAGGTACGGATCTATCTATGTTCTTCACGGTCTGTCGAATTCTGTTGTGGTTCCTTGAATCTCAAGTCGTACGTCCTTTTTATAGTGCAAGTTTCTTGCGGAGTACTCCTTGTATGCACGGAGGTATAATTCTTGTACTTCTCGTATTCTATCTCTTATAGTTCTTGGATTCCTATGCAACTATGATTCTTATGTTGAGGAGAACTTTTATTTGTACGTACCACATTTAAACTTTTCACTTTTTTTTTTTTAATAAAACTATTTTACCCACATGCATATACCTAATTTAAATATCAGAAACACATTTCCACAAAAACAAGAAAATTAGTAGTTGCAGATATGAAGTAGAGAAAAACCATTGTTTTTAAGTCGTCTTTCCATATTAAAGAGTCCTTTTTCTTCCAAGCGAAAATAGATGAATCCTTACCCAACTCCCCCCTGTAGCTTATTTTCTTTCTCTGTTAAAACTTAGCCTCCTCTTAGTGGTTGGATAGGGATCGTTCTATTCAATGGTGGCGATGATGATACCTTGAAGGCCAAGGAAAAGGACAAGGAAAACTCGGGTCTGACGATTTGGCGGTAGATTCACGGTGGTGGATAAAGAAATAGGGTTTGTGATATTAGAGGAAAGAATCAGCAAATAAACATACACAAAGAATGAAGCCGCCAGCTTCGATGCAAAATGGAAAGAATTATATATCTAACAAACAGATGGCATGGGAAAATGGGATACAGATTTTTTATTTCTAAAGCCTTATAAACCTTATTTATACACAATCAGAACTTGAACTTTCAGCTAGCACATGCACTGACAGCTTGCACACACATTCATAAGCTTAACGGCTAGCACATGGAGGAAGCAAGCATGGAGTCAGCCACAAGGTTATTGGGGTCAAGAAATCCCATTGCCCCCACCTTGGCTCCGCTACCGCCGGTAGGTCCGTTGGTGTGAATTTGACGTTGTTTAAAAAAAAAAAAAAAAAAAAAAAAAAAATGTAACAAAAGGATTAAGAATGCATGTGTGAAATTAGTGTAGAAAATCGAGTCGTTTAAATTTTACCCACATAATAATACAACTAAATTCAAACGACATGAAATCCCATGTTAATAATATGAGAACATAGTTTAACAAGATTAAGGGATTGAGTTTTGCCATGATCGATCAATCGGATTGGTCTACACATGAAAACACTAAATATGTTTGGTCGTGAATCATAAGTTTATAACTAAGAAAATAAAATGCAACCAATTCACAGGACTGTCATAAATAATCAAAAAACGAAATTATTTTACAAGTTAGTAGGGTTTACTCCTCAACTAACGCTGGAGAAGAGTAAGCACACATGGAAATTAGAAACACATAGGCCTAAAGTAATACCTCTTACAAAAGTTTAATTCGTGGCTTGTTCAGAATCTTTAACCATCCCTTTCTTTCGGAAACACAAATTCAAAGTCATTGATGGTACTTCCTTTTTTGTCATACAACAAATACAAGAATTGGTAGAAGATATCCACGCACAGAGCAAGAAGGAAAGGATGCCGGTTGCTATTCAATTCAGTGTTACAGACTTGCCAATGTTTCAAAAGACGGTGATCATTGCATTGGATTCGGTGACTTGCCCTGCAGTACCCTAGTGCATTCTCACTTTCGGGGAAATCCTTGGCTTGGACATTGCAAGGAAAGGAAATGGCATTTATCCAAAAGATTTATTCATTACTACTACATAAAGCCCTACATTACATAAACAACCACATATGCCTTTACTAGAGCTTTAAAAGCATTATGCTAAAATATATGATGAAATTCGTCCATACAAGCATCAAATTGTTCGCACATCAACACAGCACCTACGTATGCGTCAAGTTTTCATCATACGCTTTGCAATGAATGGAATCCTTTTATCATCAATGTTTAGACCAAGACCAAAACCAATTCCAAAAAAAATGCCAAAAGAGATCCCAAAGAGGAGTGCTTTAAAAATTCCATGTGTGTTAGATTTCTGAGCAGTTGAAACTACTGGCAGAGGACTCTGAGGGCAAGAGAGCTTCCCTGTTGGAAAGCCGCATAGTCCTGGATTCCCTTCAAAGCTAGAGTTGGTAAAAGTATCAAACTGACCTCCAGATGGTACAAGTCCCTGAAGATCATTGTATGCCACACTGAAGAAAGACAAAAAATGTAGACTTCCAAGAGAAGCAGGGATTCCACCGGATAAATGGTTATAGGAGAGGTCCAATTTCTCTAAGTTGGTGAGGTTAGAAATCTGTTCCGGGATGTTGCCAGTGAAGTTGTTATAACTAAGGTCCAACACATGAATATACTTCAATCGACCAATTTCAGAAGGGATACTGCCAGTAAGGCTGTTGTTACCCAAATATATAGCTGGGGGGAGATTGGACAGCTGATTGTACTGCTGATAAGTAGCGCTGTTGGGCATCACAAAGACTGGCAACTCTAGATAACTTCTGTCCACCATATCACCGGCCTCTTTGGTTGTCAAAACTGGCATCCCACAGAACGCAATAGGAAATCCCCCTCCAAGAAGGTTATTAGACAAATCTACGTAGAAAAGGTTGGGCAAACTACCCATCCAACCGGGGATAGAACCAGTTATAAGATTAAACGACAAGTCCAAGACTTCAAGAGTCATAACCTTGGCTAGCATGGTGGGCACTTGGCCTGTTAATTGGCAACCCGCAATAGCAAAAACCTGAAGACTTTGGAATCCAACAGGGTCTCCAAGGCTTTTATCATCTGGCAAAGGCTCATTCAAAAAATTCTTGGACAAGACCAGAGTAGTCAGATTCTTGCAAACCTTCAGAATCCTAAAAGCCCCCGCGACATTTGTCAGGTAGTTAGTAGAGATAGACAGGAAAGACAACGATTCTAATGCGACTATTTCAGGTGATATCTCGCCTGTGAGCTGATTGCTGGCAAGTCTAATAGCTGTTAAGGACTTGCATAAGTAGAGGCTTTGAGGTAACTCACCACTGAAGTTGTTGTTGCTAAGGTCCAGAGTGGTGAGACGCTGGAGAGTCGAAAAATTGAAGGCAGAGAGCTCTCCAGTCAAGTTGTTGAGCCGCAAATTCAAGGTTGATAGATTTGTGCAGTTGGCAAGAGACGGAGGCAAGGCACCTGTGAAGTTGTTGATGTGGAGGAGCAGCTTTTCCAACATTGAAAGGTTACCAATATGGCTGGGGATTTTCCCGGAGAATAGGTTTGAGTAGAGCTCTATGATCTTGAGATTGGTGAGCTTCACAATGCCATCGCCGATGTGTCCAGAGAGGCTATTGACAGGAAGTGAAAGCTGTTGGAGATCAGCAAGATTGAGAATCTCATTAGGGAGAGAACCAGAGAGGCCGTTGAAGCCTGCACGGAAAACTTGGAGCTTGGAGCATGATCCGATTCCAGTGGGGATCGTGTCAGTGAATTCATTGAAGGACAAGTCGAAGAATGTAAGGGAAGCGTGATTGCTGCCGTTGCTTATCGGTATTGACCCGGAAAAGCTGTTGTTGCTGACATTGAAAATTGATATTGATGGGACAAGGACCGAAGACGGGATTGTTCCATTGAAGAAGTTGCTGGACAAGTTTATAATCTGAAGGTGGCTGCTTCCATTCGAAGATGGTGGAAAGCGGCCGTTGAGACGATTGAAGCTCAAGTCAATGACCTGAAGACTTGGGAGGGAAGAAAGCAAGGCATCTGGGAGAGAACCCAATAGGGAATTGTGGGAAAGATTGAGGTGGGTGAGACGGGTGAGGTTGGTAATGGCCGAAGAGACGACGCCGGATAAGCCTCTTTTCGGCAACCACAGCCGGATGACGCGGCGGTGGTCAAGTGGGTCGCAGGTGATTCCATCCCAAAGGCAGCAGTCAGTCGAAGCAGACCAATTCAACGGTGCCCTGAAAGACAAGGACAAGAGAGTGTCGCGGTCGAGTTCGTCACAGGCAGCATAAGCAGAGCAAGGCAGCAAAAAAAGTATACCGGAAAGGAGAAGAAGCTGCGTTGCCGATATGTCCTCCATGAATCTGTTCGTATCAATCTTCATGACCATAACCATCCCACGGTACTATAGTATATGCAAGTAACACCGAATGACATTTTACAAGAAAGAGCTTGAGTCAAATCCACCCATTGACATTAACCAAGAAAGAACACTAATCGAAAATCTGTCACATAAGAGCAATTCCCCAAAATGATAAGAAACTGTAGGGAATAATTTTTAGGGAATTATTATTGGCACTCCAAAAATCTCATTCTATACTTCAAACTTTCTATATTTTGGAAGAAAAAAAATGCACTTACATGAGATTTTTGAAGTGCCAATAACACTTCCTTATTTTTATATACAGATCTATATCTATATTTATATATACATAGACACAGTGTTATTTTTATATACAGATATAGATATAGATATAGATATATATATACACTTCCTTATTTTTATATACAGATATATATATATATCTCAGTTAACATGTACAAAGAAGCAGATGCATATGATCATAAGCGTTTACTTTTGAGAGCTGTTAGACTTGGTCTAGATCCCACTAAATAATTAGAAACTAATTAAGTTGGTTAATGCATCCTATCAATAACCTTAAATATATACCACCTTATTATTTGGGAGAAATAATATAATGCCGTATGAAATCGGCGTTCATTAACATATAAAGAAAAAGGTTCAAGTGGTTTTCTGCTATCACATCTTTTAACGTAGTTTAATTTGACTATAATGAATTGCATTATGTGAGGAATCACATTTTCTTCATAGTAATTTCTTACCTCTATGCTAAACCTTATACAGAAATAACCAACAACGATGATTACGTAAGATGAACGCGGTGCCACGTCAGCTATGTTTGTTATAGCCTTCACGCAGGACGGTTGTTACTCGTAGCTTAGTATGTATAATAAGTTATTTGGTATCCTTCTTTCACTATTCTAAAAATCTCTGCCTAGCGCCGCCTAGATCCCGTCTAGGTGCTAAGCGGCTAGCCACTATCCTGATAAATGTCTATGCATTTGAAAATTAAGAAATGACGTCTAAACCCGCTGAGGCACCCGCCTAAGTTGCGACTCACTTAGACAAAAGATATATAACTTTTATTTTGCATTTTATTTTCTTCAATAAATTGTAAGAGACTTGTTGAATACTTAAATGAACACACATTATATGCTTGTTCCCCTTGTTTTCTTATGTTCTAATACTTCATAATATATATGTGTTTGGACCAGATTTTACTTCATCAACTCAAGTAATCAAGGTTGTTGAATAAGTTGAGTTCTAGACCGTTGGATGACAAATCGGTTGAGATAATTTTCAATATTATTAAGGGATGATATTATGGTTTTAATCATAATGATTATCTCTTAATAGTATCGAATTATCTAAACTTACCATTACTTAGAACACGGCTGGGTGATATAGCCGTAGCATATGATAATGCCGAATAAAATAAATATTGCAATTGATGAGCAATTAGCGTGGCATTGCATGGTTCCACCTATACAAATGAGTGGAAGAGGGGGTCTTTTGTTCAGATTAGGCTACCAAGGAAAGGAAAAGCACAACATGGGCTAAAGTGCTCAGACTTCGGTAATGCATTTGGAAGTGAATATGGTTCTAAACATTGCATGGTTATTTAGGATGCTATGGGAAGAGTTCTATGTGCTTGTAAATTGATGTGATTGCATGGTTATCATAAGTGGATGACAATTATCAAAGTGTGGCTTTGCTCCTTTGGAATATTATTCATAGGAATATTATTTATTTCGATTGGATACTCCAAGTCACGGCAACAACTTCACAGCGTGTTCATCAAGGCACGTCCCTATAAATACAAAGCGGTAGACGACATTCAAGGTACTCTAATTCAACACACAAATTACCCTGTGCAAACTCCCGCTCTACGCGAAACCTCTCAACAATCTTGAGATTTTTATTTTCTTTTTCCACTAACACATCTTCAGTTTGGATAAACAGCACTGTGAAGGCAACCGACAACATCTTCAGTTTGGATAAACAGCACTGGAGCTGTAGAATCAGCCGACCGAGGAGCACCTTCAATTTGGATAAACAACACTGCTTCGAGACCGATTGGTAATTTATCCAACTCTCGGTCAACAAGGATTTTCGAGTCCTTGTTGGTAGAGGTCATCTCATCGCCTTCCTCGGCCGCAGTTACAAGATCAAGAAGTCAGCAGCGTGCCCAACGCCACATCAACACATTTTACTCCCGGCCGAGCTCGGCAGACGAGTTGGCACACCCCGCACACAACCAAAGGACGTAGTTAGCTTATTAATTACTCGGCATGTGCGCCACGTAGGTTTAGCAGTTTTTAGGGTCAACAATATGTCATTCGATTTTGTAGTTTATAATGAAACTATATATATTTCAAGTATAAACAATCACTTACTTACCCGAAATATAATAGATTTACTTAAATCCACCTAGTCCGCTTAAACCCCACCTAGACGTCTAGGCGCCAGGCACCAGCCCGCCGTCTTTAAACCCTTGCCTTCTTGTATCTAATTTTTTTATTTTTGAAACTAATGAGTTTTATGGAATTTAGCATATATTATTCCTCATTTTTCTAAACATAAGATTGTATCCAAGGAGGATACCCAACATGCCCTAGGCTTCCTCCTTTTGTCAAAACATCAATACAAAGATTAGAGAGATTTCCTTTCGTTTCTTCGTTCTTAGGTTATGTCCTTCATTAATTTTAGTACAATAGTTATCTCCTTATACATTATTAAACCAGCAGTCAGCTGACTTGTACATTAACCGAACAACCAATATTGTAGACAAAATTTGCAAACTAAATGATGTGTCACCAATAAGGATGAGCATGCTTATTAACCTTAAGCAATAAATCAATTATCAACTTCTATGGCCTTTAGTTTCCAAAATTTTGTCTAAAAATTTAGTCTCCTTAGCATTATCCATAGTCAATTAGATCAGATGAGGGTTTACTTTGAAAGGATTAGTGGCTGCTGGACTGGCTAAATATTCACATTCACATAATAAAATAATGACTTAGTTTAAACATGAAGCCAAAACTCGGGAGTTGCCAACCTACCTCTTAATCTAGTCAAATTTATGTTTATGAGGAAGTCATTTGCAGGGAGCAACTGGAATAATTAAGGACTCGGTTTAGAATTTTTTTCTATCTTTGTATGTTGTATAATATCCTAGTAAATAAAGTGTTGAGTTTCTGCACATGCATCCAGTGGCGGAGCCAGAGTTTTATGGCAATGGGGGCGTGACAAAGAAGTTCTCAAATATTGGTTTTTCACATATACTTTAGGCCATACGTATCTCTAACATAGATATAATTTTGATCTCAAATTTAGTTTTCTATATATCTTAGATCTTCCGATACTTCTTTATCCAATGTTTAGTGTTGAAAAAAAGTTTTTGGATTTGAATCCCATCCTCATTGATTGAAAACAAAGTTCTTGGTGCTCCATAGTTTTCTTTCTAAGCTAAATATGAACCAAACATGTATGTTTATTTTATTGTAGTTACATATCAAATACTCCAATCAATACACATTTATATTGGATTCCTTTTGGCAACACAAGTTCCAAGTCATTGATTGTCATACAATATATGTGATGAATTCCATACACGGATCGGAATGTTGGCACAGCAAAAGCTAGTATCGATTTTACATTACAAAATACGCTAATGAAATGATTACTTCCTGCGGCCACCGATGAATGGAATTCTTTTATCATCAACGTTACGACCAATGGCAAAGCCAATGCCAAAGAAAATCCCAAAGATGTCTTTGGCTTGGATCTCAGAGTATCCGTAAATGCTGGTTGAAGGCTTTGACAAGAATCCTGGATTGCATTCAAAGCTAGAGTTGGTTAAAGTATCAAACTGGCGTCCAGATGGTACATGTCCCTGAAGGTATGCCACACTAAAGGAAGACAAGAAATGTAGACGTTCGAGAGAAGCAGGGATTTCGCCGGACAGATGGTTATAAGAGAGGTCCAAAATCTCTTAAGTTGGTAAGGTTGGAAATCTGTTCCGGGATGATGCCAGTAAAGATAAATGGCTGGACGGAGGTTGGACAGCTGATTGTACCGCTGTTTATTAGCACTGTTGGGCTTCAAAAAGACGGGCAACTCAAGAGAACTTCTGTCCACCTTATCACCGACCTCTTTAACTCAACGAAATTCTCATCTAACGAGGTTATTAGACAAATCTATGTAGAAAAGGTTTGGCTGACTACCCAACGAAGCCGGAATAGAACCATTTAGTAGGTCCAAGACTTTAAGATTTTTAAGCATGGCTAGCCAGGTTGGTATTTGTCTTGTGAATTGACAAGCGCCCAGGGCAAAAACCTGAAGACTTTGGAATCCAACTGGGTCTCCAAGGCTTTTATCATCTGGGAAAGGCTCGTTCAAAAAATTCATGAACAAGACCAGAGTGGTCAGATTCTTGCAACCCTTCAGAATCCTAAAAGCCCCCGCGGCATTTCTCAGGTTGTAGGCAAAGATGGGAAAGGAAAGACAGCGATTCTAACGCGACTAATCCAGGTTATATCTCGCCGGTGAGCTGGTTGCTGCCAAATCTAATAGCTGTTAAGGACTTGCAAGAGTAGAGGCTTTGAGGTCACTCACCAATGAAGTTGTTGTTGCCAAGGGCCAGAGTGGCGAGGCGTTGGACAGTTGAAAAATTGAAGGCAGAGAGCTCTCCAGTCAAGTTGTTGACCTGCAAATTCAGGGTCGATTGAATTGTGCAGTTGGTGAGAGATGAAGGCAAAGGACCTGTGAAGTTGTTGGTGTGGAGCAGCAGCTTTTCCAACATTGAAAGGTTACCAATATGGCGGGGATTTTCCCGGAGAATTGGTTTGAGTGGAGCTCTATGATCTTGAGATTGGTGAGCTTCACAATGCCATCGCCGATGTGTCCAGAGAGGCTATTGACAGGAAGTGCAAGCTGTTATAGATCAGCAAGATTGAGAATCTCATTAGGGAGAGAACCAGAGAGGCCATTGAAGCCTGCACGGAAAACTTGGAGCTTGGAGCATGATCCGATTCCAGGGGGGATTGTGTCAATAAATTCATTGAAGGACAAGTCGAAGAATGTAAGGGAAGCATGATTGCTGCCGTTGCTCAAGGGTATTGACCTGGAAAAGCTGTTGTTGCTGACATTGTAAATTGATATTGATGGGACAAGGACCGAAGACGGGATTGTTACATTGAAGAAGTTGCTGGACAAGTTTATAATTTGAAGGTGGCTGCTTCCATTCGAAGACGGTGGAAAGCGGCCGATGAGACAATTGAAGCTCAAGTCAATGACCAGAAGACTTGGAAGGGAAGAAAGCAAGTCATCTGGGAGAGAACCCAATAGGGAATTGTGGGAAAGATTGAGGTTGGTGATGGCCGAAGAGACGACACCGGATGACGCGCCGACGATCAAGTGGGTCGCAGGTGATTCCATCCCAAAGGCAGCAGTCAGTCGAAGCAGACCAATTCAACGGTGCCTTGAAAGGCAAGGACAAGAGAGCATCACGGTCGAGTTCGTCGCAGGCAGCAGAAAAAGTGGACCGGAAAGGAGAAGAAGCTGCGTTGCCGAGACGTCCTCCATTAATCTGTTCGTATCAATCTTCATTACCATCACCATCGCATGGACCTATAGTATATGCAAAGACCCAATGACATTTTCCAAGAGCGAGCTTAAGTCAAGTCCACCAATTGACATTGACCAAGAAAGAACCCTAATTGAAAATCTGTCACAAAACAGAGCAGGGGCAGCGGCAGCTGCCAGTTGCTGTTAGGAATTTTTCTAAATTTCATCCAACTCCAATGACATTTTCCCGAAAGGCTTCAAGATCGAATAAAAACGTCAATGGATGCTTCAAACATATGGTAAATTGTGTATTTTGATCAACGGTGTCGAGGATAATACGCCATAAGACGCTACATTGCACTAGAACGAGCAGCCAATAACACTAATTATTGGAGATCCAAGTCACAGGAAAAACAAAGAGAATTTGGTATGACTACGAATCAAGCACCCTCAGTACACATCAAAAAACCTATCTGTATATTTGCCTCTAAGTAATCAACATCTCAAGATAAGGGGTTCCAATAAACTGGCACGACCGCAATCGTTATAAACAACTCTCAGAGAAAGACAGGAGCCATAACCAGCGTGATCGTAGCAAGCATTTTAATGAGAACGTGCAGTGAGGGTCCGGCTGTGTCTTTGAATGGGTCGCCCACACTGCAACACAAAATAAACCGGATCATATAGTAATTTTCTGTTTCTTAGATTCAGAATCGAGCACCGACAAAAAATGCAAGGAACAATAGGTTAACTGGAAATTTCATGGCACATGAAAGAACTGGGCACAAGAATTGATAATGACGGAGAGAGAAATGATATCGAAAGAACTTACGTATCTCCTGTAATGGCAGCCTTATGGCAATCACTTCCTTTGCCACCAAGAACCCCCGTCTCAATGTACTTCTTTGCATTATCCCAGGCACCACCTGCTGTGTTGAGGAAAAGTGCCATAAGAATACCGGAAACAGTTGCAAACATCAGCATGGACGCCACAACTTTAGCACCGAGTAAAGGTTGCCCAGTATAGAATCCAAAGATCCGGAACACAATACCTGCAAGGAGTACGAGCAAGAATTAATCCTTCATCATGCAGCATTACAAAG
The DNA here is from genome assembly GCF_041283825.1 of Pyrus communis. Lineage (NCBI taxonomy): Eukaryota > Viridiplantae > Streptophyta > Magnoliopsida > Rosales > Rosaceae > Pyrus > Pyrus communis. Next base: position 10,183,480 of record NC_142573.1, read on the forward strand.
TCTCTGTAAAGGAGAATGGTCAAACATGGAAGAAAATGAAAGGAAAATAACGAAAAAATGTCAGCTAAGTTAAAGACAAATGCAAAAGGTCAACATGAACCGCATGCTAAAGCAGCATGTTGGTATGTTTTCACCAAATGCTAAACATTTGAAAATAAAGCTAAGAGTTGCAACTTGTTCATCAAAAGGTAAAATATACTAGCTCCTTCCGTAAAGACTACGACCATTTGAATCAGAGAATCAAATAGCAAAAATCCTTAGTAAACCCACATTTATAAAAGTTCAAAATAGGAAGCACCAAAATTCAATGAACAAACAATTATATAAAGAAGCCTGATCCTAGAAAGAAGGAAAAAACATCTATCATCTCTAAACCATAAAGAAAAATACGCCATTTGTAGCAGACTCTCAAGTTTGTTCAAACGTAATTATGCGGGAACACTAAACTCTTATTGTGCAATTTGTTAATTCAATGCCCCATAATTAATTTCAACACAACCAAAGGAAAAGAGACTCAATAAATGAAGATAAGTGTGGTAAAAGTACATTTATACTGTGCACAAAATAAGATATTTATAACTTTATGCAGTCATTTATAGAAATAACGCAAATCCAATGCACACATTTTAATTCTCTCAAAAGGCAGCCATGATAAGAGATCGAGTCCACTGGATTAAGGAGTACAAGTGAAACAAGATAATTAACCCACCAACAGCTATAGGTGAAATAATAGCCAAGGCACCAGGTTTTATCATCTCCCTTAAAGATGCAGACGCTACAATAGCGACACAACGAGCATAATCTGGCTTCTCCTTGTACTCCTACAGAAAGCAAGTTAGGAAAAGCATAATTAGACGGGTAGTTTGATTATTTATCCAACAGTTGTGCACACACACTGTTTGCGTACCATCATGTACACTAATTTTTCATCATCTTTTCTACATTCTCTCCGTTCACTTTTTAATTCTTATTTCATTTATTTAAAATTATACCAGTATGTTTAACTAGTAATTGAATGGCATTTAGGACAATATTTATTGTGGTGAGACTGTGATTCCAAACAAATGCTTAGCGTTCATTATAAAGATTAAGAATATGGGAATTTCTACAAAAGCAATACTCACCATTATCCCAGGCCTCTCAATAAATTGTCGCCTTACTTCCTTAACCACCTCTTGAGCAGTTCGGCCAACTGCTGAACAGGCCCAAGCGCTAAATAAAAATATCAGCATAGAACCCAACAATCCACCAACAAAAACTTCGGGAATGGCAATATCAACCTGGAAAACAGTTAAAAGTGCAAATTAAGACACACCTGAATGGTATTTGTCAGGGGAAAAGATCAACGGTGGGATGCTGTTCCGTTTACCTGTTTGAAAGGCTCATGTGCAAATGCAGCAACCTCGTCCATATAAGCACTAAACAGAAGAAAAGATGCAAGTGCAGCAGATCCTATGGCAAATCCTTTAGTAGTAGCTTTAGTAGTGTTTCCTACAGCATCTAGAACATCGGTGATCTCCCGAACACTTTCAGGCTGTAAGGATATATCAAATCCAAATTTGCATAAAATAAGAACAAATAGAAAAAGTAGTCTTCACAACTGAAACAGAAATCTTAAATTCGTCATTATAAGATACCTGCTGACTCATCTCTACAATTCCACCAGCATTATCAGCTATTGGACCAAACATATCCATAGTGAGAACATACGCAGCAGTACTGAGCATTCCCATTGTTGCTACAGCTGTGCCAAACAGCCCACCAGTTGGAATTCCATTTTCGTCTATAAGGCCAGAGGTCTGGCCCAGCCAGTAAGCTGAGATAATAGATACACTAATAACAAGAACCGGAAGAGCAGTTGATTCAAGACCCAAACTGACTCCAGCAATTATATTAGTCCCATGACCTGTGGAGCTTGCAAGAGCTAATGTGCGTACAGGCTCATGTTTGTAGTCGGTATAGTACTGGGTGATAAAGACGAAAACATATGCTGTGATGATCCCAACTAGCCCACACAAGGCAAAGTTAAACCAGGCTGATGGTGCTTGCTCAGTGTAAAGCAGCCATCGGGTAGACTGTACAAAAGAAACAATCGCAATGACAACAATGTTTTAAAACTCAAATAAAAGGAAATTATGCAAGCCTCTGAAGTGTAAACTTAAAAAAAAATATATATTTCAAATGAAAACCCAAGGAAAAAAGATAAACATGACTCGATGGTCAGCGAAGTATTACCGCACCAAATGTCAGAACAGCCAAGACTATTGTAACAGAATATCCTCTCTGTAGAATTTTCATTGGATCCTCAGAAGAAGCCTTTCCGCTGGAATCACGTGTACCTCTAATTGAGAATATTCCAACCGATGAAATCACCAGATCAAAAGAGTGAACAACCAGAGGAAACAAGATGAAACCAGATGCATCTGCACAAGCAGTGAAAGAAAAGGTGAGTGTTTAAGAGAAATGGATGACCCGGTTTGAATTAAAACCAGTAACAACACTAATGAAATGGCCAACAAACATATTTGTCGCCAAGGTTGAGTGACTGAGTGTGAATATAACACCACAAATTGTGCTTGCCTTCAATTTTACAACGTTGAGCCATCGTTCCCCCAAGTATCATAGCACTAATAATCTCAGCAGCAATACTTTCAAAAAGATCAGCACCACGGGCTGCGCAATCTCCCACATTGTCTCCAACCTCAATTTCAATTATCAAAGTAAAGCCAATAAATTTACACATTTAAAGGTAGCAGGCATAATACAAATATATCGGTGTTGTCCTCCACTATGGATAAGAGGACTAATACAACAGATGATATGAAACACATAAGAAGGGAAAGTAGGTCTTCAATATACATAAGTACTGCCTAGGATTTCAGGGTTGGAAGAAGAAAAATACCAGATCTGCAATCACAGCAGGATTCCTAGGGTCATCTTCGGGAATTCCCTGCTCTACTTTTCCAACAAGATCTGCTCCAACATCAGCTGCTTTGGTGTAAATTCCACCTCCCAACTGAGCAAATAAGGCAACAAAAGAAGCACCGAATCCATATCCAACAAGCAGAAGAGGCACTGAAAATTACATAAACCAAAGTCAAGCACCATGTCAAAAAAAAAGAACAATGGAAATAGCAATTGAAGTAGAATAGTGAGAATGGAAAGCACACAGATGAATATGCACTTAAACAGCTAAGATCATCATATAGATACCAAGTTGAGACCATCATATTTAAGCATTAAAGCCAAATTTACCGCTAACTGTCTAGAACAACAGGTGATACCACGGCAGACGGGTAGTAATAAGTTTGTAAATACATTTTCAAACAGATTGGAAAAATTTTCCCTAGGACAGAAAAAAAATAATAATAACTATTATCTAAATAAATCAACACAGGAAACCCATGACAACCCAAAAGATTAAGAGGATACAGCAGTACAGTTTAATGTTTCAACATAGGACCATTGAAGTAGAAATTCTTTAAATTGATGCAATAAATATCAATCATAAGCCAAGGAGCAAGGAGAGTCAACACATACAGTCAGTAACCTTCATTGAACCTGGTGAATCCACTCCCAACCAAACATAAAATGTGGCATACAGGATGGCTATACCAAGTACAGCCATACCAACAACCACCAAAGCAGAAAAACCACCAGCACGAACAGCTATCTGCACATGGTATTTCCCCTTTAAGATGTGAATACAATGAGTTCTCAAACAGTTAACTACATAGGACACATACCTGTAATGCCTCTCTTGCAGACCGCCTTGCAGCACTAGAGACTCGAACATTTGCACGAACTGAAACCCACATCCCAACATACCCAGCAGCACCAGAACACAAAGCTCCCAAAAGAAATGCAGCTACCGTAATATAAGCTGAAGTGAACCTGCATCAGACAATCATCATCAATATATATTGACATAGCTTTTCTTTTGGATTGGGGTGAAGAGGACAGGTATGAATATAAAAATCAAATTATTACCTCCCGAGACCAGATGCTTCTTGCTGAGGTGTCGGTCTGCGAAATAAATATATGCAGAAAATAACCGAAGCTAGTAAAAATGCCATCTTAGAGATTGTCCCATACTGGGTCCTGAAGAAACCTTCAGCTCCATCACGTATTGCATCTGATATCTGAAAAGGGAAATGAGAAGCTCTAAATAACTACATGCAGAGCTAAAGAATGCCACCTTTCAACTGCATGTCAGTACCATCTTTAGAAATTAAATTAAGACTCGTCAGACTATCCCGGCTATGTTTACTACCCAAAATGCAGTCAGGCCATTGAGTATTACTATGCCTTATATCACATAAATATTAACTTATGATTCTTTGGACTCTTCAAATATGAAAAATGAAAAGACTTCAGTGACAACAATGAGGAACTACATGTAAAACCAATACTTTAGCGAAACCTATCGTGAATCTGTGTTGTGCTTGATATATTATCCCCTCCGTACTGAATTTTAATCAAAAGAGGGGCTTGGTGTTTGGAACATGCACCGCATTGGCTATTATTTGGGTAGTTTGGATAGAAAGGAATAGACAGATACTTGAGAATATAAGACTGAATTTTAATAAAAAGAGGGGCTTGGTGTTTGGAACATGGGCCGCATTGGCTATTATTTGGGTAGTTTGGATTGAAAGGAATAGCCAGATATTTGAGCATATAAGATTGATTATTTGTCGGAAAGAATTCTCTCCTGGGCTTCCCTTTAGACATTGTCATCAGAGTTCAGGTAGAGACCCTTTGTTATAAGGTTGGAATTATGTTATTAAAAATGCATTTTGTTGTTTTCTTGGATGTCTTCTGTCGCTAGTTTATGAAGGCAGATGATGATTTTGGTCTTTGATTTTTTTCCGTTAGAGGACATCTTGTTCAAGTGTTATACCATTTGCTTTTTATTAATAAAGTCTTGTTCCCTATGAAGATACATAAACAAAAGAAGGAAATAGACCCTCATTGGGTACATCCAATAGATTGTGAATGAACAGAGTAAAGATATGTTAACTTTAATGGCAGTTTACAGATATAGAAATTGTAATATGTACCTGACCCATCTCCAGAGGTCCCTCATCCTTTGCAAGAACCCATTTCGCCAGGTGCATAGACACCAGAAAGCTGATAATACAAATTGAGAAGACGAACACAATGATAGGAGAAGTCCTTGCTCCAATGTAAAAGACCACTCCAAGCGCAATAAGTAAAATAACAAAAAGAACACGGACATTTATCCGCATCAGAATCCGAAAAAGCTGCACAAACATACAATAGAATAAGAATTCACTTATATAAGTGTCAAATATAATTTCATATATGTTCAAACTATCATTTAGGTTGGCATAATCATGCACTAATTTGCTTTCTATAACCAAGGTGGCGAGCCAAAACAAAAAAAAAAAAAAAAAAAAAAAAAAAACAGTATGTAAAGATGAGTTTCAAATGTCTAGCCTACATAAATGGTTGTTATTATGAACAAATTCAATGTACAGCTGCTGCCCAGATGAATTATAAAGCGACTTTCTTCTTGCATCAAATTCTTGTCACCACCAAAGTGGATGTTGTTTTTCTCAAATTATTTCTCTCAATTCAAGGCAAAACAAACAAAATAAAGACAAATGTGCTTAGATGATAAAATAGCAGTTTAATTCCTACACTAAAATGACACCAAGTAGAAAAACAGGTACTAAAAAAGGGGTATAACATTCTTACCAATGGGTTGTAAGATTTACCACGCATGTTAGGGAATGTCCTCGGTCTGTCTTGGTAAGGCCCCAAATTACCACCCTCCACATCGACATCCATGACCATAGAATGGAAGGAATTCACCTTCCGAGCTACAGGAAAAGGAGTGTACTAGCCACCTTGGGGCAAGTCGCCCCCTGAACCTGAACGCTGAATTTCGAAAGTTATAATTCAGCCAGGAAAAAAGACTTCTTGCACTTCACCACATACAAGTAAGAAGAAGTAACTTTGGTTAACAGTCCAGCAGTCGTCTAAACTCAAAAACTACTCTCCGTATTCCCTCCCGGAATTCAAAAAACTCAAAATTTCAGCTTTAACGCCAAGCAACTTCGCTGTTAAACAAAAGCCATTAGTTTGTTGACTATAATTTGGTTTTTTTTTTTTTTTTTTCATATTACATTCGTTGTAAAAAACAGCATAAAAAATTAAAATCACAAACGGAAAGGAATTAGATTAATGTGTCAGAAATCACGCAAATGAGCTACCTTTTTCATTACAATAAACTAACAAATCTATTATCCATTGTATAACATTTGACTCCGAAAATCGACATTTCTTACACAGAACACATTAAACCAAATGTAAAATTCAGTCCTATTCACTAGACTGAACTGATCAGTCCCGAATCCTGTTTGGGTCACGAAAGCTGTTCGAATGCCGAATTCAGTTTCCGAAACAATGCAATCAGAGAGTAAACACAGTAAACGAAATAATGCCCCAAACAAACGCTGAATCTCTCACCTTCACCACTCATTTTCTCGGCCAACAAACCAGAATTGATGATGTAAAATTCAAACAAAATTCACATAAAACCGAATGAGATCCAAATGCAAAAACCCTAAATTTGAAAATTGAGGGTCCCGAATCAAAGCGCTACTTAAGATCAATACAGAAACCGAAAAACAATAATTGCAGAGAGAGAGAGAGAGAGATCGAAGAATAGTATAACCTTACCAGTGAACGAGTCAAATGATGAATGTGATTGCAGAGAGAAATGTTAAATTAGGGTTTTAACAGCTCCTTGGAGAGAGGAACTCGTAGACTTTTCACAGACTGATCAGAGTTAGAGAGAGAGAAAGAGAAAAAGAGAGAGGCAAAATGACATGTCACCGCACCCAATTGGATATTCGGTCGTTATTGCATACGTGGCCAATTGACATGTCACCATACCCAATTGGATGATGCCAAGTCAGTCAATGTCATCCTGTCACATGGCACCACATTGGGTAGTGCTATTCATAACATCATTATCTACACTAAGGAGGGAGAGATGGGCTTAACTTCACAGTGGACTGACAATAATATGGTTCAAATTTATTTTTAATGAGAATCGAACCTAAGATAAAAACGTTTAGAAAGTAAAACTGGATGTGTGAACAGTCTAATAATCAATTAATTTCCTTCTAGCACAGAAATATAAAAATGGGGGGATGAAATATTATAAAAATGGGGAGATGGAGCATATTCCATACAAATAATTTGGTGGAAATCAGATCCCTCAATGAAAGGGATCCTCATCTGTTTTTATGAGAAATGGGATTCGCATTGTGGCCACTCCACATTCTTTTACGATTAACCAAATCCTTATTTTTTTTAATTTTATTTCATATATTAGCTTTGCAAAAGATTAATTTATTTGTAATTATTTACTTATTTAATTTTCGGGATGAAATTTCAATTTTTGTTAACCCAAAGCGCACCAACTTTCAGCAATCTCAAGCAATTGAGCGTTGATGTCTATCCCTATGAATATGATACAGTATGGACCTCGAGTTCCTTCTGAATCTCCTCAAGGTTACACCAGTTTTTTAAATTAAAGTACGATATTCATTGAAATAAGGGGAATACGTATAAACAGAGGAATGGTAGTCTTTTGAGGAGGATATGATGCAGACAGAGAAGCAGTCTAGATTCACAAATGAGCATCTGAGAAAAAAGTTAAGATGTAGGGATTCAAAGATGTTGCGTAGAATTATAATTTTATAATCATAATAATTATTCATGAATGATTTGATGTAAGTTAACCATATAATAATAAAAGTAAATTAAGATTTTCATGTCGGTTTTTGAATGTCATGCAAGTTAATCATGTTGGTTTAGCTCATTCTTTCGTTATGTGCTAACACATAAAGGGTTAACTGATTATTGCATGGTAACTTCATACGTTTTGATACACTCCTTGCTGAATTATGATGTGGGACACGTAAAGATGAACTTCATAGTTGATATTGTTGGTCGAGAGTTTTGAAGTGAGACTTACATCCTCTTTGCATGGACGGAGCCACTATAGGTCAGAGGGGGTGGATGCCCCCACTAAGTTTTTCTTTTTTTTTTTTTTTTTTTTTTTATTTCCACAAAAATTGTACAATTTTGCATCCCAATGACTAACCATAATTCAAATACAATTAAACTCTTAATTGGTATTAAGGGAAATGCTAACAAGACTACTAAGAGTCAAACTCTCTATGGACTCTCCGTCACCTATTGTTTTTGGCACCATTCTCGTACCAACATTATAAAACATTGTGCCCAAAATATGAGGTGACGGAGAGTCTCACTTTAAAAGAGTCTCCTTAGCATTTCTCTTGGTATTAGTATGACTTGACTTCTAGTGGCGAAGCCAAAAATCTAGACTATGAGGGACCTTCAAGCCATACAAAAGAAATTAGACAAAATAATTGCAATTTTATTGCATGGGAGGAAAAACAAAAGTTTTGCTTATAGTATTGGCAAGGAAAATTTTAATCAAACAAGAGTGGTAGAGCTTAAATTTTTAATATTGAAATGATTATATCATAAGAACAAAACTTGTTTATGAGCTTTAATAAATAAAAGATTAATACATTAGATTCGAACAAATATTTTAAGTCAAGACTTAAAATTAGATCTGGTTCTAAACTGTAAGATCTTATTTTATATCAACTGGGTGGAAAAAAAAAAAAAGAGTTATGATGTTTATATGGTAAACATAAGGATAATTACTACCGAAAAAAAGTGGACTTAGTTATTATGTGGTAAAACATAAGGGAAATTAGAACAAGAAAAGGGAGCTTGGATATATGGTTAAAAAGAAGACAAATTACAAGGGTTTTTGTACTTTCAATTTAAAAAAATCTGAAAGATGTGGCATACTCCAACAAGTCTCTCGACCCCCAGGAACACTTGGAATTGCAAAAACCGACTAACCAATGAGCCACAGACTCATCATTGTAATAATTTGCAGATAATACATATAAGAGGGTAAAATTCCAGGAGAGGCCTCTATGTGGCTCCACCATTGCTGACTTCGCCAATAATGATTCTAAGTTTTTTGCATGAAAAACTTTATGGATTAATATATAAGTGCTTTGTTCAGTAAATTTTTTTAGCTTTTTAATTGTGACTTCACTGTTTGAGGATGCCCCCCCATTCATACAAATCTCTAGCTTTGTCCCTGCCTCTTTGTAGTCGAGGTTTTCCCACTACAGTGTTTGGATTGTGGTGAGAAAAAACATATATAAATATGCCCTAACATCGTATCAATTGTTTGAAAGCAACCAATAGAACCATATTTGGCAATCGACACCCAAGCTAAGCATAAGGCGACATCTTCACTAGGAAGCCAATCAACATTTCTAGCGCTTTCTTTGTCTGCCATATGAGCTAATTTTGAAAGAAAAATGGAATGATTGAAGAAATTTGGTAGTGAAATATGAGAAAATTGAATTTGTTATGGATTAGTTAAAAATGGATGGGATAACATTATTTTGGCCGCTAAAATTTTTTTTTGTTAAAATTAATTAAATTAGATTTGAGCTGTTGGATTTAAAATAATAAACGTTGAATTTTTATTTTTAAACTAATTATTGGATTGCAACAATAAAAAATCAATGTTGCACTTTAAATAGCTGTTGGAATCTAATGTAGTTAGGCGCGCAACACTGGATCAAAACCCAAGAGCTCGCATCAACCATTGAAAGGCAACAACGCTATAATCTGAGCTGTAGAAGAGATGCTTATCGTGCACTCACCCGCAGACAATATGTTGGTTCCCTTATCCCACCCCCCTGCCTCCAGCTGGGGCACCCCCAAAATACAGTTTTGGGCCCAAATTTTGGGTTTTTTTTTTTCCCACCTCCTCCCCTTGAGACAGCCTTAACTTCTCCACACCCATCTACATCTTCTCCACACCCTTCTGCATCTTCTCCACATTCAATTCTAATCACCACCCAACTTAACCATGATCTTCTACACCCACCTCCAACATCATCTTCTCCACGATATACTAGCCAGAAAAACTCCACTCTATGTCCTCTTCACCGGCCCAACCGTTTTGCTTACCCATTTTTATTAAGGAAAACTAATGAAAATGGCTTGAAAACTTTGAGTTTTAATAATAAGGAAAAAAATAAAGAGTAAAGTGAATAGTAACAAAATTGACTTTTTAATGTAAAAATGTGGTTTTTCGTTAAAGTGAACAGTACCGCGGGCTTTTCGTTAAAACTCCATTTTTATTATTCAACCTTCATTTCCCTAGCTATTATCGTGAAATATGGTAAAATTGGAGTCTAAGTGGTTAAGTATCAACAATGCCAAATAGTGCCTGCAAAACTTCTGTATAATTATAACGTGTTACAAAGTTTTGGCGCTAAGAAAATAATTGCGAACACTGCAAATAAATCAACTGTAGGACAATTTATTACTACATTAACAAAGCTAATCATTTAATCAATATATCATACATGTTACACTTCCAGAAATTCTTTGTCTCGAACCAAGTAAATATTCTTTAAAATTCAGAAATGGAATAACCACCAGCCTAGCCGACGTTCCATATATATAGTGGTTGTTACACATAAAATAAAATTGTAATTTAAAATAGCAATTTCAAGGTGTCACTCAATAATTCAGTGCGAAATATGCCAAGAGAATTGCCAAGGCAATACAAAATCACCAATGTGTTTAATTAAATGGTAAGATTTTATCCATATATATATACATCATTTAAATAATCAGTCAGAGCTAGTAATACATAAACTCATAATAATGCATGATCCATGCATGTCTACACAAGTAATCCCTCTTTTGGCGACCCAGGATTATTACGAATAATCCATGTCATGCCATATCAAACTATCCAACCTAACAATTAGTTTTTTAGGTCATTAGCTCAAAATATAGGTGCATTTCTACTTATTTTTAGACATTTTTTCTTATCAAAGGATATTAGAAAAGGTGAAAATTTTGCGTCAAAGCTTCGGATACAAAAGAGTGCATGGTCTTAATTAAATAAAGTTATCCAGCTAGCTAAAAACCCTTGCATTTTTATCGAATACGTAAACCAAATCAATGTAGTACTATTAGTGCTCAAATATTTGGTCCTATATTTATTTTTATTTTTATTTTTATTTTTATCATTAATTCAATGTTTTTACACTATGATCATTTATTATGACTTTGGTAAATGACAAGTTGGTATATTAGTCTCAAGTATATGTACGGTACTATTTATTTGAATTTGTAAGAATTATACCCCTTATGTAACATATGTGTTATTTTCTATTACTAATATATCATAGAAGTGCATGGGACATATTAATTTTGACATCCAACAATGTTATATTCAGGACGTCTCAGATTTGAGGCTCCAAGCTGATGAGTTTACTTGACTGTGGTTAAGGGAAAGTTGAAATGCCTCTATGAGTAATCCTGGTTCCTAGTCCCAGTCACCCTCTTTAATAAGGGAAAAAAAAAATGTTATAACACGTAAATAGTAATATTCTCTGACGATGGTATTCCCAACAACACACAAAATTCCACGTCAAGGATCACAAAGTTGATAGACGAAAAATTTTAATTGGAGTGGAGTTATGAAACTAGTGATCATCAAGTTAAATACCCACTTCCTTCTCCTTCATCATGAGATTTGATCTGAACCCTTCATTTGAACCACAAGACATCTATAAATAGACTCCTTTTATTCATTAGAAGAGCATGTAAATTTAACTAGAGAGAGCTTGAGTGAAGTATTTTGAATCAATTTCTTTTGCAATTTCGCTGAGATATTGTTGGGGTAAGAGGAATTAGTCTCCCATTAAACACATTAATCTTCTAGCTTCATTTCCTTAATTTCTCATTGAAGTCCGAGCTTTAGAGGGTTTGTGATTCAATTTAAATATAGTGGTCATATTTCATGTATCACAACAAAAGTGATCTACGTTAGACTACGTATACTGCGTTATACGTACTTTAATTTTTTCGACTTCTAAGTTTTAAATCTAGCTCTACTATGTGTCTACAGGTGACCTTAATCTGCAGAATGGCTTGTGGAGCATTACTATTTGTTGCTTTGTTAAGTTTGATTGTTGGGAGCTGGTGCCTCCCAGAAAATGCAGAACTTAAAGATTTCGGTGGCCCTCCAAGTAACACTGAGAAAAAGGGAAATAGATGGGCTGTTCTAGTTGCTGGGTCAAATGAATACTACAACTATAGACACCAGGTTTAAGTTTGTCCAAATTTCATTATATATAGTATCGAGTAATATTATTTTGGTCTGATAAATTAAATCATATAAACATATGGTTAAGTTATGTTATTAATTATACAATTTATTAATTGTTTTATGCAGGCTGATATATGCCATGCATACCAGATACTGAAGAAAGGCGGACTGAAAGATGAGAACATCATCGTTTTTATGTACGATGATATTGCATACAACCCGGAAAATCCTAGAAAAGGTGTCATCATCAACAAACCAAATGGCCGTGATGTTTATAAAGGAGTTCCCAAGGTTTAACTTTTAGCATATATTGATTTAGTTTCTAGCTAGTACTTTGGTAGTTTAACATTGTCGAAATGGTGTATTTTTTTTAATGCAGGATTATACAGGAACTGATGTTAATTCAAACAATTTCTATAATGTTATTCTTGGAAACAAAAGTGCTCTCACTGGAGGGAGTGGCAAGGTTCTGCGTAGCGGTCCAAATGACCACGTTTTCATATATTATGCAGACCATGGTTCTGCAGGATTACTTGGTACAATGAAGGAAGAAATTTTTTAAAATTTTATTTTTCTATGAAATTAAATAAATACTGCATAGTTAACTGACATATGAATCTGTATTGTATTCAGCTATGCCTACTGATGGCGATTATGTTTACGCTAAAGATCTCATACGTGTCCTGAAGAAGAAGCATGCTTCTAGAGGTTTCAAAAGCATGGTATGAATTCCTACTTATATGAAGAAAAAGAAAATAGAATCAAGCGTCATTAAATTTTGAATTAATTTTTGGTGGATTTCATCAGTACCTTCTAAGGCTTTGATGCATTTATGTGGAAAAAAAATAGGTACTGTACGTTGAAGCTTGCGAGTCTGGGAGCATGTTTGATGGTATCCTTCCGAGAAATCTAAATATTTATGCTACTACCGCGGCAAATCCAGAAGAGAGCAGTTATGGAACGTATTGTCCTGGTGAAGATCCTTGTGTTGCTGAAGAGTATGGTACTTGTTTGGGAGACTTGTACAGTATTTCCTGGATGGAGGATTGGTAATGCAATGCTTTCCATTTTGAAGATTATTCTGTTCTAAAGAGTACATTACTTTCCAAGTTTCCAATATACTTTCAATCAAAGGCTCGTACTAATATTCTTTTGTTTTGGTGGCTATTGCAACATATTTTCACATTTGAGAGCAGTGACATAAGTGATTCGCGCAAAGAAACTTTGCAGCAGCAGTATGAAAGGGTAACATGCATATTGAATCTTATATCGTTATGTGTAATAATATTAGCAAAAATAAGAATTGTATATATGACCACGTCGGCTAAATTACAGGTTCGAAGAAGAACAAATAAATCTCATGTTATGCAGTACGGAGATATGAGTCGCAGACAGCAGTTCCTTGTCACTTACATGGGTGGATATCTTTCTAAACGTAGTACTTCCACCAGCAATATCTCTTCACCCTTAATCTCAAGGGCTGTTAACCAACGCGACACTACGCTTCACTATTTTCAGCACAAGGTTTCTGCTCTAAACTTGGATGTTTCTAACGACATATATACACTAATTTTAGTTTTTGCAGCAAAACAATGCCAAACTTTTCGGCTAGAGAAAGTTTTCATATAATTTGATAATGCAGCTCTGAATTCAAAATGTTTTTCTTATGATTATAAGTTCTTCAGTTGGGTAGAGCTCCGACTGGCTCTCGGGAGGAATTGGAAGCTCAAAAGCAGCTACTCGATGAAATTGCTCATCGGAAACATGTGGACGATAGCATACATAAACTAGGGGAGCTTTTGTTTGGACGCTGGGAGAGCTCAAACATGTTGATGAAGGTTAGGCCGCGAGGGCAACCTCTAGTAGATAACTGGGACTGCTTCAAGAAGCTTGTAAGTCCTCGATCTTTTAACTGTTTAAAGTACACCCAGTATACCTTTTTCTCTGAGATTTGGATATCGATCGGGTTCTTTCCGTGCAGTTGAAGATTTACGAGAAGTATTGTGGACATTTTTCTGCATACGGAATGAAATACACGCGAGCTATAGCCAACATGTGCAACGCTGGGATCACGGCAGAGAAAATGGTGGTGGCGTCTGATCAGACTTGTTCCAAGAAACCCCATGTTTAGAACTTCCTTTCTGATAATCAGATGAATTAATAAAAGGAAACTGGAAAAGAGTGGAGGATCACTACTAATTACTAAAAAAAAAGATTAATGAAACGGGAGTTTACTATACATTGAACATTACAACAAAATGTTACAAAACTGTGACAATTTATGGTTTATTGTTTACAAACTAAGAACATATCATCCTCGCTAATTAGAGTTGAGGCCAGTTGGTCAAGACTGCGTACCGACCTGCTTGCGCTCAAGTTTGAGTCATTGTTCCCGTAGATTAGAGTATAGCTTTGTCAAAACAGAAGATAGGCTCCTCTCACTGCATTATTGTCAAGCCAACATATCTCGTAAGCTAAACTCGATATTTCTCCCCTTTAGCACCCAGTATCTAGGTTTTATCCTTTTTTCCAATGAATAACTGAAGTACCTTGGATACTCCACCAAATCCGTCACCGGTTTCTCCATTGTGTTCACGAGGAATTCAAGCTTCGGACTCAAAACATCTTCAATGCTATACCCGAGTAAAGGAGAAAATTTGCGGACCATGAATGCAATACCCCTCCACGACAGCCCTTTCTTCATTAAATATTTCATCCTGCCCACCAAATTCTCCACATCAGTCCATGATACAACAGATTAATTCACATTTCACCAAGAGCCGGAGAATTTAAATTCTTTGAGCCGCAAATTTTAAATGAAATTAAAGAGCATTATCGAGGAAGTAAAGTTCTATCAGTGTCAGAGATGAGAAGCTCTGGATACTTTTTGATAACCCGAGGAAGGTGGGGTTCGGAAACACCGTTGCTAACAAGAAATTCCAGCTTCCTCTTGAGAGTTTTGCCAATGCTGGCGGCAAATATTTTGGGACAACACCCCAGTATGCTCCCAACTGTTTCTTTATCAAATCCTAGACCTTCCACGAATGAGACTACCAGTATAAAGCAGGAATACCAGTTAAAACTTAACTCCAAAGAATGTGGCACCTATGTACATTGCAGTCTCGTTCTCACAGACCCCAGGATCCAAGGAGATTGTGGTCACCCATCTTTTAATCTTAATCTAACAGTTGGTGGTTATCAACATTTGTTCTTGTACTTTCTCCTCCACTGTTGGATTAAGAAAAAACAGTAGGTAACCACAATTTCCTTGGACCATGGGGTCTAGGATAATAGGACTCATATACATGGTTCCCAAATCCTTCACAGAGACTGATAAAATGTATCCAAATGCTGCGTGTTGGATGAGATTTTCACTCCCTAAGGTGGGACCAACTTGAAAAGATGGGTGATTGGACTAGGTTTCATGACGACACGTAAAAGGTACACTACAAGCCGAACCTCCACAGTTTCCTTTCTTGGCCGTGTTCCCCATTCATCACCATAGTTGGAGCAACTTTACAATGACAGTAAGCGACAAGTCATATGATATGAGATTTGGTCACGGGGGATTTCAGGGTATTTAAAGTATGTATCGGTTTTAAGTTCTCTGAAGTATCTTGTTCAAAAATAAAATTAAACAAAGTTGAAGAATGTGTCACAGGGATTGCATATTGTGGACACTACTGCAGTCTACCATAAAATTCGCAAACTCAGCACGCACAAAAGGCATCTTAACGGTTTCAAATACAATAAATTCATTTTAAAATTTTGCATCACTTCAACTTATTCTTTTTATGGCCATTTCAAATACAATAATATTAGCTATAAAGCATGAAACCGAAAGACTAGAGTGTATGGCACTGAATTACCAAACAAATTCTTTGGTATCTCATCTTCAATATAAAACGGAAATTCATGAAACAGCCACACAAGTATTTTCTACACGAAAGATTTAAACAGGAAGATGTCATGAGGTAATATTCATGAATATAAGTAACAAACATATTTGTGAAAATATCAATAACCTACCTGAAGAAATTCTTGAGGTTTCCATATCAATAGCTGAGGACTTCTAGAGATAACCTGATCCAACTTCTTGTTTCTAATACCCAATTCACCAATTTCTTCGACCATCAATTTTAGCATGCTGGTTGAGCAACCCAAAATATGAGGCCAGCTTCTGATTGCACGGCCAACACTCAATTTTGGTACCTGTTATGAAACATAATTTCACATTTAGCATTTAGCTCAAAATAATCAACCAACATTTGTGTTGGAAAATTTGGCCAGAATCAAAATAGGACCCAAGGGGATACTGTACCTTCTCCAACTCAAAGAAAGAAGAAACCTCCTTGAAGTTCTCTTGAATGCTCATTGATAGAATCCATGGATATTTAATCAACATTCTGCCGACATCTTTCTCCTCCACACCAACCTGCACAAGAATACATGAAAAAGTGCTCAATCATAGGTATACAAAGGTGTCCAAATAATGTAGTGAAGTCCATTCTTGGTCTAAATGGTATACACCAAGAGAACAATGTATAAATCCAACTTCATAATCCTATTTTATCACAATTTACATATAATCTCTGTACATTTTGTTATGCTACTGATCGTAACATTTCATAATTCTAAAAGTACACATGTCCGAAGAAAAAATAAATCTCCAATGTGAGAACAAGGACACTAGAACCCACATAATTGCACAGTGAGATGGAGATCACGTATTTTATCATTAATAATGCTGCAGAAATAACCAATTCTTCAGTAACAGCATATTTGGAGTCCTATAAGTTACATAATGTTTCTGTGCATAAACTAAAATGAAGAGAAAGCAGAGCTGAAATTGGCAGTATCTCTTTAAAAGCAAGCACTCTTGTTTTGATGACTTTAATGTTACAAAAAATAACAGGTGGAAATAACAGAAATATGTTTCTCATTATTTCTCTAGGGACTCCAATATTTTCAAGATATTCCACAAAAGGCCTCACTTGAGGATCCAAGGACAACAAAAGAAGACGTGGAAAGGATTCAATTAAGCAACGGAAAGCAGAATCTCCAGAGCCCAACATATCCAGACCTCCACGCCTTGCTGTCTATAGCATGAAATGAAAAAACAACTAAAAACAAGATAAAGTGATCCGGACACACATGATGCACGTGAAAATGAATCTCTAAATAGCAAAGAAAAGAAATAAGAATAACTTGCATATAGACATTCATGCACTATAAAGATTTGAAAGAGACATACCAGACCTTTTCAAAAAAGGATAGGGTTTGTTGCAAGTCATCATCAATAGGAATTGATAAGTGCATCATCATACGACGTGCATTTTTCCCAGTAAGCCCCCCATCACTACTGTCAGAAAAGAATATTTTCTTCACATAGTTAACCTATAAGCAAATGTAAAATAAGAAACCATTCTGCCACAGATCTAAAAAATAATTTCACTTGTGGATTCATATGTTGATAATCAATACCAAATTCCTGCTCTTTATCCATTTCATAAAGGTTTCCAATTTTATAAGGTATATTGGTCCTAATTCAACTTGATTCCCGAATTTACAAACTCAAATGTAATTTGAATGATTTTCGTGTGCTTTGCCTGAAACTAATCAGGCTGCATATTCCCAAAGCTTGTAACATCATCTAATGTACCATTTCTCTCATGCTTCCCAGTGAGCACTGTTTACTACCTTAGAACAATATCAAGAAAGCACAATTATGTTAATAATGCAGAACCTCATACAACCTTGAACGAGTTTGCTTCACATTGTATGCCATATCGAAACCCCTTCTCAGGGAGCACATAGATTATTGTCTAGCATAGAATACGTAATAGCATAGTACATGATTAGAAATATTGATTTTTGATAAATAAAGATGTCATAGATAAGCCATAAAAAAATGATGAACATGTCATCACTTCTTAGTTCCTACAATAAGAATGTCATCACTTCCTACCCTATACAGTTTCACAATAACCAAAATCTCGATTACTATAAAAAAGACCAATAGATTGTCAACGAAACAAATAATAACGAACCAGAATGCCCTTACCTTCTCAATGAGCCCCGGAAGCGTCTCTGCAGATAAATGCCTGGCAACATTCATAGCCGAAGACAGACTCAACCCAACCGCACCCTCCAAAAACTCAACCTTTCCATTGCCACCTTTCTCCATAGCCAAATACCTCACCTTCGCTTTGAATCCCCCCTAATTCTCTCCCTCCTTCTCCCACTCTCCCCACATCCCCAGCTCATCCAACTCCACAACCCCATCAACCAACATCCACAAATACCTCGGCGAATTCGACGAAACAAAGGCGGCTTCCGCCTCAGAAGCCCCAAATAACATCCACAAATACCTCGGCGAATTCGACGAAACAAAGGCGGCTTCCGCCTCAGAAGCTCCAAATTCTTGAAGAAGCTCCAAAAGGGCTTCTTGGGCAGTTTTTATTTGCTCCGGTTGGTGGTCCGGTGGCAGCGCAGAGCTGTTGGGCGGCGCGGAAAACAGGGGGGCAGTGGAAATTTTGGTGGGTTTTGGAGGGTTTCCGGAAAAATTGGATCTTGGGTTTGTGGGTGAGGTGGAGTCTGAGAGTGAGAGTGGGGTTTGAGGGGTTGGGGGAGAAGGGGTGATGGGTTTGTGGGAGTGTTCGGTGACGAGGAAGTTATGGTGAAGGTTGTGGGGATTGAGGGGAATTTGGAGGAGGACATGGTTGGAGGAATTAAGCATCCATACATGGAAAGAAAGTCTTTTTCTTTCTTAAACCCTAAAAGCCTGAGGGTGTGTTTGTTTGACTTCCTTAGACTTCACTAGATTGGATTACACTAAAAATTAGGATAATCCTGTGATTGTTCCCTACCCGGACTAGTTTTAATGGTATTAAGAGGGACTTGCCCCAACAAAACAGCTCGCTAGTTGGTCTTAGCGAATCCCCTCGCAAAGCATAAGATTGCTAAGACCGTCTCAACTGGGTTCGCGTTCATCTCTTTCGCTTCATCAAGCGACTTCTCGATCTGACTACACAGCTCAGATTTGCGTTTCACAATCTGGGTATCTTCCATAGGCACTGCCTTGGGCTCATCGACCTCGATTCCAGACGGCATGGCCTTCGGGTGCGACTTTACCTCTGCTTAACGATTAATTGGGGTTTTAAATCCTTTTAAACTGTTTTGATTAGTTTTAGTTTGTGGGTTTCCTGTTCTTTGATCGACGGTGTTTTTACTTTTCTGGGTTTTCAATTTTGTGCAGTGGCTATTCATCTGAGAGCTACTGGTGATGCTCTTGTACTCAAGCAAGCCAAATTCGAGTTTTGCCTTTTGTGGTTACATACTTACAGTATGTATATGAATCTTGCAATTATCTTGCAACTTAGAATTCGAACAAGTTTAGAATTTTGATTGTGATTGATGGAGTTGTGTGAAAATATTAGCCCCTCAATTAGGAGGGCTAGGAATTGAACTAGAACTAGAAGTTAGTCCAACTTTTTAGTCCGACATCATATCAAACGTTTCACTAAGTTAATTCAACTTAGTTTAGTCTAAACCAATCCAACTTAATCGTTGAAACTAGACCAGTCTGAAATAATTTGGTACAACAAATACAATGGGTAACTCAAGAGAAAGCTCTCATCTTTTTCTTTTGGATTGAGCTAAAAGCAACTTTGACGGGACACGATGGTGGAATGAGACAAAGTTTGGGAAATCCAAATATAAGCGGTAAATCATTTACCTATGTAATTGTAACCTCATAATATGTTTTAAAAATATTTCAATATCATACAGAAATTTACATTTTAATTGCAATTTCGTATATTTGTTAGTTAAATTGTCACTTTTACGTTAAGTGATGTGTGACAATTACGAGTTCCACTCTTTTGTTGAAGTGGCATAAATAATAGAGAAATACCAAAAAATACGACATTATTTTAATCCTAATAGGATTTTTTGAATATGCACACGATATGCACATGTCATGCATGCACAACAATCAGACAAAAATATGATTTTTTGAATATGCATATGACATGCACAACAGTCGAACATAAATATGATTTTTCCTACGTCTTAAAATGTCCAAATTGCCCTCATATATAAATAGGTTATTTTCTTTTATTTTCTGATTTATCTCTTTCTACTCTCTCTTCCTCTCTCTCTCTTTCTCTATAATTGATATTTATTGGATGTTCTTAGATTAGCGAAAGATAATGGAAAACCTAGTTGGAAGATTTGATTTATTTGGAGATTGTTTGTGTTTGCTGATTGACCATTTTGAGAAATGAACACATTTATGTTCTTGCAGTTGCAAATTGGGGATTTCTTCCTCAAATAATGATCTTCTTCCCCAAATTCAAAAACCCAGTTGGAAGATTTGATTTATTTGGAGATTGTTTGTATTTGCTGATTGGCCTTTTTGGAAAATGAACACATTTATGTGCTTGTAGTTGCAGATTGGGGATTTCTTTCTCAAATCATCATCTTCTTCCCCAAATTCGAAAACCCAGTTATAAGATTTGATTTATTTAGAGATTGAAAACCCAGTTGGAAGATTTGATTTATTTGGAGATTGTTTGTGTTTGTTGATTGGCCTTTTTGGAAAATGAACACATTTATGTGCTTCTAGTTGCAGATTGGGGATTTCTTCCTCAAATCATCATCTTCTTCCCCAAATTTGAAATCTCATTCAAAACCCATCTGGGTCAAAACCAATCTGTAATCCAAAAAAAATTCAGATGTTGAAGAAAATCCATTATGAAAAACTGAAGACACCATTTTTTCTTCTGCGATCTCTTTTTCTCCTCCGCCGATGAACTTCTTCTCCCTCTAAGTTCAAAGAAAATCCCAAATTTATTATCTGTATCAATACGTGCAACAACGTCAGTTTGGTTGTGGACGTGCATCGAGCAATTAACAGCATTAAGGATATGTGGGGGTCTAGATTTCAAAAATCCTTTAGAGATCTGTAGTTTACAAATCTTTGACCTGAACCTATATTCTAGAAATCCCATTAAAAATCATCTATTTCCTGTAACATGCACATAATATGCTCACAGATATGAGCCAACCGAAAAACCCAGAGCTCACAACTCTCTCTTCGAAATTAGAAAAATGGCGTCATCACCTGTGATGTCACCACCATATACATTATATGCACATCACATGTATAATACCTACACATAACTGGAGATCAGGCAACTAGCTGTTTTTCGCATTAATAAGAAACTTTAATGGCAATCTATTGGTATAATGGATACAATTAAAACATAATTGTCATGTATATAAGTTACAATGGTAGTTTGAAAAGTCTTGTTATGTATATCAACCACCGGTTAACCGTGCATGTGGAAAACATGATACTCATTGTCGTTGGACGCGCATGACCCTTAATGTCCTCTAAGCTTTTTCTTAATTTTGTATTTCGCCAAGCCCAACTAGGTTATGGTCATACTCGCTAAATTCTGGGACCCAACACACATCCATTATAACTAGTGAACATTCCTGTTTCTTATATTAAGTTGTAGCCATGCAAA
This sequence comes from Pyrus communis, assembly GCF_041283825.1. Lineage (NCBI taxonomy): Eukaryota > Viridiplantae > Streptophyta > Magnoliopsida > Rosales > Rosaceae > Pyrus > Pyrus communis. Next base: position 10,205,251 of record NC_142573.1, read on the forward strand.
CTATATGCACACCATATGCACATTACGGAAAAGTTTTTACAAATTTCTGCAATTAGACACTTGAACTAGAAATTGTTTCATCTCAGTTTTGTAGCACATAAAGTTTATTCAGGAACCCATAGGCCCTAACATGAAACACAAACACTAATTGAACTTCAAAGTATTAATTCATCCCATAAACAATCCATTTATTCCCTAAATCATTGATGTAGAAACTTGGAACTACCTTACTATGCATGATGAAACTTCAGTTGCTGGAAAAAATGAAACTTTTCAGCCAAAACAGAAAATATGGTACAAAACGCAACTCACTCCTCTCACCTTTCTCTCACATCCTTTTGTTCGAAATCAAAGGTATGAGGTCAACCCAAAACCTAACTCACTATTCTCACCTCTCTTTGGACTTCCCTCTCCTCAAAATCCGAGCTCAACCCATAAATCCAGAGCTTACAAAGCTTTCTCCACATCCTTGTCTTCCAAATGAGAAAAGTGATGCAACAGGATGATGATTTTTAGTATTTATATATGGGTATATTAGTAATATCGGTTTTGTGCATGGTAAGCATGGCTTGTGCATGGCTAGTTTTTCCCATTTCTGTCCCATGATTAAGAAAATGTCATATTTATGGGTATTTCCCTAAATAATATGCCACATAGGACAAAATATAATATATATATATATATATATATATTTTTTTGAAATGTTAATTTTAGAAGGAAAAGTTTTTAAAAATATAACTTCTAACATTAGCTGACAAGTCACTTAATGTTACGGTCAATGATATTTCTCTTCATTTGTAAGTAAGAGATCTTAGATTCGATTATCGTCAAAGGCAAATTTGAACCACATTAAGCTTAGATCACTCCACCATTCCCTTAGTGTAGATAATATCATTTGTTAAAAAAAAAAAAAAATTAGCTGACGAGAGTGAGATGGTTGGCTGAGCAAACGAGAGAGTAATAGTTGTTTGATGAAATATTAAATGATTTGAAATAATTTATAACAATTAAATATTTTATTAGTTGTTTGGCCATGCGACACAAATTGGCAGTCACGTCAGTAGAAATGTGGAACCCATTGTCACCGCGTCATCATTTAACAGCTAACTTAACAGATAGTTTAACGGTTGTATAAAATTAAAATAAAATAATAACTAAATGTATGAGACAGTGGCAGATTCGAGATTTTAACATCGTGTTGTCTCAATATAAGCTCAAAAAAAATTGGATGAAAATAACATTGAAAAAGTAAACAATAACCTACAACTTTTCATTCATAATCTTTATACAAACAACATGACAAGGTACAGAGACAAAACTTATCCATTATGAGTTTTCATACTCTAAAAACGTGTCATGATAGTTTCATTGTCAATACAAAAAAAACATATTTCTCAATGTAAATAACTAAGCTATCATTTAACCATTGATCTCTATTTTGTTACAGAGTGGAAAGCTATCATTTAACCATTGATCCCCATTTTGTTATAGAGTGGACTCTTAAGGATATTCATGGCAGAAAATGCTCCCTCCACTGATGCAGTTGCAACCAGTAAAACCAAAACCAATTCAATAAGTAAATACACATATTGGTTGAGCTTGAGAATAGGGATAGGCTGATAACCAATTAGAAATTAGTTTTGGTAGGAAATGAATCCTCTCCAGATCCCTTGCTCCTAATCCACCAAGTCTGAGGATCCAAACAATTGAAATTTGATCCAATAGTTACAAACAAGGGCCTACTTTAAAAGTTATAATAAATTTAGCCGTTGTATCAAATTTCAATGACCCGAATCTCTAAACTTGGTGGATTAGGTGGAAGGGATCCGGAGAGAATCATTTTCCGTTTTGGTAAAGTGAAGTAAAGTAAAATGAGGATATGTTTGGACAAAGGGAAATTGAAATTTGTGTCTAACCTTACCAAACGAGGCTATATGTTTTATTTTTTAAATGGTTCGAACTTCAAATTGAAATTGGTGAACTGCTAGTTACTGCTCTCTCACGTGGATCAAAGCCTCACAAATGGCTATGCTTTAATGTTTTTTAAATGACTTGACTTAAAATGACGTTGTTTTGTACAAGTAATCTTTAAAAAAGTCTTTTTCTTTCTCCTTCTGTTTGCAGAACCTGCACTGCAATCTGCACCCATTCCTGCACTTATCCTCCACCACAGCGTAGACTTGGGTGGCCCTCGGAGGTCTTCATAGCCACTTATCCGAACTTTCGGGTGGTCTCAGAACCACCCCGGTCCTTTAATAATCCACTTCTGGTATGAGAATGAAATGTTTTAAAAATATTTCAAAAAAATTGTACAATTGCACCCAAACTTGATGGAGGAAAATATAATTTACCCAAAAAAAAAAAAAATTTGGGTAAATTACATTTTACCACCTCAAGTTTCGGGTCGATTTCAATTCCTTACAACATTTTAAAAACATTTTACTTTCCTACCTCAAGTGTTATTTTATTTCAATAATAGACATTCATTACATTTTCTATCCATTGATCCATAAAAAATTGACGTGGCTGTTACATTTGTGCCACGTGGTTGCCAAATTTATGCCACGTGACAAAATTTTATTTTATTTTTTATTACCGTATTGGGAGAAAAAAAAAATTGAAAACCAAGAAACCCATAAGCTTCATCCCCTGCCTCCTTCCCTCCCTACACCTTTCATCCTTCCCTTCCACGCCCCTTCCTTCCTCCCTGCACCCTTCATCCCTTCCTTGCCATGGACCAAACATTACAAATCCCTACAATTCCACGTGCCATGGCTTGAAACAAAACCTAGCAAATCCAAATCCAAAAACCCATTTAAAAAAAAAAAAAAAAAAAAAGACAGTTGAAACCCAGAAACCCATTCCCCTCGACCCTCCTCCACTCTCCTCACTCTCTTTCTCGAACACCAAACCCCCCAGATCCAAAAACCATTTCACCCGCCATAGTCTCATAGCTCCCACCACACCAACAATGGCAGTGACGGACTTCTTCGTCGGTGAGATCATGAGAGAGCACCTGAAAAGTTTATTCACCATCTCCTGCAAGTCATGCCACAGCAGAGGATCCGCCAAGGAACTCAAAACCTCAATTGAGCAGCTCCTCCCTATAATCCAAGAAATCAAGTACTCTAGCGTCAAGCTATCGGCCGAACGGCAGTTCCAGCTCTACTGCATGTCGGAAGTTCTCCAGAATGGCCTCGACAACATGATTTTTGGGAGGGAGGATTTGAGGGTCGGTGGGAGTAGTGGGATTGGGTTGTAGGGAAATGGGGAGGCTCGAGAGGGAGAAGAGAAGTGGGGTTATGGGTTTTTAGGTGTTTTTTTTTTATTTTTATTTTTATTTTTCCCAATAGGGTAATAAAAAATTATTTTTTTGTCATGTGGCATAAATTTGGCAATCACGTGGCACAAATATGGCAGCCATGTCAGCTTTTGACAGATCAATGGATGAAAAATGTAACGGATGTATGATATTGAAATAAAATAGTACTTGAGGTATGAAAGTGAAATGTTTTAAAAATGTTGTAAGGAGTAAAGTGTAATTTACCCAAAAAAAATTATTGCATTGTAAGGCCCTCAAAATGTAAATGGGGCCAGGTATGTGCAGCCCATTAAGGGAAACAGAACATGGGCCGGGTTTTGCAAAAACAAGGATGAAGCTTTTCTCCCATGTCGAATTCTGGTTGCAATTTCAAAACTTTTTCCTTTTTCTTCAGAAATGTTTATTCACCATTTGATGTCTGTACAGAAAATTGGAGCAAAAATTGAGGACCTGTAAGTAATTTTCGATTTCTTGGTCTTTTTATTTTACAAGCATATTTTGAATTTGCACATTTCATTACTCATCAATCATCATTGTTCATAAATTGTAAATATTTACATGTAATGCCAATCATATTTACATGACAACTGGAACAAAGTTTCAGGCTGGAAGAGAATTTGAATTTAAAAAAAAAAAAAAATCCAAACATTCTGGGATCCAAAATTTCAATCGAAAAAAGAAAAATTGAGTAAAAAAAAGCGTGACAATTATTCTAATGAGGTCACTGGAGCAATGTTACATCTGGAACTCACAGAAACTTGCAATCAATATTTATGCAGTTGTCCCTATGAAGGAAAAGTAAATCGAAAAATAATTAAAATTCAGTTCTTCATAATTTGTTGCCAAAGATTATTTGTCAGTCTAGAGTTTATGGTGTCTATACCTGCTTCTTCTGCTTGCATTTCTGATTGTGAAGATGTGCTCGACTGGCTCTTTGAGGTTTCCGAATTCTTGAGCTGTGGATCGCTTACTTCCTGCAGAAGATGTGCTTTTGTCAGTATTTTAGTTAAATTTGATGATCATTTTAAGAAGTTACAGTTGCTATTGGTTTTTATGGCATTGGAATACTAACTTAGGCCTCGTTTGGTGTCTAAGATTGAATCTGATTGGATGATTCGCTTGATTATGTGTATGTTGAACGAAGAAATGGCTGTTAACTTCATTGCTTCCAATCCATAAATAAAATGGTAAGATTTGGAGGATACGTTTTGATCATGCCTAATCCATCGTCTACCTTCAACTTGGACAAAATTGGAAGTTTCATCCATTTCTTCCTTCAACATGCATTGATTCCAAAGAGCTGCCCTATCCAATCTAATCCTCTACACTTAATTTGCAATACCAGGAAACTTTAGGGAAGGCTGGGAGTTTATATTTAAATTTTCATGGGTAGACTTAGGGCTGGTTTGGTATTGTTGTGCTTTGAAAAAAAGTTGCTTCTGCTGTGCTGTGAGAATAAGCAGCTGTGAAATAAAGCAGCAAAGTGTTTGGTAAACTTTTTTGTAAAAGTGCTTTTGAAAAAAAAAAAAAACAGTATTATAGTGTTTGGTAAACTTTTATGTAAAACAGATGTGAAAAAAAGCTAGTTTTTCAAAGTTGGGTTTTGCAGCTTCTTGTTTTTGGCTTTTTTTCACCCAAAACTGTGAAAAAAAGCTGAAGCTGAATGTTTACCAAACACAAAAACAGCTCCTGGCTTTTTTTGATACCAGCTTTTTTCAGAATCACCTACCAAACCAGGCCTTATGCAACTAAATGCTTCTGAACTTTTCGGTTTTCTTGACTTACTTGTTGATCGGCAACACGACTATGATTAGGAGAAGGGCCATCATTGCTTCCTAATAACTTGTGGTTCATCTTTTCGTCAGCAAGTTCTCTCAGTTTATTCAGTTCTGGCAGTATCACAGTGCCAAGATCCGGCCTGTCCTTCCTTCTAAGTTCTGCACATTGGACTGCTAGCTTTGCCAAGCTCAAGGCTTCTTCATATGGCCAATCAGGCACAGATGGGTCCAGCATCTCCGCGAATGTGCCCTTTTCAATTGCACTTTCGACATGGTGAGCCAACCCCATAGGTGGTCTGTTTGTTACCAATTGAAGAAGCATAATGCCTAAGGAGTATACATCAGATTTTACACCAAGCATACCTGTCTGCTGATACTCAGGATCAATATAGCAGAATGTTCCGGCTGTTGCTGTCATGAGGCACTGCGTCACGTTTTCAGCAACAGCTGGGACAAGTCTGGCCAGTCCGACATCACTAATCTTGCTCACATAGTTGTGATCTAGCAAAATGTTGCCCGGCTTGAGGTCACGGTGCACCAAGGGCTCCGGCTTCGTCTGGTGAAGAAAGAGTAGGCCTGTGGCAATCTCAGCTGCAATGCGGAACCTAAGTTGCCAAGACAAAGCTGGAGTGTTCCTTTTTCTTGAGAGACAGTCGTCTAAGCTTCCATTCGCCATGTATTCATAGGCTAGAATGCCGTACTCTGGGCAGGCTCCAAGAAGCAGCACCATGTTGGGATGTCGAATGGAGCTAAGTATGTCGATCTGCATCAAATCATGAAAGAAGAGGTTAGACATAAATTTTTCGATATCATATATTTTTACCATATAGCTTTGTAGGATGTAATTTAGAACCAAATGTAAGATAATAAAGCATGTTGTAATAGAAAAAACATGTACAAACATGTTCAACTCGTCACAAAAATATTACATTGTCGGATAAGCTAATTTCATTCGGAAATCTTTGTCCTTTGCATGGAGTTCACTCCTTATACTTACCTTTTCCAATGGAATTCTTTTCAGCACAAAACCAAGGTAAAGAAAATTAACGAATCATGATAGCTAATCAAGATTCTCAGTCCCTTACCTCTTTCTGAAACTGTGACCTTCCTTGAGCAGCATCCGGGCGCAATACCTTGACTGCAACTGGCGTGTGATTAAGATAGCACTTATAGACAGGACCATAACCTCCTTCCCCAACTTTTCGAGATGGTAAAAAGTGTTCTGTTGCTTCTTCAATCTCCTCAATGGAATACCTCCTATACTTGTCATCAGTGTGGGCTAGATTTGACAATAGCTTCCTCATGTCCTCTGCTTCTCTAAGAGCCTTACTTTCTGCGTTTACCCGTTTATTTGACTCAAATTCTGCAATTCTTTTAGCTGCATCAGCTGCTTCCATGGCTGCCTTGCACCTAGCTTTTTCTTTCTCTGCAACTGCCAGTGCTGCTTCTTGACCCAGTCGTGCCTCCTCAAGTTTTTGTTCCTCTTCAGCCCTCCAGCTGTGCAACTTCATTTCCTGTCGTGGACGTAAATTTAAATGGAATCTTGAAAAAAATTGCAGAAAGCAAATCTGACTGGCACTCACTTTCTGTTTAGCTGTAATTGCTTCTCTGCATGCTGTACTGTACATGTCCATTGTTTGCTTCAGCTCTAGCTTTAGCCTCCTCATCTCCGATTCTACTTCATCCTACGTCAGTTTAATAAATGCAGTGCAAAAATCATCTAGATAATGTGAAAGGAAGGATATTTGAACAAAAATGTTGAGAAAGTGATGATGGTGAAAACAATCATCATATAAGATGTAAAAGGTTTGAGATTTTCGGTTGCTTACCAGGTTCTGTGATGACCATGATGATGATGTTCGGCTGCTTTCATGTGAAACTGATGAGAAATCTTGCGGAAAATTGAGTTCCGCAAACTTAGGTCCTAGGCGCATTGATCCAAAGCTTTGGTCTGAGCTGGTAGATAGCCGCCCTCGGTCCATATAGTCATACATCACAGAAGAAGCTCGGTCAGTGCTCGCCCTGTCAGAGCTTATAAATGATATGTCACTTTCCGATTCTGAGAACCCTCCACCAATCATTCCATTACTAAAACCTCCTCCTCTTGCATATGCGTATCTGTTTCCAATCAAGATGGTGATCAGTTTTCTCAGTATATTGGCATCAATACTCACTACGCATAACAACATAGTACAAAGAGATTGTCTGCTCATCACATCATATTGTATCTCAAAAAAAGGTTTAGCATGCTACGGCTTACCTGGTTGCTTCATCTTGCAAGTTACGAGGCTTGAACGATGGTCTGGCTGCTGGATGTAAAGGATCAAAATAATAATTTTAGTACTCAACCAAACTTGGTTTTCAAGAAAGCTTAATAACCAAGAGAAACAAACCTTTCAAGTACATATTTTGTTTAGGTGTTTCAGCTGCTTTAGCACTTTGCTGATTTAATGCCTCTATTTGGGCAAGTAGCGGAGAACTGTGAGGTGCTGGACGAGAAGCATGTCGTTCTGAATTGATTTTCCCTTTGGAGATGACATATATGGTGCAGAAATCAGGTGCCCCTTTTGATACACTGCTTGGAATACTTGATGACTTGAATCTGAATGAGTAAATCATCGATTTTTAAGCCCACTGATTGAGTCTACACAAGCTATAGCATGGATAAACGTGTCTGTATATATTGGGTTTACACGTACTATAGCATCATTAAAATGTGTAATATTGCCTTGTGAATTCCATCATGAAATTGCCAATTCTGTGCTTATATGAGAGTGAAATACATTAACCATGACAGTTTGAAAACAATCAACGTGTTCCTGCTCGAATCAGCATCATGCTAATATTTTACGGAATATTGAGTGACAATATTTCATTGATAAATAGTGTGATTCTTCCCTCCTGGATAATGCTTTTTCTTGTTGTAACATTTTGTTTCATTGTCATTCTTTGCATTATCTTGGTGGAAATGTTAAGAAAATGTTAATAAAAGTAAAACATTAGACAATGCAATTACCTTATAAATCCATGCTTTGATGGAGCTCCCAGAACCAAAGTCTCAATTGCAGCATAGGAAACATACTCTGTTAGTGCTTTTGGTATATCTGAGTCTTCAAGTATGATATCGAGGCAGTTCATCTGAAAAAAAAAAATTTGCACGACATGAGCATTCAGTCGAAAAGTAAGAAAGATACAGTTATATGAAACTATGAATCGTAAGAAATGCGATGATAATTCCTTCTGCCCAAAAGGGTACATTTATTTGATTTTTAAATGATGGTATGTACTTTTTAAGACATGCTTTGATATGCATTCACTACAATATATGATAATGCATAAGAAATTTTAGGGTTGTAATCCAAAAAATTTAATAAAGCATTTAATGCAGGTTGGTCATAGAAAAAGCTTTCGAAGGAAGAGCTCCGAAACCTACATCCTTACGAGTACAATAGCAATGGAAGGTAACGAACAGATCCTTGGCCATCTTTTCGAGTTGCTGTTTGCGCGGGGATTGAGACGGATTGTTCATATTGCATACAACAGCATTGTTTCCAGCCACTGCACCCATAAAAAAAAAAAGAAAAAAAAAAGCTGTATCATTGCCTTCCATTGAAAAGTAATTTTTTAGCTAGCTTTAGAGAGAGAGAGAGAGAGAGAGAGAGATTACAGGGGCAAACTGATGATGCCTTCTGAACATGTAGTAGAATGACAGTTTGGCCCCTGGTGAGAACATGTTCAGCAGCCCATCTGAGTGCATTTTGGCTCCCTTTCTGATTGTCTATGGCAACTGCCACCAATCCATTTCCTCCTGCTTCCTTCTTTGCTCCATTTCCTTTTTTTGCATTCCACATTTTCTCCAAATCCTCTTAACTATGAAAAATAGAATGTTTCTAGGTCCGAGAATACTAGAATGATACAGAAAAAAATTAGCATGACCTCTACACAAAGATGACATGCATAAATCAAGAAGGTTTATAGGATACAAACAAATCAGGTAGAAACTCTACCATGATGCGTAAAAACTAACCTAGAGATCTTTGAGGCCTAAAACCTGTTGTTCCTAATTAAACAAATATAAACATAAAAATAAATGGAAAAACTACTATAGAATTTAGGGTTTACAAGAACTTATGAGGCACAATAGGCACAGGAGTTTTCACATTTCTTTGGTCTTCTTTTTCTGTTCAGAAGCTGGCCGTTTTTCTATTTCGGGTTTTCAAATAGAAGCCTCACAATTCAGATAATAATGAAAAAAAAAACAGCAAAGTATGTGGAAGCCTCACGATTGAGAGAGTTGCTGCCAAAACTAGAAGATCAAAGCATAGGCCATGGATAAATCCCCCTCTCACAAAGTGCTATTTTTATGTTATGATATATCTAGGGTACGGACTTGAATTTTGGATTTTTTTTAAGCTAACCACTATAAAGATCTCGATTATTTCTCTCCTTATGTATCCTATTTGGTTAAACTTGGAGTAGTAACTATCTTTTTTCCGAAGAGTAGTTTCTATCTTTCACGTATAAGTTATCTTCACAAAGAGTTTTTTTGGTCAACAGTAAAGGGTAATTCATGCAGCAAGATAGCTCTTTACCATGAGTAATTTTACCGATTTGAATATTATTGAAACAAACCAATATTTATTGAAATATTAATCAATATAATTGTTGAATCACAAAACAAATCACAATTTATATCAAATAGTTCTACTTCTAATTGAATCTAAACCTTGCATAAAACTCCACATCTATTGGTTGCACTAAGGACAATATTGATGCGATTAGTGTAGTATAATATCAGCATGTAGTATGTACTACTAATATAGACATTTCCTATTTTGACACTTTGGTTTCAACCTTCTTGCCCACGCGTGCGAAAGATATGTTTTTTTCAATCATGACGTCCATGATGGAGTCAGAAATTTACAACGATGGGTCATAAAATTGAAGCTTCCAAAAAATGATTATACTTTGCATATAATTCCCAATTTATAATATTTTTTTTCCTGCAAAAAATTCATTCCCAATCAATTAATCAATACAAAATCCTAAAACTTCACAATAAGCCCAAGATGAGAAAATATTGATACGATTAAGATTCCGTGATACAATCAAGTGCAATGAAGGTAGGCTAATCGAACTTGAATACCGGAAAAACTTTGAATTGAGATATATGAAGCCTGGGTGGAGAAGGCATTTGCATATTTGATATGACTTTAGCTTGTTTGAGAATTAGCATGCTTAACATTTAAAAAATTTTTTTTTTTAAGTGAAACAAAACATAATTGATGCAACTTTGGTTTGTATTAATTTAAAGAATATTGATTAAATTTCTCCTTATTTCATTTGTCTTAGCTAGTATAGGGGTTAAACGAAATTTCAAAGAGGGTATTTTATATGTTAGTGGGGTCAACAGTAGCCAATGCCCCAGATTGGCTCTGCCATATACCTCCTCTTTCGGATAGTAGAATATGAAGTTCTATGAATTCCTCCTTATGATCTCGTATTCCCTAAGTAAGAGTCACAAACCATTATGTAATGCTTTGAAAATTTTAAAATGCGCCAATTAAGTTTCTAGAATGGATAATCACCAAACTTTATACAAAGTGAAACTAAACTAATCGAAAAAAAATAATAATAAAGGTTGAAAACCGAATAAGTTGCTGTAAATTATCAAACAATACTGAAATTTTATGTTTTGATTTCGGTAAGGGTCTGTGCCCTGGTGCGAATTTCCCATATAAGACAGTAGACACATGAAGTGGCCGTGTGAAATGTGAGGCTCGATGAGTTCAATTACAAAGAGTCCCTCCTTTTGTGAAGAGGGTCGCACGACTAATGTGCAGGTATCTAGACCCAAGAATTACTCCTTAATAGAAGCTCAACTTACTTATAGAATTAATGCACTTTTTGCACTAAAACGATACATTGTGGAAGTTTTATAAATACATTTAGGGGTATAAGTTGGATTGAAAGTTTTTGTTTTGACTGACTTCGATAAAATAATTTCCAACTTTTGGCTGATCCTAATTCGCCCTCTATATTTTGAAAATTTCAAATTTTTTGGCATACTGGAATGTATCTTCCGAAAGTTATATAAATTTCTAGAACGCATTTGATTTTTAAGTTTGAACTACCTGAGATGATTGATTTCATGTTGAAATTATTTTTTCAAAAGTGAAACTCTACTGCAAGTGTTCCTTTATCACAAGGTGGAAAAGTGTTGAGCCATTACATGATGACGTGGGTTCGAACCCCGTCTGTGGCTCATCTAATATCTAATCTAACAAAATCTATCGTTTGACTTAAAAAAGATGAAGTGAAACTCTACTAATTGTTCTTCTTGTAAACAAATAAAGTATCGGACTTTGTGGCCTATATGATAGTTTTTTTAGGTTTCTAATTGTGACCCTTAAAATTGTATGTCATATTAAAGATTCCAAGTTATTTTTGAAAGAAATTTGAGATATGTAGTTTAGAAATATTTCAAAATTTTGAAAATGGATGTTGAAATTCCAATTTTGTGCAGAATGAAAATTGAAAGATATTTCTCATACAAACATTTTTTCTAAATGAAATTGGTACTCATTAATTCCGATCACATCCGTCCGAAATTAGGCCTAAATACACCAATTGAAAATTTTTATTTTTGTTCCGGTCGAGTGTACTCTATCAAATTTATAATTCCATTTAGAAGCCTTCGTTTCAACTTGGAAACACACCAAAACACATGCTTGAATTTAGAGAGAGCATTTCTAACTAGTTTTGTCAACTAAGTAATTCGCATTACACCAAGATGATACAAGAGTGTCATCCCCCAACACCTACAGTACAACCCCATTTCCTGATCCAAAAGAAATGGTAGCAAAATAATAACGACAAAAAAAAAAAGTTCTTCATTTCTTTAAGTTCAAATCTTTCCCTGCACATGCATGCTTCAACTTGTGGGAATGGTTCATTCCGAATGAAGTTAGCTGAAACCTGTACCCCTGTGCATTATATCCTCTAATTTACACATCGGTTTCCCTAAGTCTCAACCAGCCAGTAGTACTTGGAATGAAGAAGCACTCATCATTTCTCAAATCACACCACTTGTGAAGGGTAATCATCTCCTTCACTAGAAACACTTGATCGGTAATCTCCATCGCTTTCTCCCTCGTTCAACTCTTCAATCTTCTCAACGACTTCATTCAAATCCAGCCTTCTCTCCATATCCTCCTCACAACAACTCACTCCAATCTTCAAGAGCTTTAACAGTTCTCCTCTACTGTTCCCCACTCTCCCCATTTCTACATCAAACACCTCACTCGTCCTCTTTTCCTTGATCATTCCATTGACCCAATTTGCTAAATCCGCCTTACTATCGTAACTTTCCTTGAGGTAGTTCTCTGGGAATTTTCCGGTTAACACCTCCAAGATTATTATTCCGAAGCACCATAAGTCGGTCTTCTTTGTTATACGTCGGTGCTGGGCGTATTCGGGTGACTTGTATGCCATCATCAGGTGTTGAGCTTGCTCCAAGTTGATCACGGGGAGTAGAGCATAGTCGTTCAGTAGGGGCTCAAAGTTTTCGTCTAAAAGCACATTAGAGGATTTCAGATGACCATGGGGTACAACCAAGCTAGGGAGTGTGCTATAGAGGTATGTCAATCCCCTTGCTATGCCCTTGATTATTCTCAAACGTGTTGGCCAATCAAGCACAGGCATATCTGAATTATGATTGCCTGTAAAAACAAAAATTTACCACCGTGATGTTATTTCACTATGAATTAGTAAATCAATTCGTACTATATTTTAACGCTCACACTCTCACTCAGTTACGTGGATTCCACTGAATCTTAAGAGAAACGTCACGTAAAATGTAGTCAGTAAATATGGTAGGTGGAACATAATAGTACTCATTCAAGCATGCACATAATTAAGGAGACCTAATGTTAAGCTAACTTGTGACACAAGAAAAAAGATACTCACCGTGAAGATGAGAAGCCAAGCTACCATTCTCCACAAAGTCAGAAACCAAGAGCTTCTCTTCCCTTCTATAATAATAGGCCACCAGAGGCAACAAGTTTTGGTGTGTCAATCTTCCAAGCCTTCTCATGTGCTCATGGAACTCCTCTCTTCCCACATTGTTCATCTGCTTATACCTCTTGACCACCACAACATCAGTCATGATCAAAGCCTTGTAGGAAGCCCCAAAATTCCCGCTCCCCAAGATTTCAGCCGAGGCTCTGAGAAGGTCATGCAAATCAAACCTCTGTCTGTCATCCTTCACAAACGACAACTTTCCCTGGTCAGCTCTCTTTGGATGTGGGTTAGTTTCTACCGACTTAACATCCATTTGGCTGCTCGCAGCAGCTGCCGTATAATTGGACGATTTGTCCAATGATTCAGTCCCGTCTAATTCTGATCGTTGCTTTCTCTTGTTGAGGAACATTAAAATCGCAGCAATGAGGGCCAGTAGAAGTAATAGACTCACCACAAGTAGGGCTACTTTTAGACCTGATGGCTTCTTAGACGCGCCGCATGAATCCCCCGTGCATTCAGGCGGTGGGGCAGGAGTTGTAGGAGGAGGAGCAGGTGGAGAAGGAGGAGGAGGAGGGGGGCTGCATGGTCCCTGAAGAGGCGAACCACATAGCTTTCCATTGCCTAAATTTTGGTTAAAATCAGATCCAAATTCATAAATGGTTAATGGTGATGATTTAAATGAAAGACGATGACCCTAATGGGAAAATTTTGACGATCACATCCGTTGCGATTTCACTTTGAATTCAAAATGAATCAGTCATCTACATTTCAGGTTCAATTCAAAACTAATCAGTCAAACATATATAGCAACAAATCTAACGCATGAACGATGTTAATTAATTACCTGCAAAGTTACTTGGATCCATCTTTTTTAGGCTTTCTGGAACTGGACCCTCCAATTCATTTTGAGATACATTCAACCTCTTCAAAGCCCTCTGCTTAAAATCAGGTATTTGGCCACTAAACTTGTTCCCCTCAAGACCCACATCGAAAACCCTAAGCAAAGTAGTAAGGGAAGAAGGGATTTTGCCTGAAAACTTATTGTTTGCAAGATACAATTTCCTCAACAAATGCATACCTTCAAATTCATTGTCCGGAATCTCACCAGAGAAATGATTGTAAGACAAATACAAAGACCTTAACTTTTTAAATTTCTTAAGGTCCGGCAATGGACCATCCAACACGTTATTCATGAAGCTTAGGGTTTTCAAATAAGGCAACTGAGCGAGAGGCTCCAAATCCAGCTTTCCCTGTAAACCCAAGTTTTCGAGCTGCAATCCCCGGACATTCCCATTAAAGCAAAGCACGCCAACCCAATTCGCCTTGTTACCATTACACGGGTTTTTGTTAGGATCCCAATTTCTAAGAGCCTCGGTGTTGTTTCCCAATTGCAACGTTTTCTTGAACTTCAAAAGGGCATCGGTGGTTGTATCCATTGGTGAAACAAACGGTAAAACCGCCATGCATGATACATAACCAACAAAGAGGGTAAGAAAAAATGTTGGGGTAGGGTTTGGTGCGCGCATAAGCCTAGTCATAGCCATATGCGCGCCCATTACCATGCAATGTTGTTGTAGTACAAACCAAAAGGGGTTCCCAGCTTAATTAACCAGAAATTGAACTGGTTTCTAATTAAATGAACAAACTAAATCCCTTCCCTCCCTCCCTCTCTCTGGGTTTTTAGTTTTGTTATTGGTGCTTATTGACAATGGGAATTAGAGGATGTGCAAAAAGGTGGGCGTGAAAGGGCCAAAAACCAAAGAAGAGGAAGAGGTGGAGAGAATGATATTGGAAGAAATCAAGGAAACCATGGTCTGTGAAAATTGACAAGGTCTAATTAGTGTGGCATGACAGCTCAATTGGGTTGTTTTTGTGTGTTGGATAGAGGTTGAGTTTATGGGAGGAGATATCTAAGGCCGGCCTTTCAATTGGAAATGTTGCTTTGCTATATTTTGTGAGCAAAAGTTTTGTTGTCTTGCCAATTATAGGGTTGTGATGACTGATCGTGCTAATTTTCTTAAGTTCCACAATGATGAATTTCCTTAGATATTTCATAACTAATTAAAAGAGGAAATTAACCACCAAATTAATCAACTTATTCGAATGTTTTTTAGACTTTTAGTTTTATGGTTAAAGATGTGATTTAGATTCTTAGGACCATATTATATATGTACTATATCAAGCAAGGGCTAATTTCTAGTTAGAAACCAGAACGCAGAAGAAGTTATGCATATGGTTTGTACCTGCTAACAAGAATAATAGTGTTCACGCAAGATTTGTTTTGATATTGGCACCTTCCTAAATGGATTAAATTGGTTCTCTCAAACTTCGGAAAACACTAGTGCTAACGTGTAAGTTTGTTTTTACCCTTATTGGACCTAAGTTATATTTATTCTGGGTGAGGCTAGGCCGACAAATTTTCAAACCATCTTTTGTGAACTACATAATGTGGTGGTTGATGGTTGATTTTCTTTTTAATATTTAAAAAAAGAAGTCCAACCATCAAACGACACATCATATGATTTACAAAAAGTAGTCTATAAATTTGATATTCTTAGTCTCCAATACCATAAAGTCAATTGAAGATAGTTAAATTTTCACCATAAAACTAATTTGGAATATGGAAGTACCCCAACTACTTATACATGCAAGGTCTCTACTCCTATCAATGTGAGATAATTAATTTTCAACACACCTCCTCATGTGTGGTAAATTTCAAGCCTAACATGTGGACAACACAAATGAGGTGACGTGAAGCATGTGTGGCAGTTGAGTTTCACACGTGAGACAACATAACTCTGGTACCACGAAGGAAGTTGAGGTTCTACCATAAAACTAATTTGCAATATAGGGAATAGTCCAATCTCTTATAAACTCTTACAAGGTTTCTCCTTTTACCAGCGTGAGACTATTTTATTTTCATATCCTAACACATTATCCCAAGTGCAACCTAAACCCAATAATATTTCCAAGGGAACCGATGCGACGATCAGTTAGAGGCCTATTCGGAAGTGATTTGAAAGCAGGGACAGAGGTAGAGACTTTTTTGAATGGCAGCATCCTAAAACAACAAAATAAAATTAAAAAATGCAACGCATTTTATATACCAAATGAAACACTTATTTGTTAATTCATAATGTTTTACGTGTAATACATTACAATTTTCCTCCATTTGCTTAATGTTTGAGAACAACCCGATTTTATTAAATCTCTCTTTCCCCTTGTATATTTCATTTTTTTACAAAGAATTCATCACAATACATATACCTGAATTTTTTTTTTTTTTTGGAGTTACATTTTGATAGTTACCATTTAACGTATAGCTTAACACAGAGATACATTAAACAAATAATTTATCAAAAGAAATTAAATGATATCCACACATCTCTTTAATCTTTTTGTACACACTTGTTTATTTTTGTTGAGTGCATTTTTGCTCACCCACACTAACTATAGGGTATGCTTACCACCCATTTCAATATTTGCCATGTGTAATCCACACTAACTCTAGTTAAGCCTTATTTTTTTTATTTTTTTATTTTACTTTAAATTAATAGGAGAGAGAATATACTTCTACTCATTTACTTCCATATATATCCTTTCTTTTTAAATATTATATTAAAACTTAAAACTTAAAACTCCGGTTTTTGAATACAAACAGACTCAACTAATTCCAATTTAAAAAACGTAAACACAAACTAAAAACCCCAATGTCGATTACACCTTCATAGTCGTCGTTTTTTGTAACTAGTTGGAGATTATGGTAATCAAAATATGTGTAATCAAACTTTTATGGTAATTAAAATATGCGAGCTTGATCATCTATCTGCATACGATTCTAACTTTATACGGATATATGAATCATATCAAATCAGCTAGTCAATATCCAACAAAAACTAATTTCAGTGACAAAACTAATAGGACAAATGATGTCATTCAAAATACAATTGTTTTAGTTGAAACTTGTCAAAATAAAATTGTAGCCAGTCCAAAAAATACAATTGTTTGAGATGAAACTCATCAAAATAAAATTGTACAAAGTAGTAGGATGAATATTCTCCACTTCAAAGGATGCCATTCCAAAAAAATATTTCTAAATTCTATTACAACTTGATCTAAGATGTTGATGGATTTGAAAATTTCAGTTCATGAGTGGTTCCCAGAGGTATTGGTTGAATGTTTGATGTTGATGGATTTGAAAATTTTAGTTGAGGAGTGGTTCCTAGAGGTATTGGTTGAATGTTTTCCTGCAAATTAATAAAAAGAAAAAAATTACTTATGAAACTAGAGAACAAAAATATAGTACACCATATATATAGTACATTTAGTGAAGATACAAACCTGAGGATTCATAAATGAGTAATTAGACATAATGGGACTTATAGCTTGAAATCCAAGTTGGTGATTTTGAATCCCTTGAATAAAAAGAAAAAAATTACTTATGAAACTAGAGAACAAAAATATAGTACACTTGATAGGATTAAAAGCACACCACAAAGTCGCACACAAATGTCCTATTGATTTTCCTTATTAACACTAAGATTTGTCAATTGTAGCATATGAAAATAAGGGTCTTTCCCGCAGAAGATCGTTTTATCTAACTACTTAAAATGTCACAAAAACTGGGCTGCTGTCCCCACTGACCAGCCACCGAAAAATAATTATTAGACTGACTTACACTTATCTAAAATCTACGAAATTTTATATGCAGATACTAGAGACACAGAGCCACACTCATACAAATTTTTGGGATTTTTGGAGTTGATTTGCTATTTAAATTAAATCGAACAAAAACAGAACAGAGACAGATTTTTGAGTAGTTCGCAAATTAAGAAAAACGAGTTAGGGGAATTGCTATCCACCACCAAATAATCATGCAAACATGTTATGTTTCATTCAAATTCCTTTCATTTCCGGATGAAGATGCTCAAGTTGGCTCAATGTTAGAACCCAACCTATTACTCTTTCTTATGTAATATGTTAAGAGAATGGCGTTTTCAACTTAACTTAGTCCCTAACATGCAATCTAGAATGGTGTGTTCATAGATTTAACAAGTAGAAATCATTAAGAACGAAAAGAGTTTGAGTCATCACAAGGCATCATAAGTACTAGCGTTGTCTTACTTATCCTAGAAATTGATTCACATGTTAATTGCAATTAACAAGTACTACTCTAGAACATATGTAGGTCCTCATTTGACAAGGGCAGGCACACACATATTCATAGCATTAGAATCCTAGATATGCTTACTAAGTATGCATCCGTAGAAAACACAAAAAGAATTCATCAATGAGACAAGTAGTGAACCAATTTTCATCCATTCGTAAAAGTAATTCAAACGAAATGTCATAACAAACTTGCAATCATATTCGGGGCTTCAAAACAGCCCCTAACTACTAAAAATTAGTTACACATAATTCTCAAATTAAACCAAAAGAAAGACATGAGTTTGAGAAGATAAAACCGAGAGAAGAAAATGCTAAGATTTCCTCCTTCCTTTCCTTCCTTCCCCAACGCAGCAGCCTTTCCTTTTTTCCTTGCTTCCTTCCTGGTTTTTTTCTATCTTTTTTTTCACCCTTTTTCTCCCTCTTTGTTGCTGCAACCTGTAGGTCTTTTCTTCTTTTCTGCTGCCCAGTTTTTTCTCCATAACTTCCCCCACTAACAGCCATTTAGTGATGACAATAAGTGGGAGGAAATGCTAAAACAATTGTAACTCTTTGGGCAGCCTTTATGCCCATTACTCTCACTTAATATTTCATTTCCTCTGATATTTGAATAGGTGTTAGCTGGCTTGTTCTTGGCTGCATCAGTTTTGGCTGTTAGTTTTATGGGAT
Organism: Pyrus communis; assembly: GCF_041283825.1. Taxonomy (NCBI): domain Eukaryota; kingdom Viridiplantae; phylum Streptophyta; class Magnoliopsida; order Rosales; family Rosaceae; genus Pyrus; species Pyrus communis. The sequence goes on from NC_142573.1 coordinate 10,224,208, forward strand.
TTATTGCTTTCAATGCTTTCTTGTCAGTTACAAACTGCTCAGCCTCCTGGGAACCTTTCAGTGTTAAAACGGCCATAACTTCTTCTAGAAAAATGATATTAACAATCCGCGAAATGCTCCAGAAAATAGACATCCGTAGCTTTCCAAAAATATAAGGCTCATTCTCTAATTCATTCTGAGCTGTCCGCAACTTGTTTCCAAAGTCAGCTGACCTGCACAGGCAGTTTTGACGAATTTATTACTTAAAATTCCACTTGTGTTATTTTTCTTTTCTTTACTTGAGAAATCCTACAAAACACAAAAACAAAGTAAATAACTCAAAAATATAAGGAACTAACTAAGAAAAGACAAGTGAATTTGATATAAAATATATATAAATATGAGCTTATCAAATACCCCCACACTTAGCTTTTGCTAGTCCTCGAGCAAAACAAAGAAAACATGAAAAAGTAGCAACATGAAAAACATTAGCTCCCCACTATGTGACCCTCATAGAATTTCATTCAAGAAAACAAATCATCAAGAACCTTAGCTAGCATCAAACAAACTAATCCAAGCTCATCTTCCTTATGCAAATGTTAACAACTACCTTTTAATCATCCTTGAAGTGTAGTGTGTGTAATAGCTATGCTAATGCAATTTCAAGTTTTGTTTTAAAACACCACATGCAAACTAGTGACCTTCTCACGGGACATACACTCAATCATGCATATGTTTAGTTTAACGTGTTTCGCTCAAAGAATCAAATGTGAAAGATCTACCATAAGCTTGCATAAAGATCTCATCTCCACAATCATAATTGCAAAACTAAAATCAAGAGGACTTTTATTGGTTGTAATGAGGCTTAGGGAGAGGGTTATAGAAATGAAAGGATAGGTAAACACAAGTTCCAAGCTACATTGCAAGCAATTCTCTTGTTGAGATTTATAAGAACTCAAGTTCTCCAACCACTCTACTAATACCTCCAATCACACCCCTAAACTTTTTATTTGGTTTGTATACAATTTTTCTTTTTTTTTTCTTCTATTTTTTTTTCTTTTTCCTTTTTTTTTTTTTTGTTTTTTTTTTTAACCAATTTTCGCACATAACTAAATACAAACATGAAATACCCCCACACTTATTCTTTTGCCAAACTCCTTCAAAGTACTTCACAAACATTTCTCATAAGACAATCTCACATTGCTCACTAGCTAGCTTGGAAAGGGTAAGGAAAAATACTTAAGGTATAAGGGTAGACGTATCTGGTGATAAGAAATAAAAGACTTAACTTATACGGCTCAAATTGGCAATCTAATGATATCATTTTTCTTTAGGAAACATGCTTATTTGGGCCATGGTGATAAACCTAATGCCTCTATCCTTTTCAAGTTCATGCAATCAATGACAAACATTTCGAAAGATCGTTACGCAAGTTCTAGAGATGTAAGTCACATAAGTTCATCACACATGAAAGAATAGGAGTGTATGAAAAATGCACACACTTTCAATAGGCTCAAAAACTCACATAGGTTGTATATGGTCACTATGTTCACATATGAAGCTTTAAATCATGCTTTAGTTTCACATCAACAAGGCTATGTGCTTTTGGTTTTTCAAAGATGATTAAACATATACAAAGCTAACAAGAGAATAAGGAATTTCACACAATACATGCTTACTAAGTTCTTGATCACCATGGTTCAAATTCAATCCAGTTATATCATTGGGTCGGGAAACTAACAAAAATCTAATTCAAAACAATAAATAAAACAAGGCTATTTTTTTGGATTTTCAATTTTTTTTTTTTTTTTGAATGTTTTTCTCTTCTTTTGGGTTGTTTTTATTTTTATTTTTTATTTTTAGGGTAAACAAAACTAATTAAGAAAACAAAAAGCAACAACAAGGAAACAAATTAAACCAGTTCTTAGTCAAAGGGACGAAAATTTTCAATTTGGTCATTTTTTCAATCCTTACCCCCAAACTTAAACTGGACATTGTCCCCAATGTCAGAAAACACAATAATGCATACAATAAAAATAAAATAAAATAATAAGAAACAAAATAAAGCATTTGGACTGAAAACTTCCCCAATTTGCAGTAAAATCAAGTGATGACCCCCAAACTTCAATTCTGCAATCAACTCCAAGGGTGGACATAACCAAAGATTCCTACAAAGAAAAGAAATAATTCAGCTTAGCATGCAAGAAAACTCAGAAAACAAAACAAACGAAAAATTGAAAATGACATAAAAAGACAATGAATAGAAATATTGGGTTGCCTCCCAATAAGCGCTTGCTTTTACGTCCGCAGCCGGACAGTACCAAGAGTAATCATTCAAGGGAAGCTAGTTCTTGGAGGGGTACAACCTCCACATCATGCTCCGCAAAAGACTAGTAATATGGTTTGAGTCTATGTCCATTCACTTTGAACACGTTTCTGGTCTTTGCACTTTGGATTTCCACTGCACCATGAGGAAAAATATTAGTTATAACAAACGGACCAACCCATCGAGAACGAAGCTTACCTGGAAATAACCGAAGGCGAGTATTAAATAGAAGAACTTTTTGTCCAATGGCAAAGTTCTTCCTTGGTATCATCTTGTCATGAAATGCCTTTGATTTCTCCTTGTATATTCGACTAGACTCGTATGCATCATTTCGGATTTCATCTAACTCATTCAATTGAAGCTTCCTCTGCTGTCCAGCAACACTCATGTCCATGTTGTAGGCTTTGATCGCCCAATAAGCTTTGTGTTCTAATTCTACTGGAAGACGGCATGGTTTCCCATAAACTAATCGAAATGGGGACATTCCAATAGGAGTCTTATAAGCAGTCCTATATGCCCACAATGCATCGTTCAAGCGCATGCTCCAATCCTTCCTACTAGGACTCACAGTTTTCTCCAAAATTTGTTTCACCTCAGGGTTTGATACTTCTGCTTGACCACTAGTTTGCGGATGATAAGGTGTAGACACCTTATGTGTGACATTGTACTTCCTAAGCAACGCTTCAAATGTTCTATTGCAAAAGTGACTCCCTCCATTGCTAATGATTGCTCTAGGTGTCCCAAATCTTGCAAAGATGTTAGTCTTAATAAAATCTGAAACAATTTTTGAATTATTAGTTTTGGTGGCTTTCGCTTCCACCCATTTAGAAACATAATCCACAGCCAATAAAATGTAAAGAAAACCATTTGAAGATGGAAAATGTCCCATGAAATCAATGCCCCATACATCAAAGATCTCAACAATCAAAATAGAGGTTTGTGGCATTTGATTTCTTGGGCCTAAGTTACCTGTTCGTTGACAACGATCACATGTTGCACAAAACTCGTACGCATCCTTAAACAAACTAGGCCAATAAAAACCACTCTCTAACACCTTAAGGGCTGTCCTCTTTGCTCCAAAATGGCCGCCACATGCATAAAAATGACAAAAAGTTAGAATAGATTTAAACTCAGATTCGGGGACACACCTTCTAATCAATTGATCAGGGCAATATTTCCACAAATAAGGATCATCCCACTCGTAGTATTTGGCGGTTTTGACAAGCTTATCTTTCTGAGCACGTGTAAAATCGTCCGGAATCTTTTTGGTGACCTTGTAATTGATAATATCTGCATACCAAGGGTTAGTAACCTTTAATGAAAACAATTGCTCATCCGGAAAACTCTCACGTAAAGGGATGAAATCTTCCTCTGTGTTTGAGTGCACAAGTCTGCTAAGATGATCTGCTACAACATTCTCACTCCCTTTCTTATCCTTGATCTCCAAGTCAAACTCTTGAAGCAGAAGTATCCATCGAATGAGTCGCGGTTTTGCATATTTTTTTGTGAGTAAATACTTTAAAGCTGCATGGTCAGAAAACACAATAACTTTAGTTCCAATCAGATAAGATCTAAATTTTTCTAAAGCAAATACAACAGCTAGAAGCTCATTCTCTGTTGTTGAATAATTCAACTGTGCATCATTGAGTGTTCGTGATGCATAATAGATGACATGTGGCACTTTGTTGACACGCTGTCCTAGAACTGCACCGACAGCATAATCTGAAGCATCGCACATTAACTCAAAAGGTAAACTCCAATCTGGTGGCATGATCACATGAGTCGTGGATAACAACTCCTTAAGTTTGTTGAATGCTACCACACACTCTTCATTCATATCAAATGTTGCATCCTTTTGAAGCAAACGGCACAAGGGTCTAGAAATCATTGAGAAGTCTTTCATAAACCTACGGTAGAAACCTGCATGTCCAAGAAAAGAACGAACCTCCCTGACAGTAGTAGGGTGAGGTAAAGAACTAACAAGTTCTACTTTAGATTTATCAACTTCAATTCCATTTTCAGATATGATATGCCCTAGAACTAATCCATGTGAAACCATGAAATGACATTTTTCCCAATTTAAGACCAAATTAGTTTCTTGACAACGTTTTAAAACTAGGGACAGATTATGTAGACATGTATCAAAAGAATCACCATAAACTGAAAAATCATCCATGAACACTTCAATTATTTTCTCAATCATATCAGAAAAGATACTTACCATACACCTTTGAAATGTGGCAGGGGCATTGCAAAGTCCAAACGGCATCCTCCGGTATGCAAATGTGCCAAATGGACATGTGAAAGTCGTCTTTTCTTGATCCTCCGGAGCAACTGCAATTTGATTATATCTAGAATAACCATCAAGAAAGCAATAATGAGAATGACCAGCTAACCTTTCTAACATTTGATCAATGAATGGAACTGGAAAGTGATCCTTGCGTGTGGTGCTGTTTATCTTCCGATAATCTGTACAGACTCTCCAACTATTTTGCACACGTGTATGCACTAGCTCACTAGCTTCATTCTTAACAACTGTGACTCCGGATCGCTTCGGAACTACTTGAACAGGGCTCACCCACTTGCTGTCCGAGATAGGATATATGATGCCAACATCAAGAAGCTTGATAACCTCTTTCTTGACGACCTCCATCATGAGTGGGTTCAAACGACGTTGAGCTTCCCTTGTAGGTTTTGCACCTTCCTCCAGCAGAATTCTATGCATACATGTAGCTGGATTTATACCTTTGATATCTGCAATGCTCCAAGCTATGGCAGTTTTATGATCCTTCAGTACTCGGATCAGTTTCTCCCCTTCTTCTGCTGTGAGTTGTGATGATATGATGACCGGTAATGTTTCATCCTCCCCCAAAAATGCATACTTCAAATGTTCAGGAATCGGTTTAAGCTCCAATTTGGGTGCCTGAATCACAGAAGGAAGAATTTTTTCGTTAGAAGTAGGAAGAGAAATAAAATAGGAAGAAAACTTACCACGAATTGGTGAAAGAGACTCAAGGGCTGCCACTGTCTGAATTAATTCTTCTTCAATGTGCTCAGAATAATTAAGTTTTCCATGTGTAATGCTATGCACTAATGCCTTCTCTAAATTGTCTTGTCCCATACCTTCATTAAAACAATCCTGCACAAAATAGTCAAACGCATCAATAGACAAACAAGATTCAAAATCACTAGGGTACCTCATAGCATTGAAGATTTTGAACTTGACGCTTTCTCCATCAATTTCCATGGTTAAAGTACCATCGTAGACATCAATCTTCGTACGTGCCGTTCTAAGGAATGGTCTTCCCAATATAAGAGGAAGTGCAGTAGGCATAGGGTCATGTTCCATCTCAAGAACAAAAAAATCAGCAGGAAAAATAAGTTCATTCACTTGCACAAGTACATCCTCCAATAGGCCTTTGGGATATCTATTTGAACGATCTGCCAACTGGATTACGACCTTTGTTTCCTTCAAGTCTCCAAGGTTTAGTGATTCATACACTGAATATGGCATCAGATTGATGGATGCCCCCAGATCACACAATGCTCTCCCAAACTCTTTCCCTCCAATTACACATGGAATGGTAAAGCTTCCGGCATCCTTCAACTTCGGTGGTAGCTTTCTCTGCAAAACAGCTGATACTTCCTCGCTTAATGTCACAGTTTCTTGATCATTGAATCTTCTCTTGTTCGTACAAAGCTCTTTAAGGAACTTTGCATACTTGGGCACTTGTTTTATGGCATCTAAAAGAGGTAAGTTCACTTGGACTTTTCGGAAAGTATCCAAGATTTCTTTGTCAGTTTGCTCTTTCTTAGACTTCATAAACCTACGAGGAAAAGGAATAGGGACACATGAGTTAAATGAATTTTGAACTTCTTTACTTACCTTATCAGAATCTTTTTTGTTCAATTCTGTATCTTTAGGAGACTTTTCAATTTCTGTTGAAGCCTCATCTTGCTCAAGATTTTTGGTTTGTTGCTCCCCTTGCTCATTTGTATCTTTTGTAGTCCTCTTTTGCATCCTTGGCTGCTCAAAAACTTCATTTCCACTCCTTAAAGTCACAACATTCATCTGCTCTGCATTTGGATTCACCACGGTTTGGCTAGGCAACCTTCCTGGTTGGTGTTGTTGCCCCATCAAACTCGCTAACTGACTCATTTGGCGCTCAAGGTTTTCAATTGCTTTGTCTGTTTTCTGTTGATGAGATTGAGTAGAGTTAGCTAAAGAAGCAATTAAATCCTCAAGAGACTTACTTGGAGCTTGTTGTTGTTGAGGCTGAAATGGTGCATGCGGTCTTGCTTGAAAGAAGCCAGGTGGACGGTTATAGTTGTTGGGAACAGATTGTTGTCCGTTGTCTTGATTGTTCCACTTTAAGTGTGGATGATCGCGCCACCCTGCGTTATAGTTGTTGGAGTATGGATCATACTTTTATCTTTGTTGCCCCTGAAACCCTCCTAACGCATTAGCTTGCTCAAGACCACCTTGATCCATTAACGAAGGGCACATATCTGTGGCATGTCCCATTATTGAACATACACCGCACACCTGTTTTGGAGCCACCATAACCTGTTGCACAAGATTAGTCAAGTTAGCTAATTGTAATTCAATACTAGAGTTAGCACTTACCTCGTTAACTTTCTTAAGAGGTAGCTCATCTCTCCCTCCAAATTGTCGTGTGTTGCCAGCAATGTTCTTTAATAATGCCTTAGCATTTGTTGGTGTCTTGTCCATGAATGCTCCTCCACTTGCTGCATCAAGCATTACACGATCAGTACCACACAATCCTTCATAAAAATATTGTATTAAAAGATGCTCTGAAATTTGATGATTAGGACAAGATGCAACCAAATGTGTGAATCGCTCATAGTAATCTCCAAAGGGCTCTCCATGTTGTTGTCGGATTGCACATATGTCTTTCCTTATGCTTGCAGCTTTTGTGGCCGGAAAATATTGCTCCAAGAATGCTTGCTTCACCTGGTTCCATGTGTTCATCGATCCTGGAGGTAAATTATAAAGCCACTCCTTTGCCTTAGCTTCTAATGTAAATGGGAATGCCCTCAACTTGACTTGCTCCTCATCCACATTGGTTGGTCTCATTCCCGAGCATACCACATGAAACTCCATAAGATGCTTGTTGGCATCCTCTGTTGAGAAGCCATGGAACTTAGGCAAGTAGTGAATCATGCCGGACTTAAGCTCAAATCCTTCTTCTGCATTTGGATATGTGATGCACAATGGTTGTTGATCTGTATTAGGCGTTGCCAACTCCCTCAAAGTACGGTTATCAGCCATGCCTTCTTGTGGTTCTTCCTCCTCTTCCGAACTCAAATGTGGTGGAGAAGATGGTGGTAAAGACACCGATGCACGCTTCTGCTTGATTGTTCCTCGAAGCTTTCGAAATGTTCGTTCAACCTCAGGATCGTAGGAAGCTAGATCAATGCTCTTGGACCTTCGAGTACGCATATACTACGAAGAGTACCTGAAATGAAAACAAAAAAAAAAACACTAATTAGACAAGAAAAGAAAAAAAATAAAAAATAAGTAATTAGAAATAACAATCCCCGGCGACACGGCGCCAAAAATTTGATAGGATTAAAAGCACACCACAAAGTCGCACACAAATGTCCTATTGATTTTCCTTATTAACACTAAGATTTGTCAATTGTAGCATATGAAAATAAGGGTCTTTCCCGCAGAAGATCGTTTTATCTAACTACTTAAAATGTCACAAAAACTGGGCTGCTGTCCCCACTGACCAGCCACCGAAAAATAATTATTAGACTGACTTACACTTATCTAAAATCTACGAAATTTTATATGCAGATACTAGAGACACAGAGCCACACTCATACAAATTTTTGGGATTTTTGGAGTTGATTTGCTATTTAAATTAAATCGAACAAAAACAGAACAGAGACAGATTTTTGAGTAGTTCGCAAATTAAGAAAAACGAGTTAGGGGAATTGCTATCCACCACCAAATAATCATGCAAACATGTTATGTTTCATTCAAATTCCTTTCATTTCCGGATGAAGATGCTCAAGTTGGCTCAATGTTAGAACCCAACCTATTACTCTTTCTTATGTAATATGTTAAGAGAATGGCGTTTTCAACTTAACTTAGTCCCTAACATGCAATCTAGAATGGTGTGTTCATAGATTTAACAAGTAGAAATCATTAAGAACGAAAAGAGTTTGAGTCATCACAAGGCATCATAAGTACTAGCGTTGTCTTACTTATCCTAGAAATTGATTCACATGTTAATTGCAATTAACAAGTACTACTCTAGAACATATGTAGGTCCTCATTTGACAAGGGCAGGCACACACATATTCATAGCATTAGAATCCTAGATATGCTTACTAAGTATGCATCCGTAGAAAACACAAAAAGAATTCATCAATGAGACAAGTAGTGAACCAATTTTCATCCATTCGTAAAAGTAATTCAAACGAAATGTCATAACAAACTTGCAATCATATTCGGGGCTTCAAAACAGCCCCTAACTACTAAAAATTAGTTACACATAATTCTCAAATTAAACCAAAAGAAAGACATGAGTTTGAGAAGATAAAACCGAGAGAAGAAAATGCCAAGATTTCCTCCTTCCTTTCCTTCCTTCCCCAACGCAGCAGCCTTTCCTTTTTTCCTTGCTTCCTTCCTTGTTTTTTTCTATCTTTTTTTTCACCCTTTTTCTCCCTCTTTGTTGCTGCAACCTGTAGGTCTTTGCTTCTTTTCTGCTGCCCAGTTTTTTCTCCATAACTCCCCCCACTAACAGCCATTTAGTGATGACAATAAGTGGGAGGAAATGCTAAAACAATTGTAACTCTTTGGGCAGCCTTTATGCCCATTACTCTCACTTAATATTTCATTTCCTCTGATATTTGAATAGGTGTTAGCTGGCTTGTTCTTGGCTGCATCAGTTTTGGCTGTTAGTTTTATGGGATTTATTGCTTTCAATGCTTTCTTGTCAGTTACAAACTGCTCAGCCTCCTGGGAACCTTTCGGTGTTAAAACAGCCATAACTTCTTCTAGAAAAATGATATTAACAATCCGCGAAATGTTCCAGAAAATAGACATCCGTAGCTTTCCAAGAATATAAGGCTCATTCTCTACATCATTCTGAGCTGTCCGCAACTTGTTTCCAAAGTCAGCTGACCTGCACAGGCAGTTTTGACGAATTTATTACTTAAAATTCCACTTGTGTTATTTTTCTTTTCTTTACTTGAGAAATCCTACAAAACACAAAAACAAAATAAATAACTCAAAAATATAAGGAACTAACTAAGAAAAGACAAGTGAATTTGATATAAAATATATATAAATATGAGCTTATCAACACTATGTATATAGTACATTTAGTGAAGATACAAACCTGAGGATTCATAAATGAGTAATTAGACATAATGGGACTTATAGCTTGAAATCCAAGTTGGTGATTTTGAATCCCTTGAACACAAGGAACAATTGGAAATCCATAAGGAAAATGTGTGACTTGACTTACGGGTGCCATATTGAATTGGTTTTGACCTGGCATTCCAATATGTCCCTAGATACCAATTCCAATTGATCCATCAGAAATATATTAAAACAATGCTAATGAATAAAAGTATAAATAAATAAATAAAACATTCATGACAAAAAATTGCTAAACTTTAAACCTAAGTTTGTGCGTATCTTGTTGATGGTCCGTTGATCTCATATGCACTTGAATTGGATTCTTTAAAAGCTATTAAACAATTAAAATAATAATTACATTGAAAAATGCAAATTGTGAATCAAATAGTAAATAAAAACAAGCCAAATATGTGCTAACCTTTTCTCTTATATGGACCTTTCTTTTTAGGTTGATTAGATTCCAAAGCACTCTTCATTTTACCTTTGGCCCGACCTTTGGACTTTTGAACTTTTGGATCTTGGTTCTGAAGATTTTTCTCAACTTCAGTCACATGCTTAACATAATTTACATCATTTGTTCCATCATCTTGTTCTCCAAAATTGGCATGCTTTTCCATTTTTTTCTCCAACTCTAACAACTCAGATTTCAAAAAACTACATTTTTTGCTATTTTTTTTTTTGCACCTTTTGCTATGATTCTTTGTGCTATATTAGATAGCTCGCTATAATGAACCAATGAAGCTGTGTCTAAATTACTCTAGCTGGTTCACCATAAGAATCAAATCCAATACCACATTTAGCATCCTTGCTCCATCTTTTCAAATAATAATTGGATGGTATACTTGACAAGTCTAAATCATAGTATAACTTTAGGGCATGTGCACAAAGAATCCCCTCAAACTCAAACTTTTTGCAACTGCACAAAACTGTTTGATTTGCAAGGTCATACATAAGTGTTCTATTAATTCCTTGTTTTCTTGAGTTCATTACTGTGTATTTATGTGTTAGCCCATCATCACTTTCTAATTTTAGTGGCCTCAAATTTAAAACTTTCTTAACCTCCTCTTGGAAACAATAAAAAATCTTACTTGTATACTGCTTTGTTGCTTCAATCTCCACATTCCAATCAGAATACAAACTACGCCATTTCTATTTAGTTGCATTTTCTGCTTGCCTTTCCTTTTCCTTTTTGATCTGCTACTGCTTTATCATATTGGATGACGAACTTTTGCAGAAGGAGGTTTCGAGCAAAATACTTTTTCAAAAACTTGTTCATGCTTTCAATTCTTTGTGTTGTTGTCATACCTAAGGAAAAAAAAAAATAGAAATTGATCACAATATAGTGGAAAAAGAAACTTGTGAATAATATGTAAAAATAATATAATAGGAATTGGTCAAGAGTAATACCCGTACAAAAGTGGTATTGACCATAAATTTGTGCCCATTTCTCACGTAATAGATATATCCCTTCTAGCCAATCATTTCCTCCCAATTCATAATCATCAAGTAACTTATTCCAACTTGATTCAAATTCTTCAATAGTCTCTGGATCATATATGCATCTTTTGAAATCCTATGTAAATGATTTAAACTCACTGAAAACATGGTTCAAGTTCCTCGCAGCATTCTGATATATGTGCCACAAACAAAGGTGGCAATTAGGAAATACTTCACTAATCGCAGGAGTGATTGATTGGGCTTGATCTGTAAATATGGTTCCCGGTGCTTTTCCATCCATGGCTTGTAAAAAGGCCTTAAACAGCCACTCACATGCATCTGTTGTCTCTCCATCTAGCAAACCACATCTGAAAAGTATGGTTTGACCATGATTATTGATACCAACTATTCGGGCACACACCATATTATATCTATTCATTTTGAAAGTCGTATCAAAACACACAACATCACCAAATATAGTATAATCGTGCCTCGAATTTCCATCACAGAAAAAAAAACCACTTATTTCATTCTCCTTGTTTGTTCGAAGAGAATAGAAAAATGACTTGTCTTCAATTTGCTTTTCTTAAAATATTCAAGCAAACATTCTGAGTCGCCCTTTTAAGGAATCCCAATGCACTTTCTCATTATCAAATTGTTACAATTAAACAAAATTTAGTTTTTGAGACCTTCATGCTTCTGTGGTAAAGTATGAGAAGATTTGAGATGGCTATAGTCCTGCGGAATGCATTTGATTTATCAATTTTGCTTCAGAAAGCTCTATTAATCGTCGTGACCTCAATAAATGGGAACTTGATGTCGAAACAAGAACATGACTATGTTCAGCAACAAAATTTGTCACAACAAGCTTCCTTTCTAAGTTAAGTTTGATTTCAAGCATTGCCTTACATCCACATCTTGTTTATTCTCTTTTCTTCTTTGGAGTTCTTTTTTATTTATTTATTTATTTTATTATATATATAAACCTTCACAAGAACAACAAAATTGTTGTTTCTTTAGCACACCTAACCTGTCCTTATTCTCTCTATTCTTTCTCATGCTAAATCCAAGCCTTCTACCATATGCATTGTAGTAATTATATGCATCATCCTCATTATCAAAAGTCATCCCAAGAGAAATATCACCAACTTTGCTTGTAAATTCTCCTTTTTCTTCATTTTGATCCAAGACTTCAAAGGTTTTGGAATCTGAATCTAAGTGTATACAATCAATTGATTCTTTGGCATCATTGGAAGATGGAGTATGAAACTCATCATCTTGGTGTTCCATCTGTATAAGTATCAAATTACTTAATATTGAATTAAATTAACACCCTATAATAATCCTAAAAAGCATATATATGGACACCATATAATAATCATAAAAAGCATATATTTTGACACCCTATAATAATCCTAAGAAAAGCATATATATTGACATCCTATAATCCATGATGGAACATAATTTAAAGTATTTATGATGAAGATGAAGATATAGACTCTGGGCAGTACTATCCCGTTAGGTTACCCCACCACCGCCTCATCCTTAACACGAAATGGGTGTTCGATGCCCATCCTTACTTATAATAATCCTAAAAAGCAAATAAATGGGAATTGCGTACCTTTTTGTAGTCGGAGAAAAATAGCAGATGGAAAACCCCCCAATCTTTTAGTGTGGGTGAGCAAAAATGCACCCATTTTTATTCATTGATTTTTGGATTAAGTACTTAAAACCCCCCAATCTTTTAGTGTCATTCCAAATTTTTCTCAACCTTTTTAAACATTCCAAATAAGTACTCACCCTATTGAAAATGTAATATCCTTTAAGCCGTAGTTAATTTATTCTGTTAAATATACATGTGGCAACAATCGATCCCAATCTTTAGCTTACTTGGACACCATAACAATAACAATAACAATAATAATAATAATAATAATAATAATAATAATAATAATTGTGACATCCCGTTCCAAAGATATCAAAACGTACGTGTGAAAAGACACTTTTACCCCTAGTTCGTTCTTTTTACGTTATTGGTTGTTTTGTGCGGTGTTGGCATGTGTTGGGCCACACACACACACTGTCACTCTCCCAGCTTCTCTGTCCCTTTCCCTGTCTCTCTTCCGAGTCCCCTCTTCTCCCATTTCTCTTGAAAACGTACGAACACATACCCAAAACCCAGCAAACACCCACAGATCGAGGGAACCAAGACCATAGTCGAGCTCGTGAGGCTGAGAGGAGTACAGCAGTGCCATTTTCAGGTAAGGTTATCACTGTTTTCACGTCGATTTCACGAAGTCAGTTTTGAGGTACTATTCATGCAAACGTAAATCCTCACGTTTTAGGGAAAATGAAGCTTGTAGGTAGCTTGGTGAGGTCCCAAGGAGTCTCGGAGTAGTTCGTTTGAAGGAATTGGACGTTGGAATCGCCGTATTCGAAGTTGGCCGGAATTGGAGTGTGGTGACAGGTGAGATCTCGTGATTTTTATCCCTTAAAAGTGGTATATTTATGTTCTCCTAGGTCTAAGCTTCATTTTGGTGCAAAAATCGTGGAATTTGGACGAAAATCGAACGAGTTATCGAAGTTTTAAAATTTCCCAGTTTTTCGACGCCGGCGACGGCGCCGGAGGTTCGCCGGGGAAGGAGATGGAATATTCCGTCAAGTCTAACGGAATATTCCTGACGCCGTTAACGGAATCTGTCAAAACTGACGGAATATTCCTTACGGCGTCAGTTGACGTCGTCAGCGTGCCAGGCACGTGCCTGCGCGTGGCCGGCGCGTGGGGGCGCGTGCGGCAGTGGAAAATTTTTCTAAAAATTTGGGTGTGATCCTGAGGTTGTGTAGAGCACGTTGGTATATTCATTTGTCCAATTTGAGCAATGTATGAGAAGTTATTACGAGAAGTTGGTTATGTGCTTTAAAATTAACGTTTTTATAGTTGTTTCGCATATAGGTGATACGTATCTCGAGGACGAGCGTGGTCACTCGAGGCAGGGGGCTACGACCCTTCCACATACCAGTGAGTGGGCTTTTGGTTTTCCGTATATACCTATATACTATATTTTTCCCAGAAATTGATTAAATGGTTATTAGTTATATGCCATGCATTACATTATCGTTGTTTATGCATCGTTAGTTGCATTATTAGTTGTACACATATTTATATGCATAATTGGTGTTGTGGACGCACAGGTAAGTGCCAGGTAAGTGTTATTCATGTTTATATTTAGTGGTGATTCGAGATGTTTAGAGAGCTCATAACCTGCACCCCCGATGTTAGTGCTCCCGCCCAGTGTAGGGCACAATCCTTCACGTGATGTTCACCTCCCGCACCACACGCTCAGCTTGGATCCAAGTTAGGTGCACAGTCCTGTCGTACAGACCACATTAGGTGGTTCCGACTCGTAGGTGACCCGTGATTATTCGCACAGCCTTCACGTGATCGTAGCACTAGAGCGTATATATATTACACCCAGGCCTGTCGTACAGACCACTTTAGGTGGTTCCGACTCGTGGGCAGGTTCAGTTATTGAGTTTGAGATTTTAGCTCTATATGCAGCCGTACAGGTCACGTTAGGTGACTCCGGCTGCCAGATTATATGTTACTGATATGATTTATACCTGAGCACTTGCATTTCATTATGAGATCTTGACATGGCATATTCTTGAGCATGATTGGCATATCTATATACATACGTATATATGTTTATTTTCTGGGAAGTATACAGGTTTTACGGCGAGGGGTTAGAATGTATTTTCTAAATGGTTTTCGAAAAGCTTTGTTTTTGCCCACTCACGCTTTTGTTTTGCGTCCCTCCAGGTTCTAGTTGTCTAGCAGGTTCGGTGGTTTCCCAGAGGGCTTTCCCGGCATTTCTGACAGACACTCACCAGCGTAGGGTCACCTTCGGGTGTACTGTTGTCGTATCATTTTCTTTTGGACTGCTGTAGGCTTATGCTCTGAATTTGTGTCTCACTTTCGCTAGCACTTGTTTTTAGTACTTTGTATGCTAGTTTTTAATTATTCGTACTTTTTATATTACTATTTTATTAGCTTCCGCACATGCACATGGTTACGTCATCTCCGCATGGCGGCCAGCACGTCCTGATCTCGGTCGGGGTGTGTCAATAATAATAATAATAATAATAATAATAATAATTGACACACCCCGACCGAGATCGGAGCGTGTTGGCCGTCACACGAAGGTGACGAAGCCATGTGCACGTGCGGAAGCTAATAAAGTAGTAATATAAAAGTACGAATAATTTAAAAACTAGCATACAAAGTACTAAACAAGTGCTAGCGTAAGTGAAAGACAATTTTCAGAGCAGGTCTACAGCAGTCCAAAAGAAAGTTGCGACAAAAGTACACCCGAAGGTGACCCTACAATGGTGAGTGTCTGTCAGAAAAGCCGGAAGAAACCTCTGGGAGACCACCGAAACCGCTAAGCAACTAGAACCTGGAGGGGCGCAAAACAAAAGCGTGAGTGGGCAAAAACAAAGCTCTTTGAAAACCATTTATCAAAAATACATTCTAACCCCTCGCCGTAAAACCTGTATACTTCCCAAAAAATAATCATATATACGTATGTATAAATATGCCAATCATGCTCAAGGGTATGCCAATCATGCTCAACAATGTGCCATGTCAAAGCCTCATAATGATATGCAAGTGCTCAGGTATAAATCACATCAATAGCATAACATCTGGCAGCCGGAGTCACCTAACGTGACCTGTACGGCTGCATATAGAGCTCAAATCTCAAACTCAATAACTGAACCTGCCCACGAGTCGGAACCACCTAAAGTGGTCTGTACGACAGGCCTGGGTGTAACATATATATACGCTCTAGTGCTACGATCACGTGAAGGCTGTGCGAATAATCGCAGGTCACCCACGAGTCGGAACCACCTAATGTGGTCTGTACGACAAGACTGTGCACCTAACTTGGATCCAAGCTGAGCGTGTGGTGCGGGAGGTGAACATCACGTGAAGGACTGTGCCCTACACTGGGCAGGAGCACTAACACCGAGGGTGCAGGTTATGAGCTCTCTAAGCATCTCAAACTACTGCTGTATGTAAATATGAATACCACTTACCTAACACTTACCTGTGCGTCCACAGCACCCAATATGCATATGTGTATGCATGCCACTACTAATGCATGCAATGATGCATAAACGATAATAATAAAGTGCATGGCATAACATAAATAACCCTTTTTTAATCAATTTCTGGGAATATAAATGTATATAGGTATATACGGAAAACAAAACCCCACTCACTGGTAAGTGGAAGGGTCGTAGCCCCCCTACCTCGAGTGCGAACGCTCGTCCTCGGGGTACGTGTCACCTATATGCGAAATAACTATAAAAACGTTAACTTTAAAGCACATAACCAACTTCTCGTAATAACTTCTCATACATTGCTCAAAATGGACAAATGAATATACCAACGTGCTCTACACAACCTCAGGATCACAACCATATTTTTAGAAAAATTTTCCTCCGCCGCACGCGCTGGCCAAGGCACGGCCACACGCGCCGGCCACGCGCAGGCACGTGTGGCGCACACTGACGCCGTTAGGAATATTCCGTCAAAACTGACAGATTCCGTTAACGGCGTCAGGAATATTCCGTCAGAATTGACGGAATATTCCTTCACCTTCTTCGTTCAATCTCCGGCGACGTCGCCGGCGCCGGAAACTGGGAAAACCTGCAACTTGGGTTTTCTCGCTCATTTTTCCACCATTTTTCACGTTTCTTGCACCAAATTAAACCTTAGAACTAGAAGAACACGTCCAAACAAGTTTTAAGGTCTAAAACTACAAGATTATACCTGTCCAAAAACTCCATAACCGGCCAAGCTCGAACCAGGCTATTCTGACGTCCACTTCCGTCCAACGATACACTCCGAGGTTCCTTGGGACCTCACAAACACAACTACAAGCTTCAAAAGTCCAAAAACATGCTAGAATAAGTTTGCATGAATAGTAACTAAAACGGACCTCGTCGAATCGACGTGAAAACGGCTACAACCTTACCTGAAAATGGTACCACTGGACTCCTCTCAGCCCCACGAGCACGAGGGTGGTCTTGGTTCCCTCGATCTGTAAGTGGTTGAGTGTGTTCGTGTGTGTCCGTACAATTCCAATAGGAAGAGGAAGGAAATGGGAACACGGGAGAGAGAGAGTGACAGGGAGAAGACAAAGGGAGAGAGATAGGGACAGTGTGTGTGTGTGTGTGTGGCCCAACACATGCCAACACCACACCACCCACCAAACAGAATAACGAAGCGAACTAGGGCAGATATGTAATTTCACACGTGCGTTTTAATAATCCCGGGACGGGATGTCACAATAATAATAATAATAATAATAATAATAATCATAATCCACCAACTGGGTATATTATTATTATTATTATTATTATGACCACCAACTGGGTATATTATTATTATTATGATCAACATTAATATTAGTTGCCCCAACCTTTATATTCAAAATCCACCAACTGGGTATATATTGATCAACATTAATATTAGTTGCCTCAAAATTTAAATTATATATAATAATAATCCACCAACTGGGTATATTATTATTATTATTATGATCAACATTAATATTAGTTGCCCCAACCTTTATATTCAAAATCCACCAACTGGGTATATAATGATCAACATTAATATTAGTTGCCTCAAAATTTAAATTATATATAATAATAATCCACCAACTGGGTATATTATTATTATTATTATTATTATTATTATTATGATCAACATTAATATTAGTTGCCCCAACCTTTATATTCAAAATCCACCAACTGGGTATATAATGATCAACATTAATATTAGTTGCCTCAAAATTTAAATTATATATAATAATAATCCACCAACTGGGTATATTATTATTATTATTATTATTATGATCAACATTAATATTAGTTGCCCCAACCTTTATATTCAAAATCCACCAACTGGGTATATAATGATCAACATTAATATTAGTTGCCTCAAAATTTAAATTATATATATATAAAAAAAATATATATATATATATATATATATTATATAATATGGAACCCAATGATCAAACGAGTATTGAATTGAATAAAATATGAACTAAAATTGAAATTACATTAAGATGGCAATCTCCTAACAAAGAAGAGGATTAAGAATTCATATAAGATTTCAAAGAGCTTGTTTCTGCTCTTGTGATTTTTTCATCGCCAATGCTCAGCTTGTAAAACTTCCAGTTCTTCTTTATGGGTAGTAAAGATGGTGTTGAGAGCATTATGTTAGTCCATATCATTTCAGCAACCTCATGACCTTCTTCTTGATGTTGGCGACTTAAGCTTTAGGGTGGAGTTAAGAGTTGTGCGTTGGGTATGGAGGTGATGGCCTAATAGGGGTGATGAGAATCAATAGTTGGTGGAGGTCAAGCTTCCATGACATTCTATTGATTTTGGAAACTAAATAAAACCTAGTTAATTTAACATAAATTTAATTGGGGCTTAACGAATGTGACATTTTCAATAAGTTAGGTACTTATTTGGAATATTTAAAAGGGTTGAGACAAATTTGAAATGACAATAAAAGGTTGGGGGGGTTTTAGGTACTTAATCTTGATTTCTTTTTATTTATTCATGAAATGGCTAGAAATACACAGGGATACAGAGGGACAGAAGATGACTGCGTGAAAATCATGTTCCTTTATACACACACACACACACACACACACACACACACACACACACATATGCATATACATATATATATTAAAAAAAAAAAACCAACTGTGATAAATCAAAGGCATGTTAAAATCCAATAAATAGTATGTACATGCAAGAAGAAGAAATAATAACCAATAAAGCAAGTAAACAAAAATGATAGCATAAATCAATTAGAATGAAAGACTCCAAATTAGAATAAAATTAGGTCGATAATGCTTAATATCTATTGCATATGGCATAAGATAATGGTGGGGTGGTGTTAGCAAAATGCAAGTGACAAATGTATTTCATTGGAGTGAGTTATTATATATGTGAGGTTTTTATTTGGAAATTGATATTACATGTACCCCTTTTTGGCAAACCATGCGAATGAGGGCATCTGCCATGACAAACTAGTCATGTTTGTCGTGTTCGAATCGTGTTTGTTGTGTTCGTGTAATACCTGTTATCTTAATGGGTCATGTTGTGTCACACCCATTATTTTAAATGATAAAATGACCTGGCCCGTTAAGAGAAATATTTGTTTTCTTTCTAAATTTGCAAATGTTAGATTGCCACGTAAATATTAATTCAAAACATAAAAACACAATTGTCATTAAGTGTTATATATCTACATACTCCATAATAAGAACCTAATAAAAAGGTATCTATACACTACTAGTCTACTACAAAATATCAAATATGCAAGGATATGCAAAATGAAGGAGTATTTCTTTTCAAGGTTGTGAAACCTTTCTAAGAAGTTAAAACCTTCACAATGAAACTCAAAGATTGCATGTTATTCTTTTTACAAAATCCTTCTAGTTTCATTGATCATCATGGAGAAATTGTATTGGAACTTTGGCTTGATCTATTGTCTTCAAGAGTTATATTGATGATGTTTTCAGTAAGGCTTTCCACATCAGAACTCTCTTCCACATAAACCAAGTATAGAAAAAGCAAACATTATAAACCATTCAAATTATGAGAAGTTTACCAAATATAATTATAAAAGGAATAAAACAATAATACTATACCATATAAAAATATCTTACCTCATTTTCCAAATAGCTAATCTCGTGTGCACAACAAAGCTTGAAATGTTTCTGACAACAATAAACTACGTTACTAGTCTAGTCTACCCCCAATACTAAATGCAAAATTTGACGCAATAGTTGAATGGAAATTGTTAACACATCTCCTGCTAACTGAGAAAATATTAGATAATGAAAACGCTCGATTTGTCACTAAGAAAGAACATCTATGTCTAATTTTCTAACTATTTTTTATCCTCCCAATACTTCTGCAATTCATTTTTTTTTTTTCAATCGAACTTGAACCATTGTAATTATTATCAAAATTCTACATTATAAAAAATAAAAAGAAAACATAATAAGAATCATGCATCATGCCAATTTCAAATGTAATATCAACACTTTTTACAATACTAGCTATATGTATAAAGTAAAACAAAAACAAACTTAGGTTACCTGAAAGGGGCATTTTGATATAGATGCCTCAAATTTGAATTTTTTTAATCAAACATCTGTGACTTTTAAACTTTTGATCAAATATTCTTCTACTAATTTTTAATTAAAAATTATGATTTTTATTGTATTTAATTAACCAACTAGTTCAGAAAATAATATCACAAATATTCTAAAATCACCACAAACATACTATCTTATCTTATCATAATTCGTTCAAAGTGAATTTTTCTTATTCAAATAATTTGTTGTTTTAAATTCTAAAAACACATAAACATCCTATTAACATACAATTACGAAATATAACATGCACATATATTAAATATAACGTACCAAACATATATATTAAATATAACGTACCAATCATTTGGTATGTTATTGGTACGTTATATAAATTAAATCTGCGTACGTATTAGTATTTTGGTACGTTATAAAATATTGCTTTTAGTACGTTATGCAATTCTTTATTTAGTACGTACCAAGTTATTAGTATGTTGGATTATCCTTATTTTGGTACGTACAAAACTTATGATACGTTATGTGTAAGTTGTGTAACCCAAAAAAAAAAAAAAGATAACTTTTCACATTAAAACATTGCACTAAAAAATATTTTGTCAACTCTTAATAATTAATTATTGGAATAAGGACTCATTTTAAATAAAAATGTGAAAAGTAGTTGTTAAAAAATTCAAATTTATTTTCAGTTGCATGAAATTAGGCAGTCTAGTCTACATCTCAATTTTAATTATAAACGAACTCTTGTTTTTTTCTAATCTATATAAAATGTTGAGTTGGAAATTGGAAAAACTATATTTCATCCAATTAATCTTGAACCCCAGTAGATATAATTGAATCCTTAAATTGAGTGTGACATCCCGTCCCGGGATTATTAAAACGCACGTGTGAAATTACATTATTGCCCCTAGTTCGTTTTTGTCACGTTTTTGGTTGTTTTGTGTGGTGTGGCTTGTGTTGGACCACACACACACACACACTGTCACATTCTCCCTCTCCCTCTGTCTCTGTCCCGTGTCTCTCTCTCTCTCTCCCTTCCCGTTCACCTTAATATGTACGGACAAACCCACAACCCACCAAATCCTCACAGATCGAAGAAACTAAGGACATCTTCGAACTCGTGAAGCTCGTGCGAGTGCAACCATACCATTTTCAGGTAGGAACTCTAACGTTTTCACGTCGATTCGACAATGGCAGTTTTGAGCACTATTCATGCAAACTTAATCTAGCATGTTTTTGGATTTTTGAAGCTCACAGGTGTCTTAGTGAGGTCCCAAGGAGCCTCGGAGTGCTTCGTTGGACGAATTTGGACGTCGGGATCGTCCTGCTCGAAGTTGGCCGGTTTTGGTTGTTTGCACAGGTAAGATCGCGTAAGTTTTAGCCCTTGAAACTTGTTGGGACGTGTTCTACTAGTTTAGGGCTTCGTTTTGGCGTTAAAATCATGAAAAACGGTTGAGAAATGTGTGAGAAAACCCAAGTTACAGGTTTTCCCAGTTTCCGGCGCCGGCGACGTCGCCGGAGTTTGAACGAAGAAGGTGACGGAATATTCCGTCAATTCTGACGGAATATTCCTGACGCCGTTAACGGAATCTGTCAGTTTTGACGGAATATTTCTAACGGCGTCAGTTGACGCCGTCAGTGTGCGCCGCACGTGCCTGCGCGTGGCCGGCGCGTGGGGGCGCGTGCGGCGGAGGAAAATTTTTCTAAAAATATGGTTGTGATCCTGAGGTTGTGTAGAGCACGTTGGTATATTCATTTGTCCATTTTGAGCAATGTATGAGAAGTTATTACGAGAAATTGGTTATGTGCTTTAAAGTTAACGTTTTTATAGCTATTTCGCATATAGGTGACACGTACCCCGAG
The DNA here is from genome assembly GCF_041283825.1 of Pyrus communis. NCBI lineage: Eukaryota > Viridiplantae > Streptophyta > Magnoliopsida > Rosales > Rosaceae > Pyrus > Pyrus communis. The sequence continues at coordinate 10,246,421 of NC_142573.1, forward strand.
GACGAGCGTGCACACGCGAGGCAGGGGGGCTACGACCCTTCCACATACCAGTGAGTGGGCTTTTGTTTTCCGTATATACCTATATACATTTATATTCCCAGAAATTGTTTGAAAATGGGTTATTTACGTTATGCCATGCACTTTATTATTATCGTTTATGCATAACGGCATGCATTAGTAGAGGCTTGCATATACATATGCATATTGGGTGCAGTGGACGCACAGGTAAGTGCCAGGTAAGCGTTATTCACGTTTATGTTTCAGTAGTGGTTTGAGATAGTTAGAGAGCTCATAACCTGCACCCCCGGTGTTAGTGCTCCCGCCCGTGGCCAGGGCACAGTCCTTCACGTGATGTTCACCTCCCGCACCTTATGCTCACCTTGGACTCAAGGTAGGTGCACAGGCCTGTTGTACAGACCACTTTAGGTGGTTCCGACTCGTAGGTGACCCGCGATTATTCGCCCAGTCTTCACGTGATCGTAGCACTTATTTACACCCAGGCCTGTCGTACAGACCACTTTAGGTGGTTCCGACTCGTGGGCAGGTTTAGATATTGAGATTGAGATTTGAGCTCTAGATGCAGCCGTACAGGTCACGTTAGGTGACTCCGGCTGCCAGATTACATGATATTGATTTGATTTATACCTGGGCACTTGCATATCATTATGAGATTTCGGCATGGCATATTATTTGAGCATGTTTGGCATATGTATTATGTGTTTATATTTTCTGGGAAGTATACAGGTTTTACGGCGAGGGGTTAGAAAGTATTTTATAAATGGTTTTCGAAAGCTTTGTTTTTGCCCACTCACACTTTTGTTTTGCGCCCCTCCAGGTTCTAGTTTGAGTAGCAGTTCCGGTGGTTTCCCAAAGGGCTTGTTCGGCACTTCTGACAGACACCTATCATTGTAGGGTCACCTTCGGGTGAACTATTGTCGCAATTTCTTTTAGACTGCTGTAGACCTGCTCTGAATTGTGTTTCACTTACGCTAGCACTTGTTTAGTACTTTATATGCTAGTTTTTAATTTATTCGTACTTTTATATTACTACTTTATTGGCTTCCGCACGTGCACATGGCTACGTCACCTTCGTGTGACGGCCAGCACGCTCCGATCACGGTCGGGGTGTGTCATTGAGGACGGGATGAGATTCCATAAAAATAGCAATAAATTAATGAATATTATTGAGTGCATTTTTTTTTTTACATAGAAATGGATTTAAAAAAATTTATAAAATACTTAAATTAAGAATATACCTGGAATATAAGTTTAATCAAAAGTTGAAAAGTAACAGATGTTTAATTTAGAAAAATCTAAAATGAGGTATCTAATTCTAATTTATCCTACCTGAAATAGAACATCTTCACCTTTTGTTTGATGATTAGGCACCGAGTGCACTGGAGTATTTGAATTATCAAGACGAGAAATACTAAATTAATACTTTTAGAGGTATAAAATCCTACTAGTGTTAAGTATAGTATTATGCTTCGTGGTATTAAATTATTAATTTAATATTTTTTAATTGTGTGATGGGTTACTCACGTATATACATGAACTGATCTATTATTTTAACAAGTGCTTATCGGATTATCCGATAATAACCCGATTTGTTATTATATCAACCTGAAAAACTTGTTAATTTCGTATCATGTTAACAAGTTGTATAAAAAATTGTTATCCCGTATGGTGGCTCCGTCCCTGTTTGAGAGAACTAAAATCACACATGAAAGGTGTTTTTCAATAAAATCACTTTCTTTCTTTTTATTATCTTTTATTTTTTTGTCGAAACAATAAAATCACTTTCAAACCTTAGATATTTTCTAGGGAAAAGTCAAGACCCCGAGTCTTAGAAGTGACTATCAAATTGATAACTTGACAAAAAAAGCTCCCACGAAAAAGGGGTTGGCAGAAAACCCGGGGGCAATTGCGGTCAAGTTTGAAGTTGAAAAGCCAAATGGCCTAAAAACACGAAAGCAATAATATTGGAAAAAATGCAACAAGTGCCTAACTTTCCAGCTGAGCCATTCGTCAGGGAAGTAGCAGCATCCTTATAGAAGGCTCACACTACATTGGAAATTTAGAATCGACGACTTGCAAACCAACATTTGTTTAATCACATTCAAGTCTCTCCTTTGAAAGACTGGCATGAAATAATAAACGTGCTTCTTCAAGTCATCACCCTCTTCATTCTCAATTACTCAAACTGATCTTCATAAGTTTGATTAATTTTTGCTCAAGTATCACCTGAACTTGTAAGCATATACAATAATACCGCAACTTTCCTTTTTTATTTTTTTACCATCTGGACACTCTCTACTATGTTTTTTTTTTTTTTTTTTTTTTTGGAATCTATCACTTACGTTATTTTCCATTCATTTTGCAGTTAAAACAAAATTGGTGGTTTGTACAACCCTAGTCCATCAATTCCCTCTATAAGAGTTTGAAAAATTAATATATAAATAAATTAAGGTGAACCACGCATCCACTTGCTGACCTAGAAAACAAATCTTGAAAGCTTACTGTAAATGAAAGACAAAATTTTTGCATAATTTTCACTTCTATTCTTCAACAACCCTTGCAAAATCAAACTCGAAACCAACTTCTCCTTTTCTCTTCATGATCTGACTCCAACAACACTATTAAAAAGTGCCTTTTGCCTTCATACAAATTGATTCCAGCAAGCCCTAGGAAGTGAATTGACAAAAATATCCCTCCACATGAGAGGCACATGACATGTTTTAACGGAAAGTTGAATGGAAAATAACGTAGGTGATAAATTTTAACAGTTAAGAGAGTCCATGTGGTAAAAATTAAAAATTAAAAGTTTAGTTCGAATTGACACACATGCTTGCAAGTTTAGGTGATACTTGTGCAAAATCCCCTTAATTTTTTCTTTAACTAATTACTTAATTTTTGGCACCTAAAAGTCCAATTTTTGCTTCAAGCCGCCTTTGTAACGCACAATTGGACTTAGTCTATAACCTAACTAATTAATGATGATTCATGTTTGTACGCTACGATCAGATTTCCTTAATACTCTAGTTTACCGTTCTTATTTATTAGTTACAAAAAAAAACTGTAATATTCATTAAAGGAAGAATTTTTTTTTTTAAACATTAAGCCCAAAATTTAAAATAAATTTGCAGCAATCTTTATAGGAAATAAAGTTGATAACTTTTTTAGTTAAAATCTTCTAGATGGACTACATGTGTGTTATCTTAAGCAGACTGAGATTGGAAGTAAATTTAAAAAAATTAAGATGAACATGAATTAATAATAAAATATAACTATTTGGACACACAAAATTAACACGGTTGTTGGCATGTACACTCTTTAATAGAGCCGGGCTTCACTTGTATTAGAGCATGTGTTAGCAAGTGTTAATTCTGTGTTTGAATAAAATTGTCACAACATTTATAATATGATAATAAAATCATAATCATAATTAATTCAAAAGGCCGGTTTAGGTGCTACAAATTCAGTGGTCAACTTTATATTTAATTCTTCCTACTATCCTTTTCCGGCCAAGAAGAAAAGCAAACAAATTCAACAGTATTAGAACTTTCAAACTTTATTATGTATATTAGTCAATATATATGATGCTGTTGGCTGTGATGTAGAGTTTAGAATACTTCATTTTTCTCTCTGAAAACAGTTATCAAGCCATGCTGCCCAGAAATGCTATGTCTTTGAAGCTGTTAATGGCGTTTATGTATGTAAGCGCAATCGTTAATCATGTAGAAGGCTCGTACTCAGGTACAAACACTGGTACTTACCATGACCAGATGAGGCGCATGGCTTTGATGAAGGCATCGCATACCATCCGCAATAAGGCCTCAACAACCCAAAGCTATTCAACACCAACTCTATATGTATGTTTACATATATATTTTATTCTTTTATTTTTGGTTTTAATTAGTTTCAGTTTTTTTCCAAATGATCGTTATGTGATTTGTTCATATATATGGATTCAGGCATCCGCAGAATCACGTGTACATCACGTGACTGAGTATGGTGCTGACCCAACCGGAAGATCAGACAGCACAGAGGCACTACAGCAAGCTATTTTACATGCCTTTGGATCTCCTCTTGATGGTCACTTGATCAAGGGTGTTGCTGACCTTGGAGGCACTCAAGTTCACCTTGATGGAGGGACATACAAGATCAGCCGTCCGCTGCTCTTACCAGATACCGGTGGTGGAAACTTTATGGTACACCTCCTAACATTTTTCTTAACTAGAACAACCTGATGGTCGGAATGCATTATGCTTAGATGGGTTAGAGCCGTTGGTCGAGGCACACTATTCGTTACCTTGCAACCAAATTTGAATATCATTCTCTGTAGATTTAGTAGTTATAGAATATCTTATTACAATTATTCTAAAGTTTAGTAGTACAATTACTAAGAATAATAAGAATAGAGTATATAGAACAGTTTATATTTTGTTTGTAAGTTTTTTTTCATAGGCTCAGGGTTTGCTACGGTGTAACAGATTCATGGTGGATCTCTTCATGCATCCGATGATTTCCCAACCGATCGCCATCTGATCGAGCTACGGTCACCGTCGACTTCTCTTGTGTACGAAGATATCACGCTCAAGGATCTCATGATAAATTCAAATTTCAGAGGTGGTGGAATTTCGATTATCAATTCACTAAGGACTACCATTGACAATTGTTACATTTCACATTTCACAAGTGATGGTATATTAATTCACGGTGGCCATGAAACCTATGTTAGAAACTCCTTTATTGGTCAGCACATCAATATCGGAGGCGATCACCGTGAAAAGGATTTTTCCGGCATCGGAATTAACATCATAGGAAACGATAACGCAATCACCGATGTGGTTATTTTCTCAGCATCAATTGGTATAATGGTACAAGGGCAAGCCAACGTGTTCACCGGAGTACATTGTTACAACAAGGCCACTGGATGGGGTGGGACTGGAATTTACATTCGGGCACCTGGGTTGACCCAAACCCGAATCCTGAATTCCTATTTTGATTTCACGGGAATCGTGGCAGAGGACCCGGTCGAACTCCATATATCCGGGTCATTCTTTCTTGGCAATGCCTTTATTTCGATCAAATCATTGAAGGGTGTGGCATGTGGCATCACCATCGTTGATAATATGTTTTCAGGTGATTATACCGGTGTCCCAATAGTCCATCTAGATCAATCCAACGATCGATATTTTACTACTATTGATCAAATTATGGTTGATCGAAATGTCGTGCGGGGTATGGTTCATAAATCAACGGTTGCCAAGGGGTCAGTTTGGAGTAATGGGACTAGATGGACCATTGATTTCTCACACGTTCTCCTTTTCCCTAATCTCATACAAAATGTGCAGTACACATTGCAGGCAAGTGAGTCATTTCCAAAACATGTCCTACGAAATGTGTCGAGGAATTGTGTCACAGTAGAATCAGACGTACCCGTTTCTGCCACGTTGCATGTGTTAGTGGATCAGAGCATGATGGGTTACGTATAATTTTAAGTGTGATTAAAATACATGTACATCAAAACACATACATGATACAATGAAGTTAGTTTCTTCTGTTTTCTTTTATCTGTTCATTGGAAAATTAGATGGTGTAAGGTTAATAAATCGTGGACTGGTTTTGCCAGAAGTCTAATTGGACTTGGACTCTAACAATTAAGCAGAGCTTCAAATATCTTGGTTAATTTCAAATTTGTAACGTGTTTCAAAGTTGTTAGTCCCAAAGGGAAGATACCAGTGCTGCGTGTTCAGCAAAATCGATTGAACTTCTAGCACTTTTGACTGATGTTGTTCAATGACGTATAAGTTTGCACTACTAAACTTGCTTGACCATAATTACCCATTTATTCAGCATATAGGGTTCAAGGGAGGTTTTGGGACTCATGATTACCCATTACCCATATAATCAAGAAATCCCACCTTTGATTTGCTCCTATATAAATCATGAAGAAAATCATATAAAGGATCCATCCCTTAAATGCGGATACCAGCCTCTTGCTACATATTCACATGTGTGAATATGCTTTTTAGTTAAAAATGATATTAAAAAAAAATGACATAGGTTTTGTTTTCCAAATACTGAAACGGTTTTAAGATGTGTTTGGTGTAATTTTGTGTGAAATAAACTGAAAAAATGAAAAAACGTTGCAAACAATATTTTACATAAATTTTGTATCAAATTGACGTTCCAGTATTTTTCAAGAATAAAATTTAAAATAATATCATACACACTACCACAATCATCACTTTCTCCACCGCCATATCACTCGTGCCACCATGACCACCACCATTTCCATTGTCTCACCATCACCACCACAATTGCCACTTTCACCATCTTTAACACCATCTCCTCCCATTACCATCATAGCAGCCACCACATCATTCACTAGGGGTGGGCACGGTTCGGTTCGGTTCGGTTTTGAGTGAAACCGCAACCGAAACCAAAACTTTTGGTAGTGCGGTTTTGAAGCCAAAATCGAAATGAAACCAAACCGTTTTCAGTTTGATTTTTGAGAACAAAATGTACAATTTAAAATTTACACCTATCTACGCATAAGACGGTCTCATTTTCCAAACAATACATGTTTACACCTATCTAATGCAAGTGTTAATTTATGCTGAAAATTAATAAAATAGGATCATCTGCATGTTTTCACTTGGTCACAAAGGAGATTTGTATTTTGCAGCAGAGGCTGATTAGCATAATAAAGCCTACACTGAACATGTAAATGAGGAGGATGGGAGAATTGTTTATATGTCAACACACTATATTTGCTTGTAACAGTTGACATATATTCCAACTCCACACACACACACACCTGTTTTTGCACCTTTAAATGTTAATTACTAACATGGTAAAATACCAAAAACGTTGTATGTAAATTTGTACCAATAAAATTACATGTTAATCATAATGCAAGTGTTAATTTGCACCATCTAGCAATAAGCTTATGGTTATCAAATCTAAGAACATGGTTTGTTATGGAGAAGCTGGGGATGATTTTGTTAATCTACTATTTAGTTTCCTAAAAAAATGCAAGATAGCTCTTCATCTTCGAAGGGGTGCATTGATAAGTGATAATTGTCAAATAGAATAGGGGTGAAAATGAATGAAATTCTAGTGTGGTTAAGTCCAATACTAAATGTATGGACTCTAACAAACAACCATATAAAAGATGACATTTAATTTGAGGTGTGGTTTTGGTTTTGGTCCGGTTTTCAAAAGCCAAAATCGAAACCAAACCGTTTCCTACTTTGCGATTCAGTTTCAAAACCGCAACCGTTTCAAAACTGCAAAACCGAACCGTTCGGTGCAGTTCAATTTGATTCTATGTTTTGGTTTTGGTTTTCGGTTTCAAGTGCCCACCCCTATCCTTCACGCCATCACCTCTGTTACAATGGCCACCGCCACCACCTCGTCTCACCATTGATGCTGCCATCGTCACCTCCTCACCATCAACGCCACCATCAACATCACCACCTCCACTGCCTCATCATTGCAGCCGCCACCTCACCACCACCATCGCCACTATTATCACCGTCACCTCCCATCACCCTCACCATGCATGGTTGCCAACATCTCCACCATCTCTGCCACTATCATCCCAGCCACCTTTAAGCCACCATTTCCAAAATCATCCTTCAAAATTCAACCACCATTTGCCACCATCGTCATCGTCGCTGCCATCACCTCCACCACACTCCTTCCATCATTGCCCCTCTACCCCATTATTATTAGCAATTAATGTTAGGATGATATTTTATGTATATCTTGAAGAGAGTAGAATGCGTTTAGGAGCGTGGAATATAGGAACCTTAACGGAAAAATCTATGGAAGCAGTGGAAGTTATGGTGAGGAGAAAGATAAGTATTATGTGCCTACAAAAAACTAAGTGGGTTGGTCTTAAAGCAAAGGATCTAGAAAACTCAGGTTTTAAACTTTGGTATTCGGGCACAAATAGAACGAGAAACGATGTTGGCATCATCGTGGACAAGACCTTGACACAAGATGTTGTAGATGTCAAGAGGGTAGGAGATAGAATTATGGCAATCAAGATTGTAATAGGACAAGAACTCATCAATGTGATTAGTGCATACACACCTCAAGTAGGGTTGGATACAAATTTGAAGGAGAAATTTTAGGAAGATCTTGGAGACTTGGTGCAAGGAATTGCTCAGACGGAGAAGGTATTTATAGGAGGAGATTTAAATGGACACGTGGGCAAGGAGACAGGCAACTATGAAGGTTTTCATGGTGGCCATGGTTTTGGGGAAAGAAATGAGGATGAGGAAGCCATCTTGGATTTTGCAATGGCATATGATCTCTTCTTAACCAACATCTTCTTTAAGAAGAGAGAAGAACATGTGATCACCTACAAGAGTGAGTCGTCAAAAACACAAATAGAGTTTCTTCTAATGAGGAAGGGGGGTCGTATAACTTGTAAGGATTGCAAAGTTATACCAGGGGAGAGCTTGGCTAATCAACATCGCTTGTTGGTGATGGATGTTCATATCAAAAGACAGAGAAAAAAGAACAAGACCTTGAAGTGCCCAAGGACTAGATGGTGGAATCTAAAAGGAGAAAAACAAGCCATTTTCAAAGAGAAAGTAATCACCCAATGCGTGGGGGATAGAGAGGGGGAAGTTAGCCAAAAGTGGGATTCCATGGCTAGTTGTATCCGAAAAGTAGCAAAAGAGGTATTAGGAGAGTTCAAGGGTTTTGCTCCACACCAAAAGGAATCTTGGTGGTGGAATGAGGAGGTACAAAGGTTAATGCTAAGAAGGAATGTTGTAAAGCCTTATACAAGGATATGACCGATGAAAATGGTGAAAGGTATAGAATAGCGAAGCATGAGGCGAAGAAAGCTATGAGAGAAGCTAAGCTAGTGGCTTATGACGATATGTATAAGCAACTAGATACCAAGGAAGGAGAGTTGGATATCTATAAACTAGCTAGAGTAAGGGAAAAGAAAACAAGGGACCTAAACCAAGTGAGGTGCATCAAGGATGAGAATGGAAAGGTTCTTGCTACAAAAAACGCTGTCAAAGACAGATGGAGAGGTTATTTTCATTATCTTTTCAATGAAGGACGTGAAATGAGTACTTCTTTGGGGAGTTGAGTAACTCAGAAGAGTGTAGAAACTAATTATTTTACCGCCGAATTAGGAAGGAAGAAGTGGTTGTAGCTTTGAAAAAGATGAAGCATAGAAAAGCAATGGGCCCAGATAATATACTGATCAAAGTGTGGAAAGTCTTGGGAGAAACGGGTATAGCATAGCTTACATAACTTTTCAATAGGATTTTGAAAATGAAGAAGATGTCAAATGAGTGGCAAAAGAGCACATTGGTGCCTATCTACAAGAATAAGGGCAATGTACAAAATTGCATGAATTATAGGGGTATTAAGTTAATGAGTCACACAATGAAGCTCTGTGAGAGAGTCATTGAGCATAGACTGAGGCAAGAGACACGAGTCTCGGACAACCAATTCGAGTTCATGCCAGGGCACTCAACCATGGAGGCAATCTATCTCTTACGAAGATTGATGGAAAGATATAGAGATATGAAAAATGATTTACACATGGTCTTTATAAATTTGGAAAAAGTGTATGATAGAGTCCCAAGAGACATTCTTTGGAGGATTTTAGAGAAGAAAGGAGTACGAATAACATATATCTAAGCTATAAAGGATATGTACGATGGAGCAAAGATTGCCGTAAGAACTCATGAAGGACAAACTGAAAGCTTCCCCATAACTGTAAGGATACATCAAGGCTCTTGGTAATGGATGAGTTAACGGGACATATTCAAGATGATAATCCTTGGTGTATGCTTTTCGTAGATGATATAGTGTCGATAGATGAAACTCAGGAAGGGGTAAATGCGAAGCTTAACCTTTGGAGAGAAGTGTTGGAATTTAAAGGTCTTCGCCTTAGTCGATCAAAGACAGAATATATGGAGTGCAAGTTCAGTGCAAATGGAGGCCCAAATGAGTTAGGGGTGAGGATCGAAGACCAAGAAATACCAAAGAGTGATCGTTTTTGCTACCTAGGATCTATTTTGCAGAAGAACGGAGAATTAGATGGAGACCTCAACCATAGAATACAAGCTGAATGGATGAAGTGGAAGAGTGCAGTCGGCATGTTGTGTGACCGTTGTATGCCACTGAAGCTCAAGGGAAAATTTTAGAGGACAACAATAAGGCCAGCAATGTTGTATGACATGGAATGTTGGGCGGTGAAACATCAACACGTACATAAAATGGGTGTAGCAGAGATGAGGATGCTTCGTTGGATGTGTGGGCACACGAGGAAGGATAAGATTAGGAATGAGGATATCCGAGGTAAAGTAGGAGTAGCCAAAATTGAAGGAAAGATGAGAGAAAATCAGTTACAGTGGTTTGGACATGTGCAATGAAGGCATACTGACGCTTCGATTAGAAGATGCGACTACGGGACAGAGGTCCAAGGTTGAAGGGGTAGAGAAAGACCTATGAAGACTTTGGAAAAGACTTTAAGAAAAGACGAGTATTTGGATTTAACGGAAGACATGACACAGAACTGAGCGCAATGGCATTCTAGGGTTCATATAGCCGACCCCACTTAGCGAGAAAAGACTTTGTTGTTGTTATTGTTGTTGAACCTCTTTTATCTATTATATAGTCATGGTTTTGTATTAAATTGTTGGATTTAATGTGTTTTTTTGCAAGTTTGATAGAAAATATGATTTGGAAACAAACGATGAACCTAACAATTAAAATACGAGGAAACCCGAAGAGTTGAAGACATGGGTTGCTGGGCATCCTATATTTATGCCAGTATTAGAAAATGGACCGGTACACTACTTAACAAATTGGTCCATTGAAGCCAGCCCAATTAATGGGCATTGCCTAATCCAATTGATGTGGTGATGCTTAATATTTTCAAAAGGATTTGGGTTTTAAATTATCCTATTTTCGTGTGCATTAAGGAAGTAAAAGATGTATAAATAGGATAATGAGACACCAGTTGAAGACCCACACAGCACCTACACGCACGCATACAGAAAGGGAGAGAGAAGCCGAAAGCAAAAAGGAATATAACAAACACTGAAACAAGTGATAGGAAGTGGTAGGAGTTTTCATGAGGGATATCACATTGCACTACGCGGTATTCAGGAACACTTACCTAATTTGGGCTCTTGCAGAATACCTCAACATGTTACAAAAATGGAACTGAAGGTTGACGAATGGCAAAGCACACCGTTAAATAGAAGGTTATGCTCTTCTATGTTCTTTGGTTTAGATACCAGATACCGAATTAGCTGTTGCATAATAAAGAACGCTTATTGTATCTAACATGGACTTTTTTCCTTAACATTGAATTACAGAAGTAGAATAAACACTTCAGGTTTTGTAAAACAGAGTACAAAGCCGGTATCAAATAAAGATTCATATGGTGTCAACTGCAATGCAATTTGGTTATATATTTAATCACTGCCCATTTGCTACGGCATTTCAATGGGAGCAAAGCAAGTTAGAGAGCAGAAAGTACTAAAATGTAGCAAATTTGCAAGGGAGACTCATACACATTTAATTTGATGAGATGTGATATCTCGCAATGCATGCATGATACACGTTGTGTATAAGTACCATATACAATATAAATATATATATGCATTTTCCTAGATTATTCGTTCTTTAGCGATTACAAATCACAAAAGCATACAGTTGCATAGATTATTCGTTCTTTAGCAGTTACAAGTTCATCAACTCTACAGACACAAAAGAAGAAATGAACAAAAAATATGGCACAACTAGAACTAGGTTTTATTGGTTCTGGTTGGATTGGCAAGTTCCTTGGATTTCTTGTTGCTTGTGATCCAAGGCTCAAGTGATTTTTTTGATAGGCAACGAAACCAGTGTGCGGTATTCTCCAAGAGCCCATAATGGGAAGATATTTCTGTATGCTGCATAGTGCAACATAGCATTCCTCATAAAAACTCCCATCAGTTCCTGTTGGGGGAAATCGCCGTCATCCAATTGACCGTTCATTAACACCGCAGCAGCCCGGTGAATAGGAGTTGGATCTCTCTCAGCCTATAGCAAAGAAAAAAAAAATCATTTAGAAATTATTTTTTGGAGGGAATTGTGAAGAACTAAAACAGTACACCTCTGAAATGTTTGTCATGTACTGACCTGTCGACCGTGAATCAGACCCATTAATCCGAGTGCAGTTTGGACTAAATTTGTACTGTCTTGAGCTGTATATTTCTGAAGAGATGGAACAAGTGAAATATTAGAATTATGCTTTCCTTGAGGTCAAAAAGGTTACCTTTTCGTTACTATTAAATTTCATTGGTACCTTGTTTGTGCATGAGGTGTAGTGCTCCCCCCAGCCACCATCTTCCCTTTGTGTTTTGAGCAAAAAGTCAACACCCTTGCGCACTGCCTCACAGTTGTTGTATGTCCTGCCGGCAGCCTCCAACCCTTTGATTGCGAACCATGTACCATACACGAAGCAGATTCCCCAGTTTCCATACCATGAGCCATCAGGGTACTGTATGTCTTCAATGTAGTCTGCAGCCCTTGTGATGAAATTGTTGATCTCCTTCCTTCTATGGCCAGGGTACAACTTCCTAAACAATGTTAAGGCCTGGATCGAAGATGAAGTGCACTCGATGTACTCGTACTCAATGACAAGGTCCTCAAGAAACTCCACAGGGTTGAGCCACTGAAGAGGGAAAAAAAATTAGTATATCCAATTTATGAGACATAGTGAAATGACGAAAGCTTTCAAATTTATTCGGAAAAAAATTATTAAGATTTTCAGTTTTTGTTACCTCCAACCATTTTGGAGCTCCTGTTGGCTCCCAGGCTGATACACCACCATTTGGACTTTGAAGAGACATGATGACATTGACAGCATCATACATACACTCAGCTTCCATTGGCTCACCGACAACTTCTGGGGACATATTTGCGAAAATGCAACAACACTGAAACAAAACATGTTACAAGTTAGCACCATTTTCAATTTTTCATCATAAATGAGAGGCAAAATCTTCAACTTAAGTTAAGCACTAAAATCACTCACCCTCAGTGCTTCTGCAGTACAATCGGACACTTGCCATCCATGATCACGGTCAGAGAATGTCCATGCGCCCTTCGAAATGTGACGGAAATGAGATAGGTAGTCACCGGATGTATTAATCCTCACCTACAATGGTACGCATAGGATGTGTATTTTTAGGTCAACTGAAAATCTCAACACATTTTCATATGTCAAAAATAGTTTTAATGACTTGAATATGTACCTGAGATATCTTGAGGAATTCGTGTGCTTTCTTAAGGGTAGGTCCCATTTCAGCATTAAGATTTCCAGCAAGCAAAGCTTGAATCACAAGAGCACAATCCCATGACTGGCTTCCAAAACTTTGCATCTTGATTCCATCCTCTCCGAGCCAAATATAATCGGTAACTCTAGGAAGATGCTTCTTGAAAGCTTCTCCACTAGGATCCTCGGCCCAGCAAGCAAGCATCATCAATGGCTTTTCCACGCATCCAATTGTAATGTAGCGACTGTTTTCATCTTCATAATGAATTTGGTCAATTGTGAATTGAATTGCATTGTCTCTGATCTTCTTGAAAGGCCAGCGTTTTAGGAGAGGCTCGGCGATATTGTAAAAACTGTCCCACATAAAACGTTGTACACGACCATGGGGATAGTAGTTATCTTCCTGCATTAGTCAACATTGCATAGCACAGTAAGTTTATGTATGTGAACAAATTTCTTTAGCATAATAAAATTGAACAACGGCATGAACTATATAAGGAACAAAAAAGGTAAACTCACTGTTGCACACCAATGGCGCACTTTAGGCCAGTTAATTTCGCTGTAAGGTTCACAGTAAATTTCTTGTCTTAATTCCTCAACAAGTGGAGTGATTGGGCCAACAAATCTTGTGGCATAAAAGTAAGACATAGGTAGGTAAGTCAACCTACAGTAGCAGAACATTTTTGCTGCAGAGATGAAGTTGTACTAATTAGAAGACTTGTACTATTTAACTTAACAAGAAAATAGGGTGTAGAAGAAATTGTGCTTACATGGATGAAAAGGAAGCAGAGTGGACCCAGTCCAGAATTCTGGGGGCATTGGGTTGCTGCCTTCCCAGTCATACACACCAAGAATCTGCAAGTCAAATTAAGTTAGACCATTTGAACAATAAAATGATCTTTTCCTCAAATGTGCATCCTTTTACAATATAAAATACTACTTTTAGTTAAAACAAATTAGTAAGTTATACGCACCGCCATCCAAGTTTTTCCCCATGATGCAGAATAGTATGCACCACCACGGTCAAGAATCCACTTTCTTGCCCTTGCGCAGGCATTGTCACGACCACCATCGGGGCCATCTCCGAGAATACGCATCATACAGTAGTTTAGGCATGTAGTAAACATCATACTAGGCCCCGCTATGTGCAGTCCCCAGCCACCATCTTCATTTTGATGGTTGTAAGTGTAACGCAAGATTTCCTTCTTGTGCTCAGCGGAGAAAATAACATTGAGATATCCTGGAATGTATGCAGCCATGACCTGTAATTTTTTGGCAATAGAGATGCAACAATTAGTCCGCTGTCACATACAAGTGCACTGAAAACCCAATTTGTTTTACTATTACAGCATCTCAATTTTTTTACTATATGGTAAATAAGGAGCAAAATTTCTCACCAAGGGAGGGAAGTAAAAGTTTGGGCCAGCATTTTCAGCAGGCCAATGTCCATGGGGTGATTGCAAGGCATTCCAGAAGGTGGCAGCCCTCCTGAATGCAGCTGTTGCCTGATCATATGTAATGTCCTCACCCTCCCCAACTCTTACTGGAGGAATTTCTTGTTTGAAGTTTTTCTCTCTTAGTATCTGCAATTGGTCAAAGTAAAATATTATATTGTACTGAATAATAATAATAATAATAATAATAATAATAATAATAATAATAATAAAAAAAAAAAACTGATACAACACAAATACATGGAAAAGTCAAGGGGTAAGAAGTGTCTTTCTGGGGTGCTTCCCCTTGGATTTGGATCCTCGCCGGATCCCCTTATTGGGGATCCTAGGGATCAATGCACGTGGACCGTTGATAAAAAATTGTGTGGCCACAATATTTTCCTTTTTTATATTTGTCACGCAAAACGAGACTACTTTACTTGTAAAAATATAAAAAACATTTAATTGTAGCCGCACGATTTTTGATCAATTGTCCACGTGCGTTGATCCCTAAGATCCCCAAGGAGGGGATCCGGCGAGGATCCAAATTCCTTCCCCTTTCCCCTTCACTCACCTAATACAAGTACATATAACTGGCTCATCACCATTAAATTTAACGTTAATAAAGTTATTAGAAAATATAATATGTTAACCCACCCACCAAATCAAATGTTGTCCTCTTCTTTATTTAAAACAGAAAACAAAAGAATATGAACTTGTAAGCAAAGAGGACAGGCATTCGTTTACCTAGATATAAGTTCAATTTGTTCAAAGAAGAGTTCCAATTAGGGGCCAATTTTGTTTGACAAAAAAAAAAAAAAACAAAAAAAAACAAAAAAGAGGATTTGGAAGAACTAAATAAATAAACAGAATATAAACACTGTTGTACAAACTAACAAGGCATGCATCTCGCACGGAGTTCACTTTTCTTTGGCCGGCTACCACTCACTCACACATAAAGAGTAGGGACTTTACAAGTTCACAAAAGTTGACCGAGTCTCACACATAAAGAGTGTACAAGTTCACAAAAGTTGACCAATGTATTTTTGGTGGAGTAACTTTGAAAACGAAAAACCTTGTTTTATGTACCGCAAATATGTCACGTGCTTCAACTATTACATAATAATTAACGCTATTTAACGAAATAAAAAGTGATTAGATTATAAATCAGTTCTTAAATAGTGGTGAATTTCATTTTATGTATTAGAAATGTGGTTAATAATGTGATCAGTTTTATGTGTTACTCATTAGATACAAAATAGAACTAAATCACAATATTAACATGAAATAATATACGCCAGAAGGGTTAGGGTTAGGGTTGGGGTTGGATTTTAGTACTTAATACATGTTATGACTTGGCAATTCCAGGTTATCTTTTTCGTATTTGGTCCAACTCACCATGTTAGTCTTAGGTGAACATAATCTGTTCTCGTTATCTGGAAGAGCATAATCTTCTCGAGATTCATTCTAATTATTATTTTTATAGCATAATTAAAGCAGACTCCAACCCTATATCATGAAATATACTAATAAACTATATTCAATGTAAATACTTGTATCTATATTCAAACGAATAACTATATCATGAAATATATTAAGCAATTAAAGTCCACTCAGAAGTTTATAGTTTATATATATATATATATATATTAATAAACAAATATTTGCATTAAAGAGCACAAGACTTTGAACTTAAACCTGTCATTTAGATAAAAAGAGAGATAACAATAGTATTACCTGAAAACGCCATAGGAGGTCACTGCTAGGCTGGACCTTGAAGCGATTTTGGTAGAAATGCTCACGAGCAGCTTCAACTTCTGCTCGCTCCTCCTCGGTACCTGCATCTGGGTCGAACTCCCATGTCTGCCTTCCATGGAAGTTGTTTGTGCTGAACAACATAGGGTCATTTGCACCCTCTCCAAACTTGATCTTCCACATCTTCTTTGATCACTGGATTAGTAGTACAAAAATAATCTTTTTTCTAGTACCTGCATGAATGATACAAATACATAACGAAATTAATTAGTAAGGGCTTGATAGATACACGTTCTAGTTCTATGTAACTGTAAGAAAATATTAAACTAGGTTTCTTTTTTTTTTTTTTAATTAAAGGAAAAAGACGCTAGTTGAATATGATTGAAAAAATATTTATCTAGAGGCTAAGGAAATATTTTTCCATCTATGATAGAGCTCTTACCCGCAAATCAGGGATTGAATTAAGGAAAACTAATGAAATGGCTTGAAAACTTTGAGTTTTAACGATAAGGACAAAATAAAGGTTAAAATGAATAGTACCAGAATTGACTTTTTAGTGTAAAAATATGGTTTTTCATTAAAGTGAACAGTACCATATGTTTTTTGTTAAAACTCCCTTTGAATCACTGTTCTATTTTCATATTTTTGTAGAAAAAGGGGAAAAAGTATGATAAAAGAGGTTTAAAAGAATGATTGAGTTCTATATATAACTCATTGAAATCTCTTATGGATATCTCAATCTCAACAATCCATCTGAACTCTGGCTACCCAATTCTCTATGTAGTGACCAAGAATCTTGTGTGTGTGTGTGTGTGTGTGAGAGAGAGAGAGAGAGAGAGAGAGAGAGAGAGAGATGATGATGACGACCTAATTGTAACGTTTGAAAGAATGATTGAGTTCTATAACTCATTGAAATCTCTTATGCATATCTCAATCTCAACCATCCATCTGAACTCTGGCTACCCAAATCTCTATGTAATCACCAAGAATCTTGTGTGTGTGTGTCTGAGAGAGAGAGAGAGAGAGAGAGAGAGAGATGATGATGATGATGACCTAATTGTAAACTTTATGTTATAATTTTTTTACATATGCTAACTACAGAGATGGATAGTACTGAAGAAGCTCTGGCCCTTGAGTTTGGGGACTCACCGATTGCAAAAACTGGCTGTGATGGTGAGGAAGGAAAGAGTTTGCTTTGAGTTGCTTGTGATGATTGATGCATGGGAAACCCACTTTATATAATTACATACCCGAAGAGGCCTACACTAAAATAGGGCCACCATGCCTACTTTTTTTCTATATTTTAATCATCGCACTTGGTCAACTTTGGTGTTTTCTGACTTTCTCAGGCTCTTTGTTATTTACTAATTACTAGTAATATTTTTTCACAATTTTAATTATACACCGATTTATATTTGTACTATCAAACAAACCGACACGTTATTTCAACTACCTTCACAAATTTTCAGTTACATGATAAATGGTCTGATAGTTTGATTTGTATAGTTTTAAAAGCAGCAGAGTCTATAATGTTTTTTCAGTTTTTTTTTAATAAATTGTTTTATTTCAATATTGCTTAATTATCCTCAATTTTTTTTAGGTTTAGGAGAAAAACACAACTTGTGTTAATGAGTGCACGCTTTAAAAGAAATTATATCATTTCATATAATATTAGAGGTGTAAGAAATAAAAGATTCCTGAAATCATCATATCTGATGATGCTATATTTTGGATGTATGTTGAATTTTGATACCCGAGAGGAAGAAACAAAGAGAGGGATCAGTCTCGCATTTGAAAATGAGGGAAAATAATATCTATGCCGCCTATATGCCTCTCATAATAAATGAATAAATAAAGTTGTGCGGAATAAGAAAAAAAAAATCTGTAAAAATGGTTTTCCTGGAAAAGTAAATTAGTTAGACTACGAAAAAATCATTTCCCCTCATATATTGATAGGAAATACCCCATTAACATGGATGGAAGCCAGTCTTTGCACAGTATATTTGCTTGAGCTACCACTAAACCGAATAAAAATGTCAGTGTCCTTGTCTTCTTAAAAAGAAAAAAGTGTTGTTTGCCAAAAAAAAAAAAGTGTTTCTCACTCTTAATTTAGAAATGTTTTTTTCTATGCATTTAATAAGGCTTATTATATTAACACCCCACAAATTGTTGAATAAACCTCACATACTTAATACATCCCACATTTGCCTTTTCAATTAAAAATTATCTTAATGCACCCCACATATTTCCCTATAATACCCTCACACCTCACATTCTTAATATACACATTACATTTTCTATATGCACCCGATATTTTCTATACACCCCACATTTCTCAAATCTTATGAAGCTTTTAATTTGGACAAAAAATGCCGACTAAAATTTTGACAAAAGATGCCGCCTGGGATTTAAAGCATATGTGGGTTGTCTTCAATTCCACCAATAAAACCCGTGTCGTTTGTTTTTAATATTTGGTGGTAATTTGAGGTGTTTAATTCTTCATGTAATCCCTAAAAGATGAATACGAACATAGAAACTTGAATAATGCATAAAAAACAAGATTAAATCATTATCGATGTCATCAAAATCACTAAAACAATAAAAAATATGAAGTCTTACCTCATGTGAAACTTCTAAAACATCGATTTCATGTTTCATTCGTCAAAAATAATTTTTCTCAATCAACTTGTTTATAGTTTCATTGGTTAGGGTTTTGTTTAATAATGGAGGGTCGGAGGGGTTTTGATAATTGAAAAAGATAAATTATACGTTAAAAGTGATTTGGAGTGTATATAGATTTTTTTTTTTTTTTTTAACCTAATTAAGGTCAAAATTGCCATTGCATAGTAGGGTAAATAAGTTATTTAATATTAAATTTTAGTGTGAGATGCATTTAACATTTTATGGGATGCTAATATAAAAAGTCTTTAATAATCATTATCTATTTTTTAAGCTACAGTCAATTTTAGTAGTAAATTAAGGTGATGGTTGTTAATCTATGTCAAGTCACATCAGATTTGATTTTTCAATTAAAAAAACATTGTTATTGGCTTCTTTTTTTTTTTTTTCTATTAATGTTGATTTGGATATTTTGACATGCTCTTAGATAAATAGATAGTTTTTTCAGAAGATGATGGCGGTGAGCCAACTGATGAGACTTGATAGTGAAGGATAAATGGGTTGTGTTAGGTCGTTGTGATAGAAATCAAGAATCTACAGTGAGAAGGATGTTTATTTATTATTATTATTTTTTTGGGTGGTGGTGGAGGGATGAGAATGATTGTGGTGGTGAGCCACATTTGCTACGGAAGTACAAGAATTAGAGTTGTCCTTGGGAAGATGATAGGGTGGGCCAAACTTCTCATTTACAAATAAATAAGAATATCAATACACTGTAGTACTAAGCGATAATATTCTTTAATTCTAAATCGACAGGTTTAAAATGAGACCCTTATTTTACTGGATGATGGCCATAATTTGGAGCTACATGGGAATATGATCATGAACCCTTTGGCGCCATGCTACAACAAGGCAATTTAATAATGCAGAACGTAAAGTTTGACCACTTATTAGTGATCAGCCGTAGAACTCTTTACAATCACAAGATAATTTTTTTGTGCTAAAAATATAAGGAATTTTAACGAAAAGTTTTAAGTACTGTTCATTTTAACGAAAAATTATATTTTTACACTAAAAAGTCAATCATGGTACTATTCATTTTACCCTTTATTTTGTACTTATCGTTAAAACTTAAAATTTTCAAACCCTTTTCATTAGTTTTCTTAAAAATTATAAAATGACGGTGTTAACTTGTTCAACGCAAATTATTGAGCATTTTCCCACCATCATCATCGACATGTTGAAAACAACATTTAGAGATTCATATATCTGATTCAAGTATAGATATTTGTGAAAGCCAGGAATAAAACAGTTGGGGCATTGACACTTTCATGGAAACCGGTAAGATGGTCACAAAAATTAAGAATATAGATAGAAAATGAGAAATGCTTCTGTGTAACTATCTAATATACTTATAAAATGATTTATCGTAATATTTATATGTACTTATAAATGTGAGATTTTAAATTTGACTCACATGAATAACGATAATGTATGATTTTGTGTTGACTTCGATATCTAATTATAATTTATCAGTATGTGCCGTAATCTCTCTCCTCTTAGACTAGAGTAGAATATCTCCTCCTTTAGAATAGAATACATCTTTGTATAGGAACAAAAACAAATTTCCAAAAAATATAAATAAATTGAAATTCGAAACCCATAATATTACACAGTCAAAGTTGGTGAGCATACATGAAGCCAATGATGTTGAGGATGTACTATGTCAAAGAAAAGAATGGACGTTAGATGGGGCTACCAACTCTCACACAGGGAGCTCCCAGTTCAAAGTAAGCAAGCTGTATATGCAATGTGCATGTGCTTACTGCTTCGTGAATACTACAAAGCAACTTCCACATTTAACTACAGACGAATCTTAGTTGGATTATAGATACATAATCTAATTAACTAAATGAATTAGTCTTTTTGATTGAGTGTCAAACCCTTAGTTCCTGACACTAACTAACTAAAGCTTTGACTTTTATTTTTTTATTTTTCTGTAAAAAAGAAGAAGGAAGAACTATTTCCACACTGCCAAGTTACCCCCTGAACTATCACTTAATTTTTGTTTTCCTTCTTAAATTTTTTAATTAGAAAATTAAGGACTTAAACTAATTTTTATGGCCGATTTCCCCCTACTGTTAGTATTTCATAGATTTCATCCAAATTAACGTTAACTCTTATCACGTGCACACCACATGACTCTCCTTTGTGGACAAAAGTGTCACTTCGCTAGACATTCAGACACAAAAGCTATAGAATCACACATATTTGCATAGGTTTATATTTTAGAAATCTAAGGTTTTCAATTATTTTAAAAAATGAAGCAACCGAACTACTCTCACATGTTGTGCACATGCTTTCATTTAACAGAAATTTGGATGGAATGAATGCAAAATTAACAACAGGGGGCAAATCAGCCAAAAAAAAAAGGTTTAAGTCCTTAATTTTCTAATTAAAAAGTTCAAGAGAGAAATCGAAAGTTAAGTGATAGTTCAAGAGGCAAATCAGTAGTTTACTCAAATTTTCAAACTACAAATGTCAGACTTTTCCATTATGTATTATTAAGTTAATAAACCCAAACCTAAATGAAAGCATAAAATTCAAAGAATTAGTATATATGTTAGGGAACAATTTATGTGCACTCTAAGGTTCACCTACTTAATTATCCACCCAGTTGTAACTAAACTCTTAGTGTACTTGTACACAAGTCATTATCAGATGATTTATTTTATTAAACACCATTGATTTTTTTTACAAATAATTAATCAAATTTTGTAGAAGGTAATTCATCAAAAAATGATTTTAACTATCGTCAGTTTTTCAAGACATGAATATTAAACATACTCTAGTTTAAAGGATTTTTTGCTGAGATGATTTTTAAATAGTGATTTAGGAAGTAAATTATTCTAGTTATGGAATGTGTATGGCAATGATATGTTATAAGTGGGGGATAAGTATTGTGTATCAAAAGATGTTAATGAAGAGGGTAAGTGATGGTTGAGGAGTCGGTCATTGGTGCAATAAAGAAGATCATGATCAAGGGAGCCGAATCTAGGGAGAAAATGTTCATCAAATGGTCAAGATTCGTTGTGTAAAATGCAAGAAAAATAAATGTAGAAGCTCGTGACTTCTCTTGTTATTGAGAAGCTCGTGATTTCTTTTGTTATTCAGAAGCTATTGTCTGAAAAAAATAAGTTTACTTTAAGTTGCAATAGGATAAATTAATTGGGTTTGGTTTGGGGAATTGATGACTTCGGATTTAACTACCAAGTTGTATCTAGTTGGGATATTGAAGCCATTCCCAAAACAGTGTTCCATCCCTTTCCTTTAGGAGAAAACAGTATTCAAACAATTTATTTTTAAGGAAAACTAACGAAAATGGTTTGAAAACTTTGAGTTTTAACGATAAGGACAAAATAAAGGGTAAAATGAATAGTACCATGATTGAATTTTTAGTGTAAAAATGTGGTTTTTCGTTAAAGTGAACAGTACTGAGAGCTTTTCATTAAAGTTCCCTTATTTTTAATATACAACGAAGTCTTTATTACAAGAATCAAACCTAACACTTCTCATTTATAAATAAGATCAAATTTTTTTCATGATCTTTGTGGTGATACCTTACTTTTAAATAGACCCATGTGGTGATAAAGCTATTAATTGTAATCTTGTGGTGAAATTCGTTATCAATTATAATCCAAATTAGATTTTTCCTTTCTTCTGTCATTTGTAGGGGCAAAATTTTTATTTTTCGTTTTGATTGATTCCATCAACCAATCATAAAGTGCCATATTGACATAAAATTTTTTATTTTTTAAACTTTTAGAGCTACAATAAAAGAATAAATAAACAATAAAATTACAAGATTCATATTATCAAACTTTCTCATTTCAAGAGAGTCAAGAGTCCAAATTCAAGATTTAAAAAATCACAAAGTACCTTGCCACGTTTAGGTTAGAATATAAGTTATTATGCAAACATTGAATTTAGTTTCATTTTAACAAGAACAGTGGTGGACGGAATGGCTAGGGTTATGAGAGAGAGAGGGGGGAAGGTGGTGGGTGGTCGCTGTGGCTGTGGCTGACAAGGGTAGGGATTGGGGAAGGATTTCTTCTTTTTGTTTTTTTTTTCCTTCTATTTTTGTTGATTATAAAAAAGTGGAATTACCAAAAAGAAAAGAAAAAAAGAATGGAATGACCTTTTTACACCACCCCCTGGCATGTAGATGAGATTTTGATAGAAATTTCAATTTGAACTACGATTGATAATGAACTTCACTAGGGTTAAGATTAACATTTTTTTTCACCACAGAGGTCGATTTAAAAGTAATGTCTCATCACAGGAATTAAGAAAAAAAAATTAACCTATAAATAAAAACGAATGCGACTTATACCATAATATTAAGTGACACTATTCAACCAATTTACACAGCCCATGTCTTGTTGCATCATTAACCAAACGAAAAGTCTGTTCTATATCAATCTCTCATGCATTTATTGGGTTTGCAAAATGGTGCTCGGCCGTATCTATCGTTCACATGCTTGTGCTTGTTTACCGAAAAAAAATGCTTGTGCTTTGAAAAAATTGATCGAAAGATTAGAGAGATACGAATAATGCTTAATAGGAGAAACCCAAAAACAAGCAGTACTTTTGTTCAAGGTAATGGTGCGCGGATGAGGGGGGTAGCATGTCTTCGTTGATTTGTTCACAATACCTTTCATAGAACATATCAAAATTAATAATTTTTGTTTTCCAAGTCGTGGGACAATGTATACATTGAGTGGAGACTTTTCTTCCAAATAAAAATGCCAGTATATCTCTATCACTAGTTGGACCATGTGTACTACTTTATCTTTATTTAATATCTGTTGGGTTGTGCCGTTGTGGGTTGGTGATTTATCAATAATTCAGACCCATTCTACATTAGTGTCCGCCTCAAGTATAGTTAGAGAAATATAGAGAAATAGAGAAAAATGTTAAAGAAGTTCTTTTAAAGTAGAACTCTTAATGGACTCTTTGACTGTGACAGTCTGTCCTTAATTATTTTTATCGATAGCGTGAAATGACGATTTTGCCCTTGAACGTTATGTGGTTGTGTGTGTAAATGGGTTAAGCTGTTGGACCCATCTATTTTTCTTCATAACTTTTTTGGACCTAATTGGAAGTAAGATTTTGTTGATTTTGTTTGGTTGCCAACTGGACCACACGCGCACACACACATCCAATCTCGTTGACCTCTCTCTTCCCTCTCGGATTTTTTTCCATTCGTTCGTACACTCGTACGGTCATCTCCTCAACTCTCGTCATCTCTCACAGATCGAGGTGTTTAAGACCACCATCGTACTCCTTGTGACTTCACGAGTTGAGTGGTACCTTTGGGACAATGAACGGTTCACGGGAACTCGAGTTACCCGAACTCTGGTGAGGGGTGATTTTCCTCTGACGTGATTGCGAGGGTTTTAAGTGGTTTTGAGACTTAAGAAGGTAATACTCTTGCTTTTCTAGCACGTGGGTTCAATTTTGGAGTGGTTTTGACGTAAGAACACTCGGGTTTATTTAGTTGCAAGGTTTGGTCGGTTTCCTCGAATTTTTCCGGCGAGATTCCGTTGGTTTTAGGACTCCAAAGTGGTACGATTGTGTTCGTCTCATCCTAAGCTTCATTTTGGTACAAATTTCATGAAATTTGGTTGAGAAATGGCGGAGATATCAAGCTTTGAAAATTTTCCAGTTACCGGTGAAACAGACAGCGGCTGGCGGCGGAGTCTGGCGATCCATCGGAGAAGAAAGGAGAATATTCCATCAACTTTGACGGAATATTCCTAACGACGATTAACGACGTCAGGTATGTTTAACAGAATATTAATAACAACAGTTAAGTTTTCGTCAGGGTTGGCCGCACGTGGGGGCGCGTCTGGCCGTGCCCTTGCCGGCGCGTGGATAGTCCAAAAATTATTTTAAAAATATGGGGATGTTTGTGGTATTGAGTAGATCACGTTGGTATATTCAAACACCCCATTTGAGCAATGTATAAAAAGTTATTAGCTAGTTTCGTTTATGTTCTTTAAATTAATGTTTATATAGTTGTTTCACATATAGGTGAGACCTATCCTCAGGACGAGCGCAGTCAATCAAGGCTTGGGGGCTACGACCCTTCCACATACCAATGAGTGGACTTTTGGTTTTCTGTATATACCTATATACTTGAGATTTTTCCCAGAAAATCGATTTAAAATGAAATTATGTTTAGAAATGCCATGCCTCATGATTTATACTTAGATTATGATTTAGTATAGTATGCATATTGTGATTGGACGCGGTGGACGCTCAGGTACGTACCAGGTGAGTTGTAGACTGTTTATGTGAAATGATGATTATGTGATATGTGTTGAGAGCTCATAAATCTGCACCCCGGTGTTAGTGCTCCCGCCCGTGGTTAGGGCATAGTCCTTCACGTGATGTTCACCTCCTACACCATACGCTCACCTTGGATCCAAGTTAGGTGCACAGTCCTGTTGTACAGACCACTATAGGTGGTTCCGACTCATAGGTAACCTGCGATTATTCGCACAATCTTCACGTGATCATAGCACTTGAGTGTATTTATTTACACCCAGTCCTGTCGTACAGACCACTTTACGTGGTTTCGACTCGTGTGCAGGTATAATTGTTGAGATGTGGATTTGAGCCGTACAGGTCACGTTAGGTGACTCCGGCTAGATGGATGAGCTCCAGATTCAGCCGTACAGGTCATATTAGGTGACTCCGGCTGACATATCATTTGCCTTTATTTATATCACATGGCTTACATATTTTTATGTTTGAGATATTCGACATGGCATATTTGTGAATTTTGCTATTTTGAGCATGGTTTATAGATATGTATTATATTTTCTGGGAAATTATATAGGTTTTACGGCGAGGGGTTACAATCTTTGATAATTGAAATGGTTTTGAAAACCTTTGTTTTTGCCCACTCACACTTTCTGTTTTGCGCCCCTCCAGGTTCTAGTTAGGAGTGCTTTTTGGTGGCTTGTGAGAATCCACGGCATCTCTGACAGATTACCACCATTGTATGGCCACCTTTGGGTGTTGTATAATTAGTATTTGTCTTGCTGGACTGCACTTAGGCTACTTGTGCTCTGGTTGTGAATTCACACTGAGTTTTGTCTTGCACTTTTTTTTCATATCTAGTGCTCTAGTTAGTTTGGTTTTTATTTATTTGCATTTCTTATATTATTATTACTTCCGTACTGTGCACATGGCTACGTCACCTTCACGTGACGGCCAACACGCCTTGATTTCGGTTGGGGTGTGTCATTGACATCTCACAGTTTAACTTCAATTTTTATGCCAACATTATAAAATATTGTGCAAAAAACATGAGGTGACATAATCTATGAAAAGTCTCACTTTTAAGAGAGCGTATTTGGCATTTATCAGTTACTTATATTCCTTATATCATGATAATGTTGCCAACTACATTGCATGAATATTTAAACACCGGTTGCCTACTTTGTTGGACAATACTTTGGGTTAACTAGAGACCAAAAATATGATGTGATAATATAAATTAGTCTTTACCGTATATTGTATTGAATCTATGTATTATCATAATTATCAATCAAAGACGTTTTGGTAATAACTCTCACGATAAACTGATCATTCATTTGATGTTGATATATAAAAAAATGAACGATTCTAATTATGATGTACATGACGAAAATTTGTCAATTATAACTGCACGGACTACTATGGATGCAAGTATTTTTTTTTTCTCTTCTTTTACCCACTTCTTTCTAACTAATTTCTAATATGTGTGCTTTTCTTTTCAGTCCCGTTAAGTTGTGTCACTCAATTTTTATCATGTTTGTCGATGCAAATTTCCACCATTTTTAGTCCTAAGTTAGTTTCTTTGAGAAAGTAAAGTGTATAGGGCTTTTTTAGGGTTGCAAAAGCTCTCAAAATTTGGTAGAATATGGGGTATTTATAGGATTAGGGCCGGCCATATAGTGTTTAATGGAGATATATTCTCTAAATATTCCCAAGATATTTAATAGGAGATAATATCTTGAGATAATGGGGTAATTATCCCTAATTGATTTAAATTAGGATTACTTACTTGATTGGAGTCAATCTTCAATTAGGAATGTATTAAAGATAGGATTTGGGTAATTAATCCTTATCTTTAATTCTTGCCTAGGGCAGGTGAGCTGTGGGCAGTTGTGTTCAGCTGCTGAGGCCTCCAGGGGTGTGAGCTGTGCGTGGGAGTATCTGAGAAGCCTGCCCATTTATTGAGGGCAATCTTGTATTTATTGAATAAAGGTCCACGTGTCGCCTCTTGAATTTTTGATATTATTTTAGGCTCCACAAATGCCCGCACACCTATTGTGCTACACACATGGAAGGGGTAATAGGTGTAGAAATCCTAAGCTTCTTGGGTTTGTAGAGTTGTTACCCAATTTGAACTTGATCTTCTTCCTTGATTTGGAGATAGACTTCTTCTAGGAAAAGGAAAATAATTGCCCCCAATACCTATTTAATTCCACCTTAAGCAGGGGATTAATAAATCTGGAGAACAATCATTATTCCAACAAGAAACAGAAGCCAGAGGAAATTTTTATTCCCCCTCCCCTACCGTTCTTCTTTTCTTGCCCTTGCAAAGAGTCGTCTCTCGTTGTTGTTCTTCTTCCTCGTACCGCACCAAGGTGAGAAAATTTTGAATTTTCTTCTTCTTGAATTATTGGGGAGCCTTGGGGCTTGAAAAATTGGCTCGCCGGGGGCCAAGGTGGTGTGAGTGACACATGGCATAGAAGCCGTGGGCTGCTGTGATGCGGAAGGGTCGGCTTGGGCCGGTCCCGTGGAGCTGCTTGGCGCGGACCTGGGCTGATGCGCAGTGAGGGAGAGAGAGAGACCGGCTAGGGCCGGATCTCCCCTACAGGTTGAATGGGCCGTGAGGCCTTGGGCCTTGCTGGAAGCCTTGGCGCGTGAAGAAGGAGAAAGGGTGGAGGCGTGAGCCTCCCCTTTTGCTGGGCCGTGTGGCTTGGGCCGCATATGTATGGTCCTGAGGCCTTCGGGCCATGCTTCCCCATATATATATATATATATATGTACATACACACACACACACATATATATATGTATGTATGTATATATATTCATATATTCTCTTCCTTTTTTTTTTGAGCTGCCCTCTAAATATTTTTCATTCGTGCTTTTTGCAGAGACTTTGAGATGTCTTCCTCCGACCACAAAAGTGACGAATATTGTAATACCCTGAAAATTTAAATATATGAATTTTATATTCATAATTGTGAATATGTGAAGAAAATCGAAATTAAATTGATGTACGGTCCCAAAAATAGAATTGGGAAAATTGTAAAGTTTTGTTATGGGAAGTATTATAATGTATGTATTCGTGGTATTGAGAGTTTATATTATTTTTCGGGAATTTATATTAATTTATTTGAGTTCAGTTTTAAATAAAACTGCTTACGAGGTTTAAAGTTTGGATATTAACTATTTAAAATTCGTAGACCTTTTTAGGTCACAATTTATATTTTGAATAGGGCTTAAACTCACGAACACGTAGGCGCAAACCGTTTGTGAAATGGAATTATAATGAAAGAGTTATTGACGTATAAAATCAGGGCTATTTTGGTAATTTTATTTCCATTTAGAAGGCTCCAGAAATATGGAACCATGAATTGTGCCACGTGTGTGGCTGTGATTGAAGAAAAAAAAATAAATGATGGATGGTTGTGATTAAAAGAAAAGAATAGAAATGAGGAAAAGGAGGAAGGAATGTAGGGAGGGTGACCAATGGGGAGAGAGAACTAGGAGGAGAAAGGAGAGAAAGAGACTTGGGGGATCGGGAGTCTGACTCATGTGACCCGACTGTACAAGCCGGCGGTTCCTCGTCGTTTTTCATCAAATGTTTCGATGAATTGGACCTATAAACCACTCCCAATCATCACCTTGGCCCTCTCTCTTCCAGTTCCACCAAACATTTGAGGGAATTTAATGGTATTTTGGTACAAAAATCCTAATGAGTGTCGTGGGAGACTTTGCCCAAAATCCATAAATTGTGAAATGATTTTATACAATTTCCTCCACTAAAACCCTCCCCTAGATGTCAGAAAAAAAAAGCCCAAACAACTAGAGGGGTGGCGGAACACCTGAGATGAAGGATCGAAGTCACCCATTTATAGGGTTTTCGGCGGGTTCGAGGAAAATTGGAGTCTTTCCAGGCCAAATTGGACTTGGCCACAGGTATAAAGTTTGCTCTACTCTTTGAGATCTTCATTTCTATAATTTTTGAGAATTTTTAGAAACAGTTGAATTTTTCCGGCGAGCAGGGGCGGCGGATCGCTAGCCACGGTGGCGCATGTCCAGGGAGCCGACATTGTGTTTTTATGCGAATTTTGTTATTCTAATTATGCTTTTGAGACCTAACTGTTGTGGTTTGAATATTAATACAATTGTGGTATAGGTTGGATTAAAGGAATATATTTGGATTTGGTTTGAATTTTTGGAAATGTGAACTACAAATGGCTAGATCCTTGTTTAGGGTACATAGGCAGTCTAACGAGACGTTAGATGCAGAGCCATACAATAAGTGAGATTAAATAAACGAGATAAAGCTTTGATTGAGAAATTGAACTAAGTAAGGAGTTTGGAATTTTCGTATTAAAGGAAAACTTATGTTTTGTATATGTAAATTGAAATTGGACCTATCATTGAAACTATTTCCCGAAATATATATTTTCGGGCCCAGGGCATTACAAATGGTATCAGAGCAAATCATCCTACTCTACGAGATGCACTATTCGTGAGTCTTGTTGGTGTGAATTATGACATGCATTGTGGTTGCATTAATTCATATTTTCAGGAATAAAGTGGCATTCATGTTTTATATGTGAAATACATATATAAATTGTATTATGATTATGGTGAAATTTCCTTGGTAAATATGAAAGTTTCGTTAATGGGAATTGTGATTTACGTTTATAATGCATATATTGTGAGTTATGATGCTTTTAATTGAATTGAATGGGAGTAGGAAAATGTTAAAATATCGTATTCATGGTATAGCTTTGAGGGTGAGCATTTGATTAAAGTTTTGGATTTATCTTGAATTGAATCGATATTATGCTATGCATTATGAAAATGTTGAATGTTAAGGTGATTTTGAGGTGGTGATAAGTAGATGGAGAATTTGTATTATACCTGGCACTTGAGAAATTAAATTGGGCAAAAAGACCCGTGGATACAAGGGTGGATATGTGAATTGGGCGAAAAGGCTTGTGGATATAAGGGTGGATGTGAAATTGGGCGAAAATGACATGTGAATGTGAATTGGGCAAAATGACCCGTGGATGTGAATTGGGCAAAATGACCCGTGGATGTGGAAAATGAATGGGCACCAAGACCCATTGTTCCGGAAGAAAAGCTCCTTGTGTGTGTGCTGCGAGAAGGGAAAAAAAAGAATAAGAAGAAAGTTTGATGTGTATTGGCTAGGTATATTACAATCTTTTCTAGCCTACTAGTCACTGATGAAGATAAAAAAGAAATGGTGGGTGGATGTCACATCTCGGCCCGGGCCCCTACCACATCCTGGGCTTAACTCCACCATAGCACGATATTGTCTACTTTGGGCCTCGACCACGTCCTCACGATTTTGTTTCTGGGAACTCACACGAGAACTTCCCGGTGGGTCACCCATCCTGGGATTGCTTTCGCGTGAACTCACTTAACTTCGGAGTTCCTACGGAACCCGAAGCCAGTGAACTCCTAAAAAGCCTCGTGCTAGGTATGGGAATATACATATAAGGCTTACAGGATCCATACCCCTGGGCGATGTGGGATGCTACAATCCACCCCCCTTAGAGGCCCGACGTCCTCGTCAGCACACCATGGTCAGGGTTAGGCTCTGATACCAAATTGTCATATCCTGGCCCGGGCCCCCACCACATCCCAGGCTTGACTCCACCGTAGCACAATATTGTCCGCTTTGGGCCTCGACCACGCCCTCACGGTTTTGTTTCTGGGAACTCACACGAGAACTTCCTAGTGGGTCACCCATCCTGGGATTGCTCTCATGCGAACTTGCTTAACTTTGGAGTTCCTACGGAACCCGAAGCTAGTAAGCTCCCAAAAAGCCTCGTGCTAGGTAGAGATGAGAATATACATATAAGGCTTACATGATCCACACCCCTGGGCGATATGGGATGTTACAGGGGACATGAATGAAATTATGGAATGAAATTTGAGTTCATTTAATATAAATGATTCTATAGCTGAGTTTTTACGTTTGATGAAAAGAATTGACAGGAAAAGTTTATAAGTACAAATTTGTTTGGTTTGGTTTGCCATTAACGAATTGGCATGAAAATTTTGATATTTTGTTAGCCACGATAGTCATGGTTTGAAACTTGACGTTTGATTTTGCCAATTTTGTTTATGACCAAAATCTTTGATAGTGGTGTTGTCACAAGTAATGGTAAGTGACATTTTTAAATAAGTATGATGTAAACTTCCAAATAATGTGACTAGGATTTCGTATTAGGATTCATCGAATGAGAATGAAATCCTAAACCGAGGTTATGCTTTGGTTATTATAATTTGCAATGGTGGAAAGACCATGGATATTCTTTATATATCGAATTATGGGTGTCATAAATAAAAGCATGGAATGAGATTTTGGGTTTGTTTAATATAAACGTTTTCCAGTTGAGTTTTTACTTTTGATGCACAGAATTGTTGGGGAAGTTGTAATTACAATTTTGATTAGTTTGGTTACCACCGTTATGAATTGTCATTGTTGGATTGGTTATGGTGCACTAAACTGATGACGAACACGTATTCTCGTGGGTATAGGATAAATAAGTTTTAGTTTTGTTGGCCAATAGAGTGTTACATATTTCAATTTTCTCTTTTAATTGATGAAATGTGAATGGCATTCTGAAAGAGTGAGTCACTCATTTATTATATTTGTGGCTGCACCTTGAAGTAAATTAAAAAGAAAAGCGATCGAAAGAAAGATTTAAAAGGCTTTAAATTTTTACCATGGGCAATTTAGTTAATTGCGAAAATGAAAGGAATCATAGAATGAGAATTTATGTTAGTGGTGTTGCGAATTTGGCGTTAATCTTCTTTCCATTAACCAGTGAATGAATTTGGTTGAAATTTTTAATATTCGGTTTGTCAATTATAAAGCTTTGGCTTGAAAATTTGAGATTCTACTAGGTTACTAATGGATGACTTTGAATTTTGATATTAAATTGGCTGAAAATAGTTATGGTTGGAAATTTATAATATGTATGCTGCCAATATTGAGTATTTTTTATATGTTGGTATCGTCAGTGATTAGGGGTGGAAAAAAATCCCGAAAATCCCGAACCGAACCGAAAAAATCCCGATCCCAAACCAAAAATTTCCCAAACCGAAATTCCCGAAATTTTTGGGATGCTATCCCGAACCGATCCCAAAATTTCGGTATGTGATTCGGGATTGGCTTCTCGATATTTCGGGAATCCCATACCAAACCGAAAATATATAATATTAATTATTATATATATTATTCTTTTATAATTGATGCTAGTAGTTTCTAATTCATGCTCTGCAACCTGGAATGCCCTATACCTTGCATATTTTTCATGTTTTGTTTGATGTTCATGTGGATTTTATTATTGCTGCTGCCATGGCTGATGATTTTAGAAGGCTTGATTAGTTTGTCTCTCAACATATTGCAAAAAGGGTTTAATTAATTTGAATTTTGACTATGATAAAAACAGTCAGGCATGCCAGTGTTCAATTAAATAGTAGTGTGAATGAAATGAAATTCCTAGTTCATGAATGTGTTCTTGAATTATATATTTGAAGAACAATTCATAATTTCATATTTCAATTTGGGATTCCCGATTTGTCCCAAAATCCCGAAAATATTTCGGGATTCCCGAAAATTTGGTTTGGGATTGGTCTTCAAATTCCCTTCCCGAAAAATTTTGGTTTGGGATTCGGGATACTAGTTTCGGTATGGTATCCCATACCGAACCACCCCTATCAGTGATGGTGGTTAAAAAAAATAAAAAATAATAAAAAATTTAGAAGAAGAATTGTGGTGAAGGCTGTGTATAGTCAATGGAGGCCATGAGAAATTTTGGCTTAATGTGGATATTTATTTTGCCAATGCACATGCTTAGAATTTTTGATAATTATTTTGCCAATTAATGTGGCTAATAATTAGAGAGTGTGAGTGAGAATCACAGTTATTATTCATTGAATGCTTATTTTGGAGCTTAAATAAAGTCGTAAGATTGAGATTATGATATCTTTCACCATTAAAGGAATGGTGGAAACAATTCTAATTCTTTTTCGCTATTCAATGATTGAAATCTCGGGGGCGAGATTTATTTTAACGGGGGGGGTGATTGTAATACCCTGAAAATTTAAATATATGAATTTTATATTCATAATTGTGAATATGTGAAAAAAATCGAAATTAAATTGATGTACGGTCCCAAAAATAGAATTGGGAAAATCGTAAAGTTTTGTTACGGGAAGTATTATAATGTACGTATTCGTGGTGTTGAGAGTTTATATTATTTTTCGGGAATTTATATTAATTTATTTGAGTTCAGTTTCAAATTAAACTGCTTACGAGGTTTAAAGTTTGGATATTAACTATTTAAAATCCGTAGACCTTTTTAAGTCACAATTTATATTTTGAATAGGGCTTGAACTTACGAACGCGTAGGCACAAACCGTTCATGAAACAGAGTTATAACGAAAGAGTTATTGATGTATAAAATCAGGGCTATTTTGGTAATTTTATTTCCATCTGGAAGGCTCCATAAATCTGGAGCCATGAATTGTGCCACATGTGTGGCTGTGATTGAAGAAAAAAAATAAATGATGGATGGTTGTGATTAAAGGAAAAGAATAGAAAGGGGGAAAAAGAGGAAGGAATGTAGGGAGGGTGACCAATGGGGAGAGAGAACCAGAAAGAGAAAGGAGAGAAAGAGACACAGGGGATCGGGAGTCTGACCCGTGTGTCCTGACTGTACAAGCCGGCGATTCCTTGCCGTTTTTCGTCAAATGTTTCGATGAATTAGACCTATAAACCGCTCCCAATCATCACCTTGGCCTTCTCTCTTCCAGTTCCACCAAACATTTGAGGGAATTTAATGGTATTTTGGTACAAAAATCCTAATGGGTGCCGCGGGAGAGTTTGCCCAAAATCCATAAATTGTGAAATGATTTCATACAATTTCCTCCACTAAAACCCTCCCCTAGATGTCAGAAACAAAGCCCAAACAACTAGAAGGGCGGCGGAACACCTGAGATGAAGGATCGAAGTCACCCATTTATAGGGTTTCTGGCGGGTTCGAGGCAAATTGGAGACTTTCCAGGCCAAATTGGACTTGGCCGCATGTATAAAGTTTGCTCTACTATTTGAGATCTTCATTTCTATAATTTTTTAGAATGTTTAGAAATAGTTGAATTTTTCCGGCAAGTCAGGGCGGCCGACCGCCACCCGTGACTGTAGGTGCGGTGGCGCACAGCCAGGGAGCCAACATTGTGTTTTTATGCAAAATTTGTTATTCTAATTATGCTTTTGAGACTTAACTGTTGTGATTTGAATATTAATACAATTGTGGTATAGGTTGGATTAAAGGAATATATTTGGATTTGGTTTGAATTTTTGGAAATGTGAACTACAAATGGCTTTATCCCTGTTGAGGGTACTTAGGCAGTCTAACGAGATATTAAATGCAGCCATACAATAAGTGAGATTAAATAAACGAGAAAAAGCTTTGATTGAGAAATTGAACTAAGTAAAGAGTTTGGAATTTTAGTATTAAAGGAAAACTTATGTTTTGTATATATAAATTGAAATTGGGCCTATCATTGGAACTATTTCCCGAAATATATATTTTTGGGCCTGGGGCATTACAAATTTCCTCCACTTTTGTACCATCAAGGTGGGTTACTTCAAGGCTGCGCATGTCAAGGTCAATTCCGACGAGCTGTTTCGGGATTTTCTTGAGGTATACAAGCATGCAATTTCGTCAAAGGTTCATGTCAAGTGGGTGAAAGATGATAGCAGTCATGAACCATGATGCGAGGGTGCCTCTGCTAGGAAGAGAGCTATCAAATTCCATCCGTACTACTTTGTGTTTGGATTTACTTTTCCCATGCCACGTCTTTTCCAGGAGGTGATCTGCTCCATGAAATGTGCCCCTGCTCAGTGCTCCTCAAATGCAGTTTGTGCGATGGTGGGGTTCTCAAACTTGAGCAGGTTCTTTAGTCTTGGCTTGACCATAAATGAGTTTTGGTATTTCTTTAAGATTGGCCACAAGGAAGGTATGGGGCAGCTGAGGTCTTGCCATAAGTTGCTTGATGCTTCTAGCAAAGACGATCATGAGTGGGCGAAAGATACCTTGGAGGTGAGCGGAGAGTGGGAGTCTGACTCTTCTCTTAAGCTGCATGTTCCGACTACCTTTATCAGTGGTAAGTGAACTGCTTCATTCTTGTCCTCCTTGAATTTTTCATTAAGCTGCTCCATGACTTCAGTTTATTAATCGTCTTTCTTACTTTGCGTAGATTCAAAGTTTGGCTTAACCCCCAGGACTTCGGCATAAATGAAGAAATTGCATGTCGCCTTGGGTATTCCTGTTGAGTACCGTGAGTGGCACTGGCTGCTTAGCCCTCTTCGTCAGGAAAATGGTGGCCTACCCCCAAGGGAAAAGATAAAGCGGATAAAGGACAAGGCGTTGGCTTGCCCGATCGCTGCTGTAGAGCCTGCTACCAATGGTGGTGGAAAAAAAGAGGTATTCTTTACCTGCTTGTGAGCCTTCGGTTGAGGAGAAGCCAAAGACTTTTTTTGCTGCTCGTGGGAACTTATCTGTTGTTGAGAAGCTTGTCATTGATCTAACTTCCCCCAAAAGGGTGAAGATGACTGTTGAGTCTGAGCCTGTGAAACTTGCTGCTCTGAAGGTGACCGCATCCATTACTGAGAGACTTGCCCAGCGGAAGAGTTCGGTGGTGCCTCCAGTGTCCAGGTTTATATCGAAGCGTCCGTCGGGAGCCAAGTCAGGCTTTGCTTCTGAGAGGCTCGCCGCTATGAAGAGCAAGAAAGTGGATTATGTTGCTAAGGTGGCGTCTGGGCTTACTCTTCATTATGTCGTTACTAACTCGTCTATTGAGAAAGGGAAATCTACTCACACGGGTAGTTATGAGAGATCCACCGAGTCTGAGGCTAGAAAGTTTCCTGAGGTTTGTGCGCTGCTAAAGGCTGACCTACTCGAGGACGTTGATGCATGCGCCAAGTTTGTTGATAGTGTTGGGAAAGTTGTTGTCCGCTTAGACTCTTTTGTGAAGCGTTTTGCCTACTCGAAAAGGTCCTCCCTGATTACTACAATGCATAAAAGTTTGATCCTGGTAGCTGAGTTTATGAGCATTGATCAGGATGCTGTCAAGTGTGCTAAGAGGCCAAAGTGGCGTTGGTGGCTCAGCTTCGCTCGACTGCTGAAAAAATCGAGAAGCTCGAATCTGAACTCGCTGTTTTGAAGGGGTTTGATGTCTCTGCCCCAACTTCTTTGCAGCTGGAGATCGCTCATTAGAAGGTCGCCCATTTGAATGCAAAGCTCAGTGCGACTCAGGTGATGTTGAAAGCGGCAGAGAAGGAAATCAATCATGTTTTTCCGGTGGTCGAGGACCTTAAGTGTCAATTCGGAGCTATGACCTGCTTGTTTTTCCAAGGATGATGAGCTTATCTTCATGCATGTGAAGTGTCTCGTCTCAAGGAGGTTGCCAGTAAACTTGAGTCCAAGGAGATGGATCTACAAGGTGTGCTGTTAGCTAGCGAGAACCTGAAAAGGGAACTGGGTGAGCTACATGGTGTTTACACTGGGCTTGTTGATGAGAATGTGCAACTGAAAAATGAAGAAGTTGGTCACGAAGTAGCGCTTGCTTCTTGTCAGGCCGATTTCTACAAGTTTGGCTATGTAGACCATCTTCAGGGTAAGCCGTCGGATTATGATTTTTCTAATAAGGACTTCGAGACTTTTTCCATTTCTCTAATTGATTTGCTAGATTTCTCATTTGAGGCTGTCTTTGGTGGAGCAGTTGAGGGTACAAGGGCGACTGACGATGAGCTGATTGAAGCTTTAGCTACTGGGAATGGCATGGTTGCTGAAGGCGTGGCAATCGAGGAACCTGTGGTTACGCAAGCTGCTAAGGAGTAGTTTTTTTGCTTAGACTTAGGATTTTTTTTTCTTTTTGTT
This sequence comes from Pyrus communis, assembly GCF_041283825.1. NCBI lineage: Eukaryota > Viridiplantae > Streptophyta > Magnoliopsida > Rosales > Rosaceae > Pyrus > Pyrus communis. The sequence continues at coordinate 10,283,836 of NC_142573.1, forward strand.
CTGCTTTGCTTGAACTTTGTTGGCCTTCGAGCCGGTTTATCAATTTGCTAGAAATTTAATAAACAACTTTCCTTTTTGTTTTTTTTTTTCATCCCTCTATTTCGCCATGTCTTTTGCGAAACTTTATTGTAGGATGGGCGAGTAGGTGAGATGCTTCAACGAAACAGTTGATCCCACTTCGTCACTTAGGTTTTAGTTTCAACTTCGGGGCTTCAAGAAGCTTGCCTGCTGGAGGTGACTTGCAAAACTTCGTCGTAGGATGAGCAGTTGAGTTGGCTACTTCAATGGAGCAGTTGACTCGCCTAGTCACTTTAGGCTTCAATTTTGGATTTTATGCTCATAGAGCTTTATCTGCAGGAGGAAAAATACGAGATTTCTAACTTATAGAGCCGGCGGGCGAACTCATGCTCCCACATAGAGCAAATGAGTTCGCGTAGCTACTAGAGTTGTGAATTTCAGCTTCGAATGGCTTCATGAACCTTTAGCCCTCCTGGGCCGTATTTGCGAAATGTTTAACCTATAGGGTCGGCGGCTGAACTCGTGCTTCTTATGTTAAGCAGAGGAGTTCGCGTAGCCTCTATGGTTGTATTTCAGCTTTCGAGTGGCTTCTGAAGCCTTGGCCCTCCCTGGGCCTGTTGCAAAGTGTTTAACTTATAGAGTCACCGGCCGGACTCATGCTTCTCGTAGGAAGCAGAAGAGGTCGGTGTATCCACTATAGTTGTACCTCGGCTTTGGAGTGGCTTCTTAAGCCTTGGCCCTCCCGGGGCATGTTGAGAAGTGTTTAACTTATAGAGTCGTTGGCTGGACTCATGCTTCTCGTAAGAAGTAGATGAGGTCCTCGTATCCACTATAGTTGTACCTCGGCTTTGGAGTGGCTTCTTGAGCCCTGGCCTTCCCAGGGTGTGTTGTGTAGTGTTTAACTTATAGAGTCGTTGGTCAGACTCATGCTTCCCGTAGGAAGCAGAAGAGGTCCGCATATCCAATACAGTCGTACCTCGGCTTTGTTCTAGCAAAACTTAAATCATAGACTGTCATCCGGAAACGCTGTTTGTAAGTAAGCAGACGAGTCAGCATAGTCATAGCAAGTGTAAGTCTTGGTTTATGAATTACCTTGGGCTTTTAGCCATTGGGTCGTCGGCCGGGTGTCTTACTTACAAAAACAGATGACCCATATAACCAATTCAGGTGTCATCCCTGGCACCTCGGAGGCGTTTTAGGTGTAAGGTGTAGGCGAAGTCGCACCTCAGAAGCCATATCCTTTCGAGTCACAGCTTTGATTCTGCAGGTTGCTTAACTAGTATTACAACACTTTAGAATCAAGCCATTACATGAAGATTTGCACATCGAGGACAAAACCATCTTGTCACGTGAATTCTTTCATGGGCAGGGTTCCTGCACTTAGCGTCTCTTCTGGTTAGAGACCCGGGATCCCGTGGAATTGAATCATTCAGTTGGCTAGGTCTATCCTGGGGGAAGGACTATCGTGGCCAATTCTAGGAGTCGTCCGACCCAGGTAGTTAGTACATTCAGGGGAACTAAGTAGTTGTACAACCCATCCACGTCTGGATATTCTGGAGTAGTTTATCCTCTCGCACTGAAGAGTAGACCCTAGATGGGTGTCAGGGAATTAGTTTATCCTTTCGCGCTAGAGAGCTTATGCCATGTATGCATGGCAGCGGACGTCTTCTGCTTGTCACTGAGTTGGTCAGTTTGTCTATGCATTTGGCCCAGGCTCTTGAATAATTCTTTCAATTGTCATTGAAAATAAAAGCTTTTTTGAACTTTGCTCGTAGGTAGTAATGGCATAACAACTGACAATTCTCAGCATGCGAGGTCTTGTTTGTCGAGCTGCTTGAGTCTTTGAACTTTTTGTCTTGAACGGGGTCCAAGAAATGGTGGGAGGTCAGACGTAGTACTTCCTCAGGTTGTAAGCATTCCATGTTTGTCGATTTCTTTGTTGCTTATAGTGGTGAGGGTGTAGTTGCCCCTTCCACCTATTCGGTTGATTTTGTACGGACCTTCCCAAATGAGAGCCATCTTTTTAGAGCCTTCCTGTCAGATGGTGATGAAGGCTTTTCCGAAGACTAAGTGTCATGGCTGGAACTGCCAAATTTTTGCCCTCTTGTTGTAGTTGGAGATAAGTTGTTGCTGATAGGTCGAGATGCAGGTGATAACCTTCTCACCCTCTTCTTCTGCCAGGTCTAAGTTGGTGGCCATCTTCTTTTCATTCTACTCGAGGTTCGGCAATACAATGTTGATGCTTGGCACTATGACGTTGGGAAAAATGATCGCCTCAGAACCATACACTAGGAAGAATGGAGTTTCACCGGTTGCTCATCTTTTGGCGGTGCGATATGCCCATAGAACACCAGGGAGCTCGTCTGGCCACTTACCCTTCTTGTCGGAGAGAGTCTTCTTAAGGCAGTCAATGATGGTCTTGTTGGACGCCTCGGCCTGCCCGTTACCCTGCGGATACCGGGGCGTGGACATGTGTTGCTTGATGCCATATTTTTAGAAGAACTTCATCAAGTCCTTGCTCACAAACTGCGGACAATTGTCAGTGACGATGGAGTATGGGATGCCGAAGCAGCAGATTATGTTCTTCCATATGAAGCGTTTTATGTCTGTCTGGGTAGTTGTAGTCATAGGTTCGGCTTTGAGCCATTTTATGAAGTAGTCGGTTGCTACGATCATCATGTGTCTGTCCTTAGTGGTAGGAGGTATTGCTCCTACCAAGTTGATCCTCCACTGCATGAATAGCCAATGGCTCGTTTGTGAGTGGAGTTCGTTGGCAGGTAGTGCGAGTACAGGCTTAAAGCGCTGGCAGCTGTCGTACCTTTGTATATACTCATTGGCGTCTTGATGCATGGTTGGCCAGTAATAGTCAGCATTGAGAGTTTTTTGCCGCTAGGGAATGGCTTCCAAAATGGTTTCCATAGATGCCTTCGTGGATTGAGCTAAGAATCTTTAGGTTGTCAGGAGGCGATAGGCAGCAGAGATGCAGTCCTGAAAATGATCTTTGAACGAGGATTTTGTTCCACATCCAGTAGCGAACTGCCTTCATCTGGAGCTTTCTGGACTCTAGTTTGTCTGCAGGGAACGTTCCATGGACTATGTAGTCGATGATGGGATCTTGCCAACTCAAGTTTGTGTTGATCTGTGCCACCTCTACTGCTGGTTCCTCATCTATGCTTGGGTTTTCCAAGTACTCGACTAAGATGGAGCGCCTGAGTTGATGGTCTAGCACAGAGCTTAGGCTTGCTAATGCGTCTGCGTGGGCATTTTCCGCTCGTGGAACCTGAGTGAATGTGTACGCCTAGAACGTTGCCAGCTACTCTCGTACCTTCTCGAGGTATCGGGCTATCTTTAGATGCTTTGCTGCGTACTTCCCCGAGGTTTGGCTGGTGAATAGTTGGGAATCGGAATAGATCACAAGCTTCTTCACCGCTAGGTCTTTCGCCAATCAGAGACCTACTAGTAGGGCTTCATACTCTACTTCGTTGTTTGACGCCTTGAAGCTCAGAGTGATTTCTTGCTCGAGCATTGAACTGTCTAGAGTAGTGAGAACTAGGCATGCCCCCGATCCATGATGGTTGGATGATCCATCAACTTGTAAACGCCAAAAATCTTCATGAGGAGGGGTTGGCACGACCATGGTGTGCTCGGCTGCCTCCAAGGCATTTTTGGGCTATGCTGCTGCATCTTTTAAGTTTGGTGTGAATTCTGCTATGAAATCTACCAACGCTTGGGCTTTTATAGCCGTGTGGGGTTGGTATACTAAGCTGTATTGGCCTAGTTCCAACGCCCACTTCATCACTCGTTGGGAAGCATCTGAACTATGCAGAACTGATCGCAATGGGTACTGGGTCATGACGATGGCCGGATGCCCTTGAAAGTAGGGTCAGCAACTGGCGCCAAAATTAATTTTTCAATCTTCGGGTATCTTGTTCCCCATTGAAGAGAGCTTTGGATGTGTAGAATATAGGCAGTTGGGCCCCCAGCTTTTCTCGTATGAGGGCAGAGCTTACTGCTACTTCTGATATCGCCAGATAGATGTATAGCTTCTCTGCTGTTTCTGGCTTGGATAGTAGTGGAGGTGATGTTAGGTATCGCTTTAGGTCCTAAAACGCTTTCTCGCACTCATCGTCTCACTTGTCCTTCTGCGTCTTTTTGATTGCCTTGAAGAAGGGCTTACATCGGTCAGTAGATCGCAAGAGGAAACGATTGAGCACAGCTGTTCATCCGGTCAGACTTTGGATCTCTTTCAGAGTTGTGGGCGATTTCATATCCAGAATCACTCGGATTTGCCTTGGATGAGCCTCAATTCCTCGTTAGGTTAAAAGGTACCCTAAGAATCGGCATGAGGATACACCAAAAGTGAACTTGGCTGGGTTGAGCTTCATGTTATATTCTATGCGGATGTCAAAAGTCTATGCCAAGTTGTGAATGTGATCTGACCACTGCTTACCTTTCACTATGATGTCGTCAACGTATACTTCCATGGTGACTCCGATCTGCTTCTTGAACATCGTGTTTACGAGCTGTTGGTAGGTTGCTCCCGCATTCTTGAGGCCAAAGGGCATGACCTTGTAGCAGTATGTGCCTTGCTTGATCACGAATATGGTCTTTTCTTTGTCAGGTTTATGCATGGCAATCTGATTATAGCCTGAGTACGCGTCCAAAAAGCTGAGCAGCTGGTTCCCGAATGTTGAGTGAACGAGCAAGTCGATTTGGGAAACTGGATAGTTATCTTTAGGTTATGCCTTATTGAGATCAGTGTAATCCACACATACTCTCCATTTGCGCTTCTCTTTTTTCATCACTAGCACGACGTTGGCCAACCATGCTGAGTGCGCCACTTTCTCAATGAATCCGGCCTCCAGTAACTTGTTGATTTCCACCTCAATAATCGCCACTCGCTCCCGATACGAAATGTCACATTTTCTGGATCATAAGTTTGGCAACGGGGTCAACGTGCAACTTATGGCAAGCCATTACTGGATCAATGTCTGGCATGTCAGAGGGTGACCATTCAAAAACATCATGATTTTCCATAAGGAAATCTATGAGTTCTTCCTTCTCTGCCAGGCTTAGATGTGAACCAATTCTAGTCATCCTTTCCAGCTGGTGGGGGTCAAGAATGATGTCTTCGACGTCCTCTTCGGGTTTCCATCCTGATTCATCTTCCAGGGCATTGTCGACCTTGACACTATCTTCTTGACCTGCCTGCTGTAATTGCTATTTGGCGAAGGTAGAGTCATCTTTCTGCATTTCAGCTGCTACTGCTGCAGCGAAAGACTTATTCTTTGATTCCTTCAAAACTTGTATAGTGCATCACCTTGACATGTGATGTGTTATAAAGTAGCACACAAATTAAACCCTCTTATTGATAATTGTAGTAAAGATGTAAGTAGGGATCGTTCTAGGCCGGGGATTAGGAGGGATTGCTAATCTACTTAAAACTGACTCAAAAACATAAAACTAGGCTTCAAAACACTTAATTAGACTCAAAGAACTCAAAACAAACTAAAAAGACTCAAAATAGCACAAAACAAGTAAATTGACTCAAAACATAAACTAAAGAATGATTTGGATGAATTCTAACTTTAACTTGACTCAAAACACTTAAAAACACAAATTGGACAGATTCTAACTAATTTGACACAACAAAGTAAAGGGGATTGGGTTTTTGACGAATTTAAAGTAAATTGATGGGTGATAAGCTAGCTCAAGGGTACTGCTCCACACATGACACACTTGCATGCAAATTGATTTCCAGTTGCTTTTCCAATAAAACATGAACCTCAACACCCCAGATTAACCGTCACATTACTAATTAACCCTTAGATTTTCCTTAAGTCATTGAATTGGATGGAAAACGCATCGGCAACCAAATTATTCTTCCCAAGTTCCCTACATGAACTGTATAATAGAGACATAAGCAAAGATCATTAAGCTATGTGAAAATCATAAGCATTGATAATGCATTCGTAACTATGACATCATGATACTCATGCTAGGAATTTAACTTAACACGATCGTGACTAGCAACCTCCATTACTTATGAATATAAGTTCTTAACGATTATGTGAAACTCCCTTATATTCTAGCATCAAATTCATGCATGCAAACTAAGTGGGCCCTTTTAATCAACACACAAGAATAAGTTCTTAATCAAACAGTTAAGTAAATTTCATTCACGATTCATGAAATCACAACTATAAGTAATCAATTCATATTGCACATATAATCATGGTTTCAAAGTCTCCTCTAGCTACAACAAGTTTAGCTCCTCATGTTCACAGCAAAACAAAGATAATTAAACTTAAACATTGAAAACAAAAGATTGAATACACCTAGAAACGCTCAAACAATCCAAGCTTGAATGGCAAACACGTCCTAGGGTCCTCATTCTTCTTCTTTGCTATGGCACAAGGTGTTTGTGGTGTATTATGAATGGGTGGTGCAGAATTTGGTTGAAGGATGGATGGCTGAATGGTGAAGAGATCAATGGTTAGGGATTGTGTAATTGATTTGTGCGGCAGATTGCTTTTATTTTAGGAGAGAAAGGCACATCCATAATTAATTGTTTTGGGAAAGATTTAAGACTTCAAATACTCCAAGAAAAGGGTAACAAATCAGAATCCCAAGAAGAAAAGGGTAAGAAAGGGTGCGGCAAGGAATTAGGAAAGGGAAAGGGACTTCCTTGCACAGCAAGGAAGAGGAAAAGGAGGAGAAATGGTTTTTTTGTGGCAAGGAAGGAAAAGGGGAAGGAAATGTCTTCTAGAAAGATATATTTAAGTGTCCTAATGTAATTAGGACCCCCCTTAACAGCTGGAAATTAAGTAGGAAAAGATTAGGATTGACTAAGTCAAAACAAGGAAGTTTGACTCATGTTTCCTTCTTTGTAGCTGATTCCTTGTCTTCCAAGTCTTGAATTAATTTCTTCCATCTCTTTAGCATATTCCTAGCCTTTCTTGAACTTCAATTTCGTCCATCCACCTTGCTCCAAGCATATGCTATCCATTCCAAGCCCTAAACTGCTCCAAATTGCTCCAAATTGCATTTTTTTGCCACTTTAGTCAATTGGACCTACAAACACACGAAAATAGCTTAAATCACTATAATAAATAGAAGCTAGCAACATAAATGCAAGCAAACAACCTAACTAAGTCGCATTAATATGCTTCTATCAACATCGCCTTGTCACCTTTGATTTATCTGACTACTCATCCAGGATGCGAAATCAGATTTTCTGATACTCGATTGAGGTCATAGCTTCAATCTTTACTAGCCAGGGTTAGCCTAGTATCCCGTTATGGGGAGATAGGTCGATGATGATCATGAATGTCTGTGATGAGACAATTAGTGGGCTGGTGACGTCGAGTGTGATAGTGCCAATGATAGTTGAGGTAAGTCCGTTGAATCTGGTCAAGACGTCCGTCTTGCGTTGAATCGTGCTTTCCAGGGCTATCTTCTGGATGACTGACAGTTGTGGGATGTTGATTAAGCTACCGTTGTCCATCATAGTCTACACCTTCAACGTCCTGCTCGGTGAAGCTGACGATTGGTCCAGGTACAGCATCGATGGCTTGAACCTGATAGACCAATCTCGCTTGTTGGATTTTCCTTTTCTTGGAATTGTTGGTGGCCCTAGATGCTTGGATTCGGCAAAGATTCCGTTGATTCAGATTGTCTTGGTTGAGGGTTTGGCATCGACATCTACTTCTCGCCTTGGCCGGGCAATTTGTCTGTTAACATACTGGTCGCACTTGCCTTCCTTCACGAGCTACTCAAGGTACGTTTTCCACATGATGCAGTCGTTGGTTGAGTGCCCGGGACCTTTACAGAATGTGCAGTACTTTGTCTGGTATTTCTTGGAAGTGTCCCTCCTCATGGGTAGTGGTAGGTTAAACCACAGTTTATCCTTGGGGTCGTGAAGGATCTAGCTGATTGGGACTGAGAACCTGATGTATGTCTTGGGCGTTGTACCTCACTTTGCTGGGGATCGGTCATTCCGTTTATCTCCTGGCTTGCTTTTGATGTTGAGCAGTTTATCGTTTGCCTTCTTCTAAGTTGGTTCCGTGGCTCTACGCGACTTCTGGAAGCGTTTTTCCTCATCCCAGAGTGAGTGATTTTCTGCTAAAGCATAAGAGTTTGCCAAGGATAGGTTTTCGCCCATAATTAATTCTCCAAAGAAAGGGTGATCTGCTGAGAGCCCTTTTCGGAAAGCTAAGCATGCGATGCTGTCATCGCATTCGACAATCTTTGCCTACTCTGCCTTGAATCTCTTGACGTAAGTGTGAAGTGACTCTTTCGGGTCCTTCTTCATGTTGAAGAGGTGGTCAAACTTTTTTTTAATCGAGCGGTAGAATGAATATTCCTTAGTGAAAACCAAGGAAAGTTCGTTGAAGTTCTGGATTAAACATCGCGACAAAGTGTAGAACTAGTCTTGCGCCTCGCCATAAAGCAGTCTACAAATGGTGACCTGCTTAGGTTGGCCACATCTCTTCGAAGGGTATCGTCGGTAGCATCAATGCGCTGAAATTCGCGCAGCTGTTCTGCTACGAGGCTTTGTACTTCTTTTTAGATTTGCACTTGGTGGGGGTAGTGGAGCCTCTGACTGCTCCCAGTGTTGACCTACTGGTCCATGTTACTCTTCGGCATGTCCTGTTCGTCTGTGTTGCGGTTGCTGTGCACGTGGTTCACCCTGTGCTGCTCACTGTCACTCTAGGCAGGGGCTGCCAATGGAACTTGAGTTAGACTACTCACATGCTCTTCTCTAGGCGTTAGGTGGTTGCTTACTCTGTTGCCTCGTAGGAGGATCTCATTGTGGGCCTATCCTCGTGTGAACGTTTCAACTGGAATGTCCTGAGTGCTCGTTGGAAGATGGACCCAACCTCGACTGCACACTGACTTGTGAGCTGAGTCAGGAATAAACACTTCTCTGTGCATTTGGGCGGGCTATGTGGGCCCAAACGAGAGTGCACACTACCCGAAGGCACGGTTTGTGGCGGGCTAAATAGCTCTTTGCCGGGATGTCGCTGGAATGAGTCATGTTCTTTCGCCCTTGTCCTGCTTTTGGACACCTCGTCTGGGGTGCACTACATCTCGATGTACTCGAGGAGTTGGTTCACCAAGGTGGTCTGTTGCGTGAGGGCGTTCGTCAAATTGGTGACCTGCTAGGGCAGGCGGTGCTCGCCATTTGGATTGGAAGAGTCTGGATAATGAGTGTCTCATGTGCGGTGGAAGTATAGTGTATTGTAGGTACAAAATCTGAGCCTAAAACCAGCATTCTTACAGAAAAGTGGGTGTAGGTAACCCTAAATCGATCGCGGGATTGGAGGTCGGAATCTGGATTGCCATATGTGGCCTTGGAATGGATTAGGTCGCGGGCCGGGTCGTCGAAATGGGTCACAGGCATGTTAGACCTGCGCCTGCTCGCCTTGGTCCTGTGCAGCCGTTAGCCCTCTTGGTCGTTGGGCTGCCACATCTTGGCTCGCTAGTTGAGTGGCTTGAGCTTGGGCTTGTTGAGCTGATCTGCTAGCGGCAGCTGCTGTGTTAGGCTAAGCCTCCTGCCCAGGGTTTACTATGGCAGCTGCCAAGTTCTAGGCCTTCTGCTTATGGGCTTGGAATTGGACCTGGGCTTCTTGTCTAGGTTTTGGTAGGGTGTGACGCTGCAGGGGCAGCGATGGTGGGAATGGTGCCATGGCCTGGTGGCCTCGCCGTGGTTGCTGGGTTATTGTGGTGATGGTAGGGCTCCTCTTGCCGCTGTGTTAAGCCTTGAAAACCTCTTTCATGGGGCTATGTCCTTGTCTCCACTCTCTGGTCCAAATCCTTGCACGTAGGAGGTTCTGTTCATCGTACTTTCTGAATTTCCTACCATTGTATCCTTTCTCCAGGGATTGATCAAGAAACTTTTCTAGGTAAAATTAATTGATACGACGTGTGAGAGATTCAACATAACAAAAAAAATTCAAGAAACTAATGCAAGAGGCTTCTTTGAGTATTTTGAATCAGCTCTCAATGAAAGCACCAATTTGTCGATGCAAATTTCCGCCGTCTTCAGTCTTGATGAAAATGCACTTGCAAAGCAATCAACACCTTTGATCAGAGACCTAAGCCTCACGCACCCACGAGGTTGGGGGGGGGGGGTTTAGGTTAACAAATCTCCAATGCCTAATTAGTTTCTCTGAGAGAGTAAAGTGTTTAGGGTTTTTTTAGGGTTGCAAAAACTCTCAAAATTTGGTAGAATCTGGGGTACTTATAGGGCTACGGTCGGCCATATAGTGTTTAATGTAGAGATATTCTCTAAATATTCCCAATATATTTAATAGGAGATAATATCTTGGGATAATGGGGTAATTATCTCTAATTGATTTAAATTAGGATTACTTACTTGATTGGAGTCAATCTTCAATTAGGAATGTATTAAATATAGGATTTGGGTAATTAATCCTTATCTTTAGTTCCTTGCCAAAGGCAGGTGAGCTGTGGGCAGTTGTGTTCAGCTGTTGAGGCTTCCAGGGGTTTGAGCTGCGATTGGGAGCATCTGAGAAGCCTGCCCATTTATTGAGGGCAATCTTGTCTTTCTTAAATAAAGGTCCACGTGTCACCTCTAAAATTTTTAGGATTATTTTAGGCTCCACAATGTCATTATCCATGTGCAATCGCACAATATTCAACTCTTTCACACCCATGCAGATCAAATAAATATCCATTGCCAGTTTGCAGTCAACTATGAATAGCCTATCCAGCTAGTATATATATGCTCCTCCTTGGACGCAACTTCTTGATCATTTTTCGAACAATTTCATTGATGCAAGAACATGCAGAAAGTAGAGGTTCCTAGATTTGTTGTTATTTTTAATTTTTCAAGGGATCTTGAGTCGATTCTTCTTGATCTTGGAGTGATTACTAATCTATACTACGTTCTATTCTAATTTTGGTCCGTAGTGCGACAAGTATATACTATTTTTTTGAGAGATCAAAGTGAGTCGATGTTCCCAACATACTTCTACAACCGAAGATCATGTGCATTTCACCAAAAAACAGAAAAAAGAAGTTCATGTGCTCATTAGTCCGAGAAAATGCCATCTCTCCAAATGGCTAGTAATCCATGTCTTCCTTTCCTTTTTCCTCCTTTTTTACTTCTTTACAGTTAATTTTGTGGCCCAAATTTTTGCAAGGATATATATGTATAGAGATACTTTAGATGCGGTCTCTAATTCTTAACATTCTTTGACTAAAATTTTAATGGTATTCAAAGTTTGATCAAAGTCCCCCTGTCTATGTACACCTCGTTATAGTAATATTAATATTTATATTTTTATAGTTTTGACATTAATTGTTTGATATTTTATGAGATTTATAATCCTATAAATTTAAAATCCCTCATTATAATACTATTAGAAACGGCTACAATAAAAAAATTCAAACATTTTGGTTGAATAAATGGATAAAAACTATGTAATAAAATGAAATAATAAATAGCAAAAGAATGTATCCATAGTGTTAAAAAAATTGGTGCATTTTACAAAAAAGAAAACAATTGGTGCATTTCACATATAACAAAGTGGTACATTACATTATAAATAAATTAGGGTACAAATAAAAGATTAAAAAATTATGAGTACAAATGAAAATTTTAAAAATATGGGCACAAAAAGTACATGGGTACAAATTAAAACTAAAATGAAAGTAGTACAAATTTAAAAAAGAGTTGCAAATTAAAAGTGGGTACAAACTAAAAATATAAATATATGATACAAAGTTTAGCCATAAAATATAAATATACCATATGTAATTTTTCGAACACTGAATGAATATTTTAGAAATTTAATGTAATTATGTTGTATATTGAAATAATGACATTCATTAAAAGAAGGACCTTGATAAAAAAATTACAAAGGAACAAGGTTTTAATCAACGAAATAGAAGAAAGAGGGATGAAACACTAATTTCTTCATATGTGGGACATATTGACTTTTTTTTATTGTTTAGGAGCAGTCATTGGATGTGACATCCCACATCGCCCAGGGGAGTGATCCTTATATGTATATTCCCATCCCTACCTAACACGAGGCCTTTTGGGAGCTCACTGGCTTTGAGTTCTATGGAAACTCTGAAGTTAAGTGAGTAGTGCGTGAGAACAATCTCATGATGGGTGACCCACTGGGAAGTTGCTCGTGAGCTCCCAAAAACAAAACCGTGAGGGAATTGTAAGCCCAAAGCGGACAATATCATGCTACGGTAGTGGAGCAGGCCCGGGAAATGATTCGCCCCGGGCCGGGATATGACATATGGTATCAGAGCCTAACCCTGGTCATGGTGTGCCGACGAGGACGTCGGGCCCCTAAGGGGGGTGGATTGTGACATCCCACATCGCCCAGGGGAGTGATCCTTATATGTATATTCCCATCCTTACCTAGCACGAGGCATTTTGGGAGCTCACTGGCTTCGTGTTCCGTTGGAACTCCGAAGTTAAGCGAGAAGGGGGCTAGAGCAATCCCATGATGGGTGACCCACTGAGAAGTTGCTCATGAGTTCCCAAAAACAAAACCGTGAGGGAATGGTAAGCCCAAAGTAGACAATATTGTGCTACAGTGGTAGAGCGGGCCAGGGAAGTGATCCGCCCCAGGCCGGGATGTGACAATTTGGTATCAGAGCCTAACCCTGGTCGTGGTGTGCCGACGAGGATGTCGGGCCCCTAAGGGGGTGGATTGTGACATCCCACATCGCCTAGGGGAGTGATCCTTATATGTATATTCTCATCCCTACCTAGCACGAGGCTTTTTGGGAGCTCACTGGCTTCGGGTTCCTTAGGAACTCCAAAGTTAAGTAAGTAGTGCGCGAGAACAATCTCATGATGGGTGACCCACTGGGAAGTTCTCGTGTAAGTTCCCAGAAACAAAACCGTGAGGGCGTGGTCGGGGCCCAAAGCGGACAATATTGTGCTATGGTGGTGGAGCGGACTCGGGATATGGTGGACCCCGGGCCGGGATGTGACAATTTGGTATCAGAGCCTAGCCTTGGTCGTGGTGTGCCGACGAGGACGTCGGGCCCCTAAGGGGGATGGATTGTGACATCCCACATCGCCCAGGGGAGTGATCCTTATATATATATATTCTCATCCTTACCTAGCACGAGGCCTTTTGGGAGCTCATTGGCTTCGGGTTCTGTAGGAACTCCGAAGTTAAGCGAGAAGAGGGGCTAGAGCAATCCCATGATGAGTGACCCACTGAGAAGTTGTTCGTGAGTTCCCAAAAACAAAACCGTGAGGGAATGGTAAGCCCAAAGCGGGTCTCCCATCATGGGATTGCTTTAGCCCCCCTTCTCGCTTAACTTCAGAGTTCCTACAGAACCCGAAGCCAATAAGCTCCCAAAAGGCCTCGTGCTAGGTAAGGATGGGAATATATATATAAGGATCACTCCCCTGGGCGATCTGAGATGTCACATTGGATACTTTTTGTTAGTGTTTTTGCTTTCTCACCATTATTGACTGGTTATCATAGGAAGTAAAAAGTAAGACTAAGAATGATATTTGGAGGATAACATCTACATGACTCTCATACAATGTGGCGTTATGTGTTAATAAAACAATAACATGTGATACAAAGTAAAACTAAAATGAAAGTAGTACAAATTTAAAGAAGGGTTGCAAATTAAAAGTGGGTACAAACTAAAAATATAAATATACGATACAAAGTTTAGCCATAAAATATAAATATACCATATGTAATTTTTATAACACTAAATGAATATTTTAGAAATTTAATGTAATTATGTTGTATATTGAAAAATGACATTCATTAAAACCTAAGGACCTTGATAAAAAAATTACAAATAATTAAGGTTTTAATAAATAAAATAGAAGAAAGGGGGATGAGAACCTAATTTCTCCATATGTGGGACATATTGACTTTTTTTTTTATTGTTTAGGAGGAAACCTTGGATATTTTTTTGTTAGTGTTTTTGCTTTCTCACCATTATTGACTAGTTATCATAGGAAGTAAAAAGTAAGACTAAGAATGATATTTGGAGGATAACACTTACATGACTCTCATACAATGTGGCATTATGTGTTAATAAAACAATAACATGTGGTGTATTTGTGTCATGTAAGTACTCCTCCATTTGAAAAACATCTACAATAGGCTTAGTAAATGAGCCCTAACTAGAATTTAAGGAGAATTAAAAAAAACAATTAACTCCAACCATTCTCCTATCCACCTTTTAAGATAGAGATTCATTTAGGAGCTCCTAAATATTGGAATGAAGAAATTTGCTTCTACTGGCTCTCTATTTATTGCTAGTTTTTTTTTAATATTATTTTAAATAAATGATTAATTTTTATTAGCTAATTATTTACTCACAGTCATTATGACTCTCTAAAGTAGGGAGTCTGGTTGGAGTAAAAAAAATTTAGAGTAAAACTAGGACATTCCTTCCTTAAGCGATCCTCACATTGACAATGAAAACACCTTTTGACACTTGATACATTTTTCAAAATCTCTAAGTTTGTCTTTGTTGCATAAGCAATTACAGCTACATCTTACTGGATGAACATTTCATAATAGAAATAAATGAATTTTTTGTTATCTCTTCATTATTTAAATAGAATTTCCATTTCTACGATCGCATAACCAATTATTCATGATTGACTAGATCATTGATGCAAAAAATATCCAAATACCAAATCCGACCTCTATAAAACTTCTTCAAAGTATAAGAAGCTCTTGGGAAGATTAATTAAGAAATATTTCTTTCGTAAAGAATTCTGTACTCAGAAGCCAACATTACTAAAATTAACCATTTTCCTGGCAAAAGTTTGTCCGACACACAATAAATTTGTCTGGCAAAGAATATTATACTGATGGGACAAATTTCGTGATCAAGCAAATATGGTCAACGTTTTAGTTTTCTCTAGAAGCTTCAGACAACGACCTCCCTACGACGGGCAAACTTCGTTCGTCGAGTAAAAGGACTAAAAATGAAATGAAAAAGAAGTTAAAACATTTGGTAACTAAGTTAGAACATCTCGGAAACTAATAATTAAGTTAGAACATCCAGATGACTAATAAGATATGAGAAAGAAGTTCAAACATCCTAGAAGTTAGAACATCCCAGAATTAACCGTTTACCAAATGCTTAGAAAGGTGAACGACAATGAGCTAACCGGATGGGTTGAAAGTTGAAACAGAAGAAAGAGGATGGGTTTAGGATTCATTAGAATATATCATACTATATAGTATTACTAAGCTAGGTAGGTAGCTAATTTTTACTTTAGTTGGTAGGGCAACAAGTAGCAACATATGGATTTCTTTAGGAAAAGGAAGACGGTAGTAAGGCAAGAAATGTTTCATCCGGCAATGATGCGCGAAAGGCCTTGAGTCTTGGGGGACGGAAACTATTTCCGTCGGCTAAGCAATTTTACTCGACGCAATCTTCCGTCAACTAACAATATCATTTCGTCATTTTAAGGACCACGCTGACGTGTTAAAGAATGGCCCTAAACCCCATTCCTTGACGGGTTATGCATTTTGGCTGACGGAATATTCCATAGGGCAAACCCTTCTCAAGCATTTAGGTGTGTGCCTTCACCTTTTTCCCCATTTTTCTTTCTCTGCTTCGCCTCCCCCCGCCCCCGTCGTTGCTTCTCCCTGCCTACCTCCCCCCCTCTCTCTTTTACAAACACACACTCTCCTCCATCTCTCTCTCCCAATTAACTGGAAAAAAAAAAACTGGAGTTTGGTTTATTTTTATTTGTTGATTAATTTTTTTTTTCTTTGAATGTGCGATTAATTAATTTTGATTTGTGTTGGTTTGTGATTGGATTAGAAGTAAATTAAAGGAAATGTATGTATTTGTCTTAATTATAAATAGTAAGTTTGTATTTATTTAATTGTGATATTCATATATATGTTGAAATTGTGAGTGATGTGAAATTTTGAGTTTGTGACATTGAAATATATGTAGATTAGAGGAATTTAATTTGTGCCACATTAGCGAAGGAATTTGTGGTGTGAATTAAAATTTCATAACCGTTTATACGAAGTTAATTATATTGATTAAATTCGTATAATAAATTCGAATCAAACTTTATACCCGTTTGAGATTTTGTTGGACATGCGTGTATACGTAGTATGCTGCTCCGCAATTTAACTGAATCTTGAATTGGTCGTTTAGACAGTTGGGGAATACACTAGTGTGTGTTTAGGGTTTGCGATGAATTTGGCTAAGTTTCGTTCGTGGAAAATTTAGTTGTATCCCTATATTGTTCTTTGAGTGCATACTGGATATTTGTTTGTAATATCTATGTCGTGAACTTGGGGAATCCTGGGAGATGCTATCGAATTTTTATGACTAGAAATAGTCAGGTGATTCATAAACAGCAACACAAAAAGTGCACTTTTGAATGGGATACGATCATTACTGGAGACATAAGGGGGCGATGAAGTGTATTTGAAATCATTATGACGCATGACTAAAATCTCTGAATATAGGCACAATGAACAAGGACTGGATCAATTTACAAAATAGAAGTTCTAACCAATATATGGACGTGATTGACAATTTTATTCAATTTGCAAGCAACCATGTCAGCGCTCAAAATCGTATTAGGTATCCTTGTGTAAAATGTAGTACTTGTGTTTAGATGACACTAGATGAAGCCCGATATTACTTGTATTTGAATGGGATAATACACACTTACTGCAATTGGACTTATGATGGAGAATTGCTTATTACAGTGTAAAAATCTTCCAACAGTGGGACAGTTTCGGATGAACCTTCTACATCTGGTCGTGTTGATGACTACCAAGTGATGGACATATTGAATGATGCTTTTCCTAATGCTTCAATTAATATATGGAAGAAGAACAATTCACAGACCCCAAGAATTGTACCTTGGTTGTGAAGATTTTTCTGTCCTAGCAGTTGTTGTAGAGTTGAAGATTTTTTATGACACGCCCCAATCCTGATATCCCCAAATATCAGGGTAGGCATGTGCTGGCCGACACCCGAAGGTGACGAAACCATTTTAAACATGCAAGCAACTTAAAGGATGTGATTAGAAAGGAATATACTAATGTAGGAACGTGTTTAGAGCATACAACTAATCAAGAATAAAGTGAAAGAATTATTATGAAAAGGTACGAACCGAGGAATAGGCCCTACCCTTAGAAGACTCGAAGATCCTTACGTGAAATTGCCCTGACATCAGGACTGTGTGCCTCGATTCTAACTCCTGAGGGGGCGCAAAACAAAAAAGGTGAATGAACCAAAGTTTATAATAATAATACTAATAATAAGAAAACCATTTTCTTTCTTAACATCTTAACCCCCTGTTTTGAAAACATATATATAGTATACCACATATAGATCTTCAGAAAACTCTAGCATGCCATGAAATGCATTTGTAAAACATGTACGTGTAAAACGATGCTCAATAATGGTGTTATCACCGCCCGAAGGAAAATTTGTAAATCTCATCAATACTGTACTTTCTAGGGGTATCATAGTCGCCCAAAGGCAGTACCTGTCCATCACCCAAAGGTGAAGTTGTACGACACTGGGTTACGCCAGTGAAGAAACATGGTAGCCCCTATCACCTGAAGGTGAAGCTGTATGACTCCGGGTTACACCAGAGAAGAAATATATAACATCACACATCGACACTAGCCTTGGCTAGTGAAGCTGTCTGACATTGGTTTCGCCAATGAAGTTGGGGGTATGGCATAAATATCATTAACTCATCATCCGCCCGAAGGCAATACCTGTCCATCACCCTAAGGTGAAGCTGTACGACATTGGGTTACGCTAGTGAAGAAACATAGCAGGCCCTATCACCCGAAGGTGAAGCTGTACCACTTCGGGTTATGCTAGAGAAGAAATATATACATTGATATCCTCAATTGTGTCCTATGGCCACAGACATCTACATACCTGTGTTGTGTGGATGTGCTTTATGATAACCTGCTACATAAGTACTGAAAACATATCTCAAAACTCATATCAAATCCGGAGTTCACACGCTCAAAGCCTTATTCATAAATCCAAGACAATTCACATTCATAAATCCAAATAAATCACAATCGTAAATCCATGGAATTTCATAAGCGAAAACCCAATATTTCATAACCTTTAGTAAAATGTAAATTCGATAAATCATAAATATCTCGTAAACCATAATTGTAGAAATCCAGAAAATATAATATAAAACATATTCGATGCATGAAATATGAAATGCATGCAAGCCTAATATTTTATAAAAACATGCAAGTTTAGAAGGGGTCCACTCACAAGTCTTCCATTGCCTGGGAATTGCTTGAACTAGCAAGGATGGTGCCACTTCCCACCGACGCACCTAAACACATATAGGGACCATTTAGTAAAACTTTACTAAAACAATCGAATTTTAGAAAACGGACAGCGGATTCGGATTCGGCATGTCAAAAAACCTAAGACGGGACCTCGGGTACCCCTATGCGCCGCAGGAAGGCCACGCGCCACCGCACGCGCCAAGTTGAGTCACTAGATGGTTTACCGGAAAAGTTGCCGGGGTTATTGGACTGGATTTGGGCTTGGGGTATTGGGTTGGATCTGGGTTAAGGCTAATGGGTTGGGCCGGTTTAAGGTTAATAGGCCAAGGTTTAGGCTTGGGTTACATAGGCCCAATGTTTGGGCTAGGTTTTGAGTTTGGGTCAGGTTTAATCCGTTTTAACTCGGGGGTCATCGGACCCAACGAAGGAGAAAGCCAGATTTCGGTGGGAAAATTGCTTGAATCCATTTTGGGGTCAAAACTTAATCATTTTCAATGATTTTTATGTAAAAATGAAGCTAAGGAAAAGGAGAATAAGAATTTACCAACATGAAGACAAGCCGTGGTCGGAAAATGGTCGAGAATGCCCTGCAAGACTCTCGAGTCTGTCGAAAAAATTTAGAAAAACTCTCTGATGTGATCTCTGCATCTTTGTCTAAGGTGGCGAGAACTTGCCAGAATAGGATTCAAACAGTGGGGTACTACTGTGCAAAGAGAGAATGAGAGAGAGACCTCAACAGGTTGGAGGTCACGTCGGGGAAGTCTTGAGGGTGGTGGATTCGTCAGAGTGTTGGTGGTCCAATTATCGCTTTGGTGTTGTGTGTGTGTGTGTCTGTTCACAGAGAATAAGAGAGGGAAAAGATGGGAGCTGAGGAAGGAAGGTGTTTCCTGGGAAGAGACAATGAGGAAGGAAGGGAAAAAGAGAGAGGGGGAGAATTCTAGAGAGAGAGATCACGGAAAAGGGAGATGAACACCCTAGAAATGGGGAACAATTTTGCCACGTGTCACCAACCCAATGATCCATAATGGAGAAATATCTCCAATTATAAAATTACCAAAATACCCTTCTAATTCTGAGTCTTGTAAAATCTTCATTTTAGCTCCAAATTCAATTCCGCTTACACCCATGCATTCATAGCGATGAATACTACGAGGCTACGCCAAGGGAATGAACCTTACATGACACAACAAGACGGTCAACCAAAAGTCATTGTTTTTTCCTCAAAGGGCATTTTCATAAATTCACACATTAAAATTATAAAAATTGTGATAATTGGGGACGGATCGTTACATTTTATAATAGATGCCTAGGCGCAACACTACTTCCTTTGTTGGACAAGTAAGGGTTGAATACGACTAGAGAATTAGGCTTCCGGCATCCCCCCAAGTTCAAACATTGTTGAATCGCTCGATAGGTGCACTCATTCGCATTAAGTGACCTATGACTACCCACAATTCAAAGTACGTCTCTCGCAATGCGAAGCACGCCATAATGGAAGACCTTTCGGTAAGTGTTTGTGTTTTTTTTTTTAAATTTAATATTTTTAGTTTTTTTAATTATTATATATTATTACTAAATTATTGTAATTTTATAACTAACATTTTGTTTTTTGTCTATTTCAGACCGAGTTCAATATTGAGTTGGATGAACTATTAGTTATGTTTTACTATTTTGATCGGCTGTGGACTTTAAGATTCAAAGATTGGATGTTTCGAGCTGCAAGTCATGAAAATAGCATTGTCTATGGGATGAGTGGAGCCGTGGGGCTAGTGAAGTTTTTTTGTCAAACAAAATAATTTTGTTTTTTATTTTCATTAATATTATGCGGACTTTTACATTAATTAAAATACTTCGTGACAACTTTTGATTTCAGGAGACGAGAAATTCGTCCCCTAAGTTTTTTTTTTTTTTTTTTCTTTTCCTTTTCCTGTAGTGCAATTATAACATCATATTTAGAGAATTTTGTGATGAATTATAGTGCAATTTTTAAGAGAAGAAGCACGACAGTTGCATATTGGTCCAAAAGAATTCAATATCTACAAGTGTTGCGAATGAATCCCACATTGATGGGAGGAGGGACCTTGCATGTACTTATAAGTAAGTTGGGCAACTCCCCATATGCCAATTGATTTTATGGTGGAACCCCAACTTTCTTCATGATATCAGAGCAGGTTGCTCCACGTGTGAGGCCAAACAGCTACACGCGCTCCATGTCACCCCATTGTGTTGTCACATATTAGGCTTGAAAATTCGCCACATGTGAGAGGGTGTGTTGAGAATGAATCCCACATTGATGAGAGGAGAGACCTTGCATGAACTTATAAGTAAGTTGAGCTACTTCCCACATCGCCGATTGTTTTTATGGTAGAACCCCAACTTTCTTCAACAAGAATAACCATGATATACAATTCATCACAGAAGGAGAAAATATTTAAACAAGTTCATCATGTTTTGCACAGCAGAATCATGAATCTATATCTGTCCATTATGGGGTTTAATTTGTGTGGCTCTAATACCACATGTAAGCTTTAATAAGGACTGAAACAAGCAACCCTAATAGACAGTAATACTATATAATAGAGTTGTATTACATTAATTAGAGTATTAATGCGTTAGGGTTATAATTTTCAGTTAAGACTTCTTACTTGTTGTAGAAGACATTGATGCCCATGTTTGTACTTGTGTTCTCTTCTCTTGGTTACAAGATGGATCCTAGAACATTCAATGGGGCAAGTTTCTTTCGTGAAAAGGATCTCTCATCCGAGAAGAGAGACCAAAGTATTGTATATTAGTTGCAACTCATCCTCCCATTAAGAATGCAGTTGCAATCAGTTTAACTGGCTTTAACTGCTACTTATTCAAATAATTAAATTATTAGCTTTTCCCTTCAATATGGCTTTGATGAAACTCACTTCCATTAGGGTTTCTTAAATATTTGTATTCTATTTTCAGCTGATCAACCCTGCCGAAACTTTTGCTGACATCGTCATTGATTATCCGTATGATTTCTGTACATTTCCCTTTGAATTCTATATATTTTTTTCTATATCATGGAAAATGCTTGAAGTCATCTTGATTGGAACGGGGATGCAGATATGTTGAATGCACCTCAGCAGCATTTCGAGCACTTACAGAAGTGAATGCTCTTTTGGAATAATTGTGTATTCTATTCAACTCTCAAGGAGAGTTTTATAAGATGTTACAATCCTATCATTAAGGAAAGAAATAATTTACATAAAAACATATTAAACTAAGAATCCCAAGATTACATGAATATATACAAAAAAGTCAACACTCCCCATCAAGTTGGTGCATATATATCACACATGCCCAACTTGTGTAGGAAACTTGAAAACTTATGACTTGAAACAGCCTTTGTGAGGATATCCACCAACTGATCTTCCGTTCTCATTTCCGGTACCTCAATTATCTTCCCTTCCAATTTTTCTTTGATGAAGAACCGATCAACCTCAACATGCTTTGTTCTATCATGTTGTACTGGATTATGTGCAATGTCACGGGCAGCTTTATTATCACAAAACAATTTCAAAGGCTGATCATGTTATATACCTAAATCCCTTAACAGAAGCTTAAGCCATAAAATTTCACAAATCCATAAGGCCATACCTCTGTATTCAACTTCTGCACTAGATCGAGCAACCACATTTTGTTTCTTACTCCTTCATGTGACCAAGTTACCCCCAATGAATGTAAAGTAACCTGATGTTGAGCGCCTATCATCTGTTGATCCTGCCCAATCTGCATCAGTATAACCTTCAACTCTAAGATGATTATTCTTTTTAAACAATATTCCTTTGCTTGGCCTTCCCTTCAAATATCTCAAAATCCTCATCACTGCATTCATATGGTGTTCTCCAGGATCATGCATGTATTGACTCACTACACTCAAGGCATATGCAAGGTCTGGTCTTGTGTGTGCTAAGTACATTAAATGGCTTACTAACCTTTGGTATCTCCCTTTGTCAACTGGTACTTGATTAGGATCAACACTAAGCTTCAATCTTTCCTCTAATGGTGTAACTACTGGCTGACAAGCTAACATGCCGGTTTCGTGTAGTAAATCAATAATATACTTCCTCTGAGACAAGTAAATTCCAGAACTGCTTCTCAACACCTCAATCCCTAGAAAATATTTTAGGGATCCAAGATCTTTCATCTCAAATTCTGTAGACAAGTATCCTCGCAAAGCCGCACGTTCTTCCGGATCATTCCCTGTTACAACCATATCATCTACATACACAATGAGTGCAGTAAGCTTCCCATTTCGTCTTTTCAAAAATAGAGTATGATCGGAATTACTTTGTGTGTAACAAAAGCTCTCATAGATTTTGTGAATCAAACCATACAAGGATTTCTTCAACCTGCACATTTTTGTTTTGTATTTATCCAGAGCACTATATCCTGGTGGAAGATCCATATAAATTTCTTCTATCAAATATCCATGCAAGAAGGCATTTTTCGCATCAAACTGCTGTAAGAGCCAATTAAGATTCGCAGCCAAGGACAACAAAACACGAACTGTGTTAATCTTGGCCACAGGGGCAAATGTATCTGTATAATCGATTTCATATTTTTTAGTGTACCCTTTTGTTACCAGTCTTGCCTTGAAACGATCCACTGTCCCATCAGTTTTGTACTTGACAGTATAGACCCATTTGCATCCCACAGGTTTCTTACCAGCTGGCAAGTCCGTGATCTCCCAGGTAGCATTCTTCTTCAACGACTTCAATTCTTCATTCATTGCTGCTTGCCAATGTGGATCAGCTAAAGCCTCATGCACACTGCTAGGAATACATACAGTAGATAATTGAAACTCAAATGACTATGGGCTATGTTGACCTTATTGATATTGGGCTGGTACAACAAATTCATCACTCGTTCTCCTTCCCATGTGACATGTCAAATTCATATTTTCTACTTCCCATGGATACCAAATTTGGTGTAAATTAGAATTTTGAGGATTCTTCACTTGCAGAATTTGTAATATTGTTCTGGCTGCTGCATAATGGTTTGCTGATAACATAGTTTTTGGAGCCTTTTTAGGAATAACCGTTTGACATCCATATCTTGTTAACTCTAATTTCTTGTTATGTTCTCCTCTTTGAAGGCTAAGAGAGACCGAAATCTTTGCATCGGGCAGCTAGAGTACTAATCAATTCTCAAATGGAATATGGAGATTTCCCTCAAAAGGTAAATCGGCAACTCTTTGCATATTGGTTCACATAAAAATCTCTATACCCTCTTGACCGTGCAATCTACAATTACAAGCTAACATGGTTTTTCAGTCTTCATAGAAATCCATTTGCTTTGGTTTGATTATAGACATGCTAACTGTAATTTTCAACACATCTAACCAAATAAACCCCAACCCCAGCAACCCTCGTAACCAAAGCGTCACGACAACATCCAAAGGTGACCCTTGGAATGGTCTTATCAATACACAAATGTATAGCCTCCCAGGAATTTCAATTGTGCTTACACTCCCCAGTCCCCAGGCTCAATCCTATAGAATTTCTGGAGTATGCCATCATTGAATACGTGTATAACTCTCGATCCAACCTCTTCGTCCATTGTGTAGTTCTTTAAGTTGTAGACTATATTCCTTGAAGACTAATATAAGAATTAAGATCCATGCAAGTACGTCGAATGCACCTCATCTGCAATCCAGGCATTCGCTTTGTTTAGGAAGTTATACCCCGGCCACAGGAAGAAACAGACTGAGAATTTCCTCACGACTGCAGCAGCATACATCGATCAAAGGCATATAAAACCTCGATGGATCATGGTACATGTGCCTAAATGAAACATTTTTCTATTTAGAGGAATAAAGCTAAAATGTCAATCGTATTAATTCACAGGTATGGAAACTGGGGGATCTGCTTCATGCATGAAACTTGGTTTGCAATTAAAGGGTTAGAGGAAGCTGGCAGGACTTATTACAATTGTGAGGCGGTACGCAAAAGTGTTGAATTTTTACTTAACATGCAGACGGATGATATTGGTTGGGGAGAGAGCTACACCTCTTGTACAAGCAAGGCCCTGTTCTCCAATGTATTCATAGACACAACATTCTTGTTAACTACATTGAGAAGGAATCAAAGAACAATAAAAGGATGAAAGAAAATGAAGAACTAGAGAGAAACTTTAGGGAGAGAAATGAAAGTTCTGTATAATTGAGGAAAATGACAACTAATTAGATTTGTAAGTTGAAGTACATTGTATACTAAACAATACAAGCGTACTTAACCATAAGTAACTAATTAACCAACTAACAAACATTCTAACAACTTTGGTTGATGTGGCATTGAGTACATAGTAACCAATAATCCAGAGACACCTGTCTTCAATTTATCTTTAACCATTGATGGGATAATTAGAAATTTCTCACTTCAAATGGACAGGTTAGTACATGAGTGTTTACACATTTAGGTATGTGCCAGCCACTTCCACAGTTATGCTTTCTATACTTTTCTTTCCCAAGTGGTCTATTTACAAACTTATCTTTCTCGTTTGTTAATATGAACTAGAATTTGGTTATATATTTAACCACTGCCTATTTCCGACGGCGTTTCAATGGGAGGGAATCAAGTTGGAGAGCAGAAAGTACTAACATGTAGTAGATTTGCAAGGAAAACTCATAGTCATTTAATTTGTATGACATGTGACTTTTGGAAATGCATGATACATGTGTGTATAACTAACATATAAATATAGATTTGCATAGATTATTCGTTCTTTAGCGGTTACAAGTTCGTCAACTCTACAGATTCAAAAGAAAAAAGGAAAAAAAATGTGTACCAACTAGAACAGGTTTTATTGGTCTTGGCTGTTTTGGCAAGTCCCATAAATTTCCTTTTGCTTGTGTTCCAACGCTCAAGCGATCTTTTTGGTAGGCAATCAATAAACCGAGAGCCCACAAATGGGAAGATATTTCTGTATGCTGCATAGTGCAACATAGTATTCCTAATAAAAACTCCCATCAGTTCCTGTTGTGGGAAATCACCGTCATCCAATTGACCATTCATTGACACCAGAGCAGCACGGTGAATATAAATTGGATCTCTAAGCCTATAACAAAGAAAAAAAAAATCATTCAGAAATTTACTTTTGGAGGGAATTGTGAACTAAAACAGAAAGCCTCTGAAATGTTTTAAGTCATGTACTGACCTGTCGGCCTTAAATCAGACCCATTAATCCGACCGCAGTTTGGACCAAACTTGTACCGTCTTGAGCTGTATATTTCTGAAGAGATGGAACAAGTGAAATATTATCGTTTTGGTTTCGTTACTATTAAATTTGATTGGTACGGTGTAGTGCTCTCCCCAACCACCATCTGCCCTTCGCGTTTTGAGCAAAAATTCGACACCTTTGTGCACTGCCTCACAGTTGTATGTCCTGCCAGCAGCCTCCAGCCCTTTGATTGCGAACAAGGTACCATATGCGAAGCAGATTCTCCAATTTCCATACCATGAGCCATCAGGGTATTGTATGTCTTCAATGTAGTCGGCAGCCCTTGTGATGAAATTGTTGAAGAGTTGACTTTTTGTAATTAATTAGTTATCTATTTGGGTTCTTATAATCAGGATGTAATTAGAAAGGTGTTATTTGATGTTTCTTTCCTTGTAAATTAATCTTGAACATTATATATTTTCCTCCTTAGTGAAAAGAATAATATCAGAAAATTAAACCCCAAGATAAGCCCTAACTAGCATGGTATCAGAGTAGAGATCCTAGGATTTTTGCTCTGCACGTTCCCTCCAGCAAACTCGGCCATCCCACGGAGAACCTACCACCACTCCACAGTGGAAACAACCCCATCCTAACCGACTCTACTCCTATACTAAACACTACAACCCTAAACACTCCTACCCTAATTGACCCTATCATGAATCCTATATCACCTTTACCACAAGTTGTTACACAGATTGTCCACCATGATTCTTCTACTGCTTCGATTGGCTTCAAACTCAATGGTGACAATTATGGAGTTTGGTCTCAAATTGTTGAGATGTTCGTTGCTGGAAAAGACAAGTTGGGCTACTTATTTGGGAGTAATCCCCAGCCACCAACCAACGATCCGTCCTTCACCAAATGGCGTACGGAGAATGCCATTGTGAAGGGTTGGCTCATCAATTCTATGGAACCCAATTTGATTGGGTATTTTCTTCGACTACCGACGACAAAGGAAGTATGGGACGCAGTTGCTCGCACATATTATGACGGCTCCGATATATCTCAAGTCTATGATCTTACCTGCAAGGCCTCTCGCATGAGGCAAGACAAACGACCGGTGGAGACATACTATAGTGATCTTCAATCTTTGTGGCAAGAGATTGATTTGTAAGACATATTCTGAAAACACAACAATAAGACATTAGGATCACAAATAAATCAAATAAATATAAAGTTGATACGAAGTTATGAACTAATTATATTGAACTTATCTGTAGAATTCGGAAGACATGGTTATGAAGATGAAGCCATTGATGAACTCTGGGTTGTCTTCTCCGTCCAATACTTCAATAATATCTATCTGCTATATGAATAGGGTTGAGCATATCTGAGAGATTAAGAGTATGGAAGCAGGGACTTAACCATAGTATTTATCTCATTAGGGTTTAAACACAGCCGACCTATTATTAGTTGTGAAAATGAAACCCTATCACTTAAATGATTGAGTTCTACCTTGATTCTATATCTTTGTGGCGAAACCTATTAGATTTCTTTGAGGTCAATTGCAAAGGTTAAGACTCCATAATCCTTATTTGACTAGGACTATTAGATTACTTATGTCGTTAACAACTCGATAAACAAGTGGCTTACAACATAAGTAATCCAATACATAATTCATTGTCATTCATAACTTTACATGATTATCGTCGACCCAATCCGTTGAAGTGCGGTATCGATATTGAAATTTATAATAAAATAGTTCAAACGGATCGTGTGTACACTTTGCTTGCAAGATTGGACGAGATGTTTGATAAAATTCGTAGTGATATCCTACGAATTAAGCCCCTTCCTTCCGTCAAACAAACTTTTGCCTATGTTCGCCGGGAAGGAATGCGACATGTTGTTATGAATACCGGAGGACAGCTGCCAAGTGGGACAACAATGGTGGCTCGGCCTATAGCACGAGCCACAGCTTCACCTCGTCCCTGTGCCCCCGAAAAGCCACTTGCACCGAGCCCAGGACTGCAACCCCATGCTACTGCCCCAAGCCCAGCACAGGGCTCGCTCTTTGCTGCTAAGACGGCCTCACGGCCCACCATGGGTCACCGCTCTCCTCGTCCCAAACCACCCGTACCAGTTGGTGGTTGTACTTACTGCAGTAGTAAAAAGCATGGCCGTGATAATTGTTTTCAATTGCACAGCTATCCTGACTGGTAGGAACCATTAAAGCTTCAAAACCAACAAGAACGAGACGAGCAAGCCAATCTTGCCACCTCCATATCCTAACTATCTTTGATATCTTAGGATGATCCTTCTCCTATTTTGAGTTCTTCCAACATGTCTCCAGAGTCCTCAGGTAACTGTGGTTATGCTTTTAATATGAATAGTGATGATACTCAGTACGAATGAATCATTGACTTTGGTGCCACATACCATATGACTTATGATCCCACTGATTTGGCACGTGATACCGTTCCACTTTAACGTAATATTAGTAATGCTAATGGTGCCACCTCATCGGTAACTGGCGCTGGCACTGTGCGCCTCACGCCCACTCTTTCTTTGCCTCATACATTACTTGTACCCTCATTAAAGCATAAATTGATGTCTCTTGGCCAAACCACTGAACAATTGAACTGTTGTGTGCTAATGTATCCAAAGTTTTGTCTTATTCAGGATATTCTCATGAAAGAGATAATTGGTCAGTACTAAGAGGGGGGATCTCTATTTTGTGGATGATGTCAGTACAAGATGGGTCAATCTTACCTAAGGAGCTGTTGATCACAAGCAGTGTCAGATATGGTTATGGCATCACCGTTTGGGTCATCCATCTTTCAGTTATGTGCAGCATATGTTTCCAGATTTATTTGTTGGATGTTTGGTTTCAGACTTTAAATGTGACACTTGCATAATGGTCAAGAGTCAATGTGTTTCTTATCTGTTGAATTATAATAAAAGTGTTATTCCTTTTGGTTTTGTTCATTCAGATGTTTGGAGACCATCTTTGATTACTACTTTATCTGGTATTAGGTGGTTTGTAACTTTCATAGATGATTGCACACAGATGACATGGTCATATCTTCTTAAGCATAAAAGTGATGTTTTTTCGACTTTTAAGACCTTCCACACCATGGTTCAGACACAGTTTTCTACTAAAATCCGAATTTTGCGTTCTGATAATGGCGGTGAATATGTTAATAATGATTTTTTACATTATTAAACTAATCACGAAATTCTTCATGAAACTACCTATCATTAAGCTCCTCAACAGAATGGGGTGGCTGAGCATAAAAATCGCCATATCTTAGAAACGGCTCGCTCACTTTTGATTGGGGCGCATGTTCCCCATTCCTCTTGGGATGTTGTTCTTCAGATTGCCACTTATCTTATCAATCGCCTGCCATCCAAAGTCTTGGATTTTCTTACACCCTTACATGTCCTTGCTACATTCGTGCATCTACCGTTTGTGTTGGTACTTCCACCTCGAGTTTTTAGATGTGTTGCATTTGTTCATCTTCATAAAAATCAATGAATGGAACTTGACCCATGTGCTCTCTATTGTATTTTCATAGGGTACAGACTCCATCAGAAAAGGTACCATTGCTACCACCCTCCTTCACATCGATTGTGTGTTACTATGAATATTACTTTTTCGGAGTCACCTAATGTGTCCTGTACGGCTCTAAACTTGTACACGAGTCAGATCCACCTAATGTGGTCTGTACGACAGGCTAGGTGTAATTAAGTAAGCTTAAGTGCTACGATCACATGAAGGCTAGGCCCTGGCCACGGGCAGAGCACTAACACAGGGGTGTAGGACAATGAGCTCTACATGTATCAACTCATAACCAACTACCATGCAACCATACCATCAATATGTACTCACCTGAACTTACCTGGGCCTCCGCTGCATCATGCAATATTATGCAAAGCTATACTAATGCATATGCTAAAGCGTAAAGCAAATATGACATGGCATTTTAAACGAAATTCCATTTACATAGTTTCTGGGAAACATGTGTGTGTGTGTGTGTGTACAGAAAACCAAAAGCCCACTTACCTGGAGTCTATGCTACAACTCCCTAGTACGAATATCGAGGCGTCACGAACGATCGCCACCTAGAACAAATATTCATTCACGTCTCAGAATTCTTATCAATAAAATAGGTAACTTACATAAAACACATCCCTAAGGACGTTCTAGAATGATTTGAAACCCATTGACCAAAAGTCAACTATCAGTCAAAGATCGATTGTAGGGTCTATAACCCTACATAACTTGATCAGGAAGACCCGCATCTCAGATTTCCGATCAATAACTTACAAAGATCCACATTATGCTTCTAAAACATCATACTAAATTTTCACTACAATCCATGGTTGGATCTCCGCCAATTGCAAATTCAAGTGCCGGTTAATGTTTTATTTTATGAACTTACAAATCCAATTCGGGAAGATCCGTACGTCGGATTCCCAATCCGTAAGTTTCTATTGTCCTCAAATATTACGCACTATAATGTATTAAAGTTTGGTGACAATCCAATGGTCGGATCGTCGATGTATATAATTATCAAGTAACGCACCTTAATCAAACTAGATTCACAATAAGCAAATCACATCATATGGATATCAATTTTGAGATCAAGATATCAATTTAGCATAAAATAGCATCGGCGGCCCACTAGCCACGCGCCACCGCTAGTGGCGATCGGCCGCCTCGACTCGCCGGAAAACTCAACTATTTCTAAAAATTCTCAAACTTCATAGAAATAAAGATCTCAGTGAGTTGACCAACTTTCATACCTGTGACTAAGGCCAATTTGGCCGGGAAAAGTCTCAATTTCTCTAAAATCCGTCGGAACCCTAGAATTTGGGTGTCCACAATTCGACCTCCATACCTGCTCCGACGCCTCCTCCAATGTTTGGGCTTTGTTTCTGAGGTTGAGGGAAGCCTATTGGTGGTGGAATGGGTTGAGTTAGCTTTACTATTTGCGAATCGCCGCCGTACACCCATAAGCTCCACCGTCGATTTTTCCCCAAAACTAGCACCAAATTCCCCCTAATTTTGGGTGGAAATGGAAGGGGGAAGGCTAGAGAGTCGTTTCCAGGTGGTGATTTGCCTTAATTCACCTTGAAATGCCATGAATGGCGTCGGGTTTGCAAGCCCCGTCAGGTCAGGTCACACAAACTGGGTAGGGACCCGTGATCCCGTGTCTCTCTCTTCTCTCCCTGCCCCTTCTTTGTTCCCTTTCCTATTCGTCCACTCCTCTCCTCTCCCCTCTCCTTATTGGTCGATTTCTCTTCGTCCTTCTTCCTTTATCTCCTTTTCTTTTTATCCCAACCGTACATCTCTCTCCCTTCTCTTCATCCTTGATCCCAGCCACACACATGGCTCCATCTGATGGTTCCAGAAAATCTGGAATCTTCTAGCAAGGTCAAAATTACAAAAATATCCCTAGTTTTGAACGTTAATATCTCTTTCGTTATAACTCCAAATTACATTATGTTTGTGCCCATGCGTTCGTTGCGACGAGTACTATGAGGATATGCCAAGAAAACGAGTCTGACATGAAATGACAAGGCAATCAACAACAGTCAACATCTTTGCCTCGAAGGGCATTTTTGTAAATTCACTTATTAAAATTATATAAACCGTAAAAATTGGGAACGGGTCGTTACAAATAATCTACATAAATTTTATTTTAAAAAATGTTACTGAAAACAAAAAATTAGGCTAAAATCATTATTTAATCATCACAGGCTAAAATTTTAAGCCACAAGAGCTAGAGGCGAAAAACAGTTTCTGACTTATGGCTTAAAATTTTTTGGCTTAAATTTTTAAGGTTTATCCCAAGGGTTGGAGATGGTCTTATGTTACCTAGAAAAAAAAAAAAAAAAAAAACTTAACAGGGTCTTTTTTTTTTTTTTTAATATTGTATAGTTGTTATTCACAGCTTTTGTTTTTTTTTATATATAACGATATATGTATATTAAAAAAGTGAAAAATAAATTAATTGTAAACTCATCATTTATGAAGTTCAACCTCATTGTGTCATTTATAGAATATTAGAATTATGTGAGAAGACAGACGAATACTTGCTTAGACATGCTATTTCCTACAAAGGCCAAACAATAGTCGGCCAAATACTTGGTCAGAAAAAGTTTGGCTGGCTGTGTCAACTTACCAGTGTGCCCTCTGAGCCATGACTATTTTTCTTCGTAATTGTTGCCATTGTTTTATATGTTGGCCCCACTAATCCTACTTAACTCTTTCTTTTGGTTGATAACAGGGCATACAATGCAAAAGAAAACAAAAACTATATAAGAATGTTACGAGGCCAAGCGATTAATAGTGGACAATAAAGAAATTTTTTCTCAAAAAGGATGAATTCCAAATTGTAATATAAACAGAAACGAGGAAAGTAATCATCAACAAAATTCGTTTTCCGACAAATATATATGCCAAATTTTACAAAACTAACTCCAGTGAAAAAGAACACGACAAATAATACTCTCATAATAATTTTACGACAAATATCTATGCCAAATTTTACAAAACTAACTCCAATGGATAAGATCACGACAAATAATACTCCCATAATAAATTAAAAATAATTACATGTAATAGCTCATAATAAATTGAAACATACATTACAAAACTTTGATAAAAAAATTTGATGACGTTAATGTAAATGATGCATATATCTAACCAACATCTAATAAGAAAAACGTATTACTTGGCACAACACGTAAATATCCCTTATTATATCAGATGGTACGCTAATACCGTACAAAAATTTAATCTTTCTAACATTTTTCATATTGACACACCCCGACCTAGGAAGGTCGAAGCATGATGGCCATCATTGTGAGGTAACGTAACCATAAGGGTTAGTGATGTGAAAAAGTGAATAAATTTAAAACTAATTTGAACTAATTATACTAATTAGTGAAAGAGTGCACAATCGTGGGAATAACCCACTACAATTATTCAGAGTTTAAAAGACAGTACGACTACCAAAGAGTAGTCAAAGCAGCTAAAGTACACTTATTACACAACGGTGATAGGTTCGTACGTCTAAACCGAAGATATGTTAGAACTACCAAAGGTTCCTCGAGTGCCACGAAGAAATCAGTTATCTAGGTCCTGGAGGGGCAAAAAACAAAGTTAAGTGGGTCAGCAAAACAACGGTCGTACCAAAACCTTTATTTTTGAACATACTAACCCCTCGTCGTAAAACAAGTATAGTTTCCTTAAAGCATACTACGTAAGTATGTAAACAATAATACAACAGCATTTATAACCAAAACTATGCCAAGTCATGATATATCAAATGCCATGGTAATATAATCATGTGATAAACAAATATAATCAAGGCTCATCAATTTACGCTAGCACACAAGTCAGAGTTTCATAATGCAACCTGTAAAACAAGACTGGTTGTAATCAATACGCTCTAGTACTACGATCATGTGAAGACTGGCGTCGAGGCGCGGTCACATACGAGTCAAAATTGCCTAATGCAATATGTACAACAGGACTGGCTCCTAACTTGGATCCAAGGCGAGCGAATGGTGCAGATGTGAACATACACGTGAAGGACTGGCCCTAGCCTTGGTAACATCGAGGTGAAGCAGATGAGCATGTACAAATATGTATGAATGTCATGACAGTAATATCCCAACCATATAACAGCATTTATCACAATTTATATCACAATAATGAATACTTGGCATTATAAGCGTAAAATTGAAGTAACTACGCATTTAGGAAAACTAAAAATATGTGTAGGTATAAAATAAACTGCCCACTCACAAGTACGTTGCCGAGTCGTAGCCCCCGAGCCTAGCTTGACCCCGTAAGTCCTCAGGATACATTTCCCCTATATGTGAAATAACTCTAATAGAATTAATTAAAGCACATATACAGAAACTTAAATAAAACCCCTATAGTTTGCTCAAACCTAGGGTTTAAATACATTAAATCGATTTATTCGACGTCACGGACCTACACAAATTTTCAAATAAATTTTTGGACCCCACACGCACCAGCCAAGTCACGGCTAGATGAGCCCCCACGCGCAGGCACGTGCCGTTAATATGACTGACGCCGTTAGGAATATTCCGTTAAAAGCTTAACAGAGATTAACGACGTTACCTAACGCCGTTAGAATATTCCATCAATTTTGATGTAATATTCCCTGTCTTCTCTGGCGAGCTCTGTCGTCCGTTCCCGTCCTCCACCCCCAGCACTGCCGTCTGCAACCCAAATCTCGCCGGTTTGCTGGAAAATTTTCAAACTTGCATAACTTCTTCATTTCTCAACCATTTTCGACCTACTTTATATGGATTTGAATCTTATAAAGAGTAGAATCGTGTTATACCTCTTTGGAGTCCAAAAAGTGGACATAGGTGGTCGAAAATCACCTCGAAAGTTCCGGCCAAAAGTGAACTCCTCAAAACTCAATTGTTTCGACATCCAAGCTCCTTCAAAATTGTCCTAGAGGTCTCAGGAAGTTGTGGGAAAGCTTCCTCGAACTTCAAAATTCCTTAACTTGGCCTGAAAATTGATGAACTCAAACTCACTGAGTTTGGACATTCCGAGTTCGACGTCCAAAACTATGTCAAACTAAGGTTGGTTGGTATGGTTGAGTTCGTGAAGATGAGATGAACGTAATGTTGAGGTTTTTAAGCTCAATCTATGAGCTTTGGGATTGTTCATGGCAGTTGCAGAGGAAAAGAGCTTCTGGAGAGAGAGAAAAGGAAAAGAGAAAGAGTGAGATATTTTCTTGTTTTTCTGATTGGGTGCCGTGTAAAGGGAAAGGATAGATTGATGAGAGATTTGAGGGAGTTGATTGATGAGTGAAGAAAAAGGAGAGAGGGCATGGGTGGATTTAAAGAATACAAGGGATATGGTTTCAGGTTTTCTATAGTAAAAAGAAATCAAAATCTATCCGTAATAGTGTTTCTACATTGATAAAAATTCACGTACACTCATAACAGTGTGTACAAATTAATTACGAAAGTGAGAAAATAAATTGAGACAGAAATAATCACGTCCACGTCACTTGCCTCTAAGGGCATAATAGTCAATTCACATACTCGGGGAAAAATTACATAAAAAATTAAGGACAAGTCGTCACACATATTATATACAATAATGTCTCGATAATATATGGTTGTGATTGGTGGTGACCCTAGTTTTGAAATAAATTGGTTATGGTGGGCAAGGACAATGTAGATCAATAAGCATTTATGTAGTGACTAGTGGCTATGCTAGACTTTGTTAGCGATAATGATCCAACTATGGATGAGAATTGTGTGCATTTATCATTATCCATTTACACTAGTAGTTGTTAGAAGTTAGATCTGATTAATTTAATGCAAATTATGCAACAAGAACCAATTTTCCATTCAATTCAACAAAACAGTCAAACTACTAGTATGTTATTTATACAACAATATTCTTTTGAGTAAATTGTAACAATAGTCCCTCAACTTTAATTAAATTGGAGCAATGGTCCCTCAACTAAAAATCTATTACCATTGGTCCCTCAATTCATCAAAATGTGTAGCTATGATCCTTTTTGTTAACTTCGTCAGAATTTTGTCAAAATGAATTATATTGGAATGACCATTGCTACAATTTGGTTAAAGTTGAGGAACCATTTCTCCAGTTTGATTAAAGTTGATGGACCATTGGTAATGGATCTTTAGTTGAGGGATTCTAGCTGCACGTTTTGATGAGTTGAGAGATCAATGGTAATGAATTTTTAGTTAAGAGACTATTGCTCTAATTGAGTTAAAGTTGAAAGATTATTGTTACAATTTACTCTATTCTTTTAGGGGAGGCGAATTCTCGTGATGATGTGAAAAAATATCTCATACAAGAAATTTGTCAAAAGATTTCTAAGGAGTTGGTTTAATGGACCTTAACTTCCTTCGATTTTAACATTTTTTACAAGAAGCGACAACAAAATTCCATTAACGGACTATAACAGTTACAAGGTTACCACATGAGTGTATTTTCCAGTTAAATTTAATGATCTGGAGATAATTCGTACAAACAAGCATAAATAGTAATCGTCAAATAACTAACATAAGCACATACACTACCGGCACTAGCACAAGCACCAATGGTATAGATTTACATGAACTTTAATGAAAAGTTTCCGGTACTATTCACTTTAACGAAAAACCACATTTTTACACTAAAAAGTCAATTTTGGTACTATTCACTTTACCCTTTATTTTATCTTTATCGTTAAAACTTAAAATTTTCAAGCCATTTTTCATTAGTTTTCCTTAGATTTACCCTCAAAAAAATAACAGATCAACTTAAGTATAATTAATTGAGTACACTTTTTATGTCGAAGTCTAAAATAGTATTTAACTATATATTAGAATAATACGGATATTTTTTTTGTATAAATGCACGATTATTGTCTATTGACGTGCTCACATGGCCAGCAAAATTATGTTTTTTTGTATAAATGCACGATTATTCAGCACAAGTGTTGTGCCAAGTGGCAACTTTCAAATGCCCAATTCCAAGTTTCTTTCTTTCCACTCAGAACCCAATTCCAAGTTGAAGAAACAGAGTCTTTCTTTCAAACTGAAAGTTCAATGATCAATTTCTCCAATTAACACAAAACCCATAAAAAAAAGATTCAAACTTTCTTTGGCATTGATTGGCAAATTTGCAAGAACTCATTAGTTCTGAAGAATTAAAAGAGAAGTAAAAAATGTGGAAGCTGAAGGTAGGGGCAGAGACAGTAGGAGGAGAAAGTGGCGGTCAGTGGCTGAAGAGTGTGAACAACCACTTGGGCCGCCAAGTGTGGGAGTTCCACCCAGAGATTGGAACCCCAGAAGAGCTTCAGCAAATTGAAGATGCCCGCAAGGCTTTCTGGAACAATCGTTTCGAAAGGCAGCACAACTCTGACCTCCTCATGAGAATTCAGGTTCTTTTTCACCTGGGTTTTGCTTTTTTTTTTTTTTTTTTTTTTTCTCATTTCATTCTCTAGAAATTGAATATACTGCATATGGCTGGGAAAAGGGTATTTATTTATTTAGTGAAATTTGTATGTAATCTGTTCAAATTATCGTTGTGGTGTTCTGGATCATCGAATTATGTATAAAATCAGTAGAACTGCTGAATTTGATAATGCTGTTGAACAAGATGGTCAGGTTTTTCACACTGCATTGTAGGCTTTCTTGTGTAGTATTAGGCATTGTAAGTTTGAATGACGTTTTTCTTTCGAGGGATATGTGTTTCGGGTACCGTGTTCTCCAAGTGAACTGTTGGAGTGCTTTTGTATAAAACTTATAGCTGCCGGTGTGTTTTATCCATCCTTGCAATTAGTCTCCTAAATTGTGCCTAATTTGTTAATCGCCTGCCAATGTGAGCAAATAATTTTAGTTAGTTTAGGCCAAATCATATGAGCTCTGAGTAAGGATGGGCAACGGTTATGACGGACGGGTAACTGAGGTTATTTAGTCATAACCGTTTATGCTCATACCCGCATAACCGTTTACCGGTTGGGTAATTGAATAAACGGTTATACTCATACCTATAACTGTTTATAAATGGTTAACGATACCTATATAACCGTGTACCCATTTAACCATAACCGTTTACCCGTTTTTGAACCCGTTTATCATTTTTTTACCCATTTACCCCTTTTTCACCCTCTACATGTTTTTTTTTAACATCTTGAAAATTACAAAAGAAAAATTTGTCATAATTTTTGTTTTCTGACAATTAAACACTGTTATAGTCTCTGTCTTTGAAAGATAATTTGGATAGGTATTATGCAAGGAATCAGAAGAGGGCGACAGAAGCGAGACAAGGCAAAGTTGCTTGGAAGAGCTGTATTAAACCCGAAATACCTTTTAACATTTTATTTACTGCTTCAGTGTATATGTATAATATATAGTTTACTGCTTCAGTATCATGTATGCCTTCTAATTTTATATATGCCTATGTTATGTATAATGCTTCAGTATCATGTATGCCTTCTAATTATATATATATATATATATATATATATATATATATATATATATTATAATATTCAGTCGGTTCGGGATTACCGAACACTTTTAAAGATGAAGCCAAATCGCAAGCTGAAATTTTCGGGATCAGTTCGGAGATGAGAGAGATGGCAGCAAGGAGGGAGAGATGAGCGGGGGACGAGGCGTTTGAGACTCTAAGTTTGGCGAAGAAATTGAAAATTTAGGGTTTTTAATTATTATTTTTTTTTTAAATTTTACATATATTAAATTAAATGGGTAAATGGATATCCGTTATAACCGCGAGTAATAACCATAACCGATGGATACCCGTTATAACCGTGGGTAATACCCATAACCGCCCATTTAAATTTCATGGATAAACGGTTATGGGTATAACCGTTTGTTCATCTAAAGAGTTACCTATAACCATAACTGTAAACTTTAAATGGACGGATAGCCGCGGCTATCCAAACCCATGGGTATTTTGCCCATCTCTAGTTTTGAGGTTAGTATTTGGGTTGTTTAATTACCCATGTTTTGTAACCCTACTTTCCTTTTTTAAATGAATGTGTTTTGTTCTTATTTCTGAAATGTAGTTTGCAAAGGAGAATCCATGTGCCGCTAATCTACCGCAACTCAAAGTTAAAGATCAAGAAGGGGTGAAGGAAGAGGCAGTGGCAACCACTTTACGAACGGCTCTCCGTTTTTATTCAACAATCCAGGCGCATGACGGTCATTGGGCTGGGGATTGTGGGGGTCCCATGTTTCTGCTCCCTGGTTTGGTAAGGGAGAAAACTAGTAATCACTATGTGTTTCCATCAATGCTTGTACCCTAAACACGGAAAACATAGATATCATGGTTAAATCTGAGAAATAAGTTTGACATTCCAAAAGATGGCTGCATGTCGTTTTGGAACTTCACATCCTTTCTTCTTACTGAAATGATTAAATTCTTTATTATTTGGTCCAGTTGGTAATTGTTGGGTGACTAAGTATTCCTCATCAATTGCAACAGGTCATTACACTTTCAATTACTGGAGCTCTAAATGCTGTGTTATCCAAAGAGCATCAACGTGAGATGTGCAGATATCTTTATAATCATCAGGCAAGAATGGTTTCTCATGAAATGATAGTTTTTCATTTTGTATTTTATTAAGAACGCTTTCCTTTCCATATAGAATTTCAGGTTACTTTCTCTCTGTTTGATAATACGATAAGAAATTTACGGATGAATTGTGTTTGCAGAATGAAGATGGGGGATGGGGTCTGCATATCGAGGGGCCAAGTACCATGTTTGGTACTGCACTAAATTATGTTACTTTGAGGTTGCTTGGCGAAGGTGCGGATGATGGACAAGTCGCAATCGAACTTGCACGGAAATGGATATTAGACCATGGTGGTGTGACTGCAATTACTTCTTGGGGAAAAATGTGGCTTTCAGTATGAACTCTATGTTTATCTTGTTGGATTGTTCCCACGGTGTAGTCATTCAGAAATATTAGTTGACATGCATCTCTGATGATGATAGGTACTTGGGGCATATGAATGGTCTGGGAATAATCCACTGCCGCCTGAATTATGGCTATGTCCTTACTCTCTGCCATTTCATCCAGGTCTCTCATCATTATTGGACATTTCATTTCGATGCTTTAAGTTCATTCTAGGCAGGATAAGAGAAATTCAAACCTCCTTTCATTAAAAATTTTGATTAAATAACAGAGGTCTTACTAGCATTAATATGTCCATAGACTTGTCCATGCTGTTAACTGCCTAACTTCTAATCTTTACGGTTTATGAATTTCAAATTTTACACTTACAGGAAGAATGTGGTGTCATTGCCGAATGGTGTATTTGCCTATGTCGTATTTGTATGGGAAAAGGTTTGTTGGACCTATCACACCCACAATCCGGTCATTGAGGAAGGAGCTTTATACAGTCCCCTATCATGAAGTTGACTGGAATAAAGCTCGCAATCTATGTGCAAAGGTTGGTAAGAAACATCTGTGCTTTCAATATACTCTGCTTCCTCCACCTACCCTGCGAAAAGATCCCATGTCTGTGAGTTTAATGAACATTCTCATCTTTCATAGGGTTAGTCACAGACTCACAGGTGAAATATATGATAGCTATTTGTGATAGTACAATTTTGATTTTAGGGTCCTAGACATGGTTAATTGTTGGACTCCTTTCCTATAACTCTCCAAATACAATAAAACATGTTTTCCCAGCATCTATGTATATGTGCGCATGCATTTTTCCACCGAATTTTAGTTGTACAGGTAAATCTATTAATGACAATTCACTTGCATATGTTTTTGATGCTTACATGGGATGCTTTATACAATTTCTAGGAAGATCTATACCATCCACGCCCAATGGTACAAGATGTCTTGTGGGGGTCTCTTCACTATGTTTATGAACCTGTTTTCACACGTTGGCCTGCAAAAGAATTGAGGGAGAGTGCTTTGAAGACTGTAATGCAGCATATTCATTATGAAGATGAAAATACTCGGTACATATGCATAGCGCCTGTTAACAAGGTATGCATGCAGAATATATTTTATGCATATCATCATCTGCCAATAGATCTCATACATATTTTGCCATTGGAATTGCGCTTTTGACATGTATTTTTGGCTTACAGATTGATTCGGTAAGTAGTTGTGTGATTCTTGATTGTCTATTTCCTAAACGATGTAGGTGTTAAATATGCTTTGTTGTTGGGCGGAGGATCCAAACTCAGAGGCATTCAAATTGCATCTCCCGAGAATCCCTGATTATTTGTGGATTGCTGAAGATGGCATGAAAATGCAGGTCAGTTATAGCATTAAATTGTTTCAAACAGATTTTAAGTTCCTCCCTATCTCTTTCCACACTCCCTCTTTCTTACCTGATTGTTTCTAATTTAATGTTAGTTTTCCATTTACTGCAGGGCAACAATGGAAGTCAAGCATGGGATACTTCCTTTGCCATTCAAGCGATTATATCAACTAACCTGGTTGAAGAATATGGACCTACTTTAAGAAAAGCGCATCAGTTTATCAAAGATTCCCAGGTTTTCATGGGCAGAAAATCGAACTGTATCATTCAACATATATGATAATTATCATTGCTCAACTAATACTTTGATTTGAAGGTCTTGGAAGATTGTCCTGGAGATCTGGATTATTGGTATCGTCACATTTCAAAAGGTGCTTGGCCATTCTCAACAGCAGATCATGGGTGGCCTGTCTCTGACTGCACAGCTGAAGGACTGAAGGTAGCTTGAACACTCAACATTTCACATGCAGACATTACTTTTCTTAATATTTTTTTCTTTGTGCAGGCTGCCTTATTACTATCAAAACTTCCAACAGAAACAGTTGGTGAATCATTGGATATGAAGCGATTTTATGATGCTGTAAATGTTATCCTTTCCTTACAGGTAATCACTGGCTATACGGGAATTGAATCTGACCAGACATAATGTGGCAACCCATATTCTTTATGATAATCTATATTTTCAAGAGAACCCTCCTTGTCTCTCGTCATATATGAAATGAAAAATATATCCCTGCTTAATTGACCATTTTATTATGTAATCTGTAAACTACGGTAGTTATGAGAATATAAAAGAAAGACTGTACATGCAAGTATTTCTGTATGATATGCACACATGCATGTTTAGTTCTGTCAAGCATGTCATGATTCTTAATCAGCAGCTCAAGTCTAAATTTGTTGACAGAATATTTACATGTTCCTGCTTTTTTGTTTTACAATTATTTAACTAATTCCTTAAATCTTTGGGTTCTGCACCGCAGAATGACGATGGTGGTTTTGCCACTTATGAACTAACTAGATCGTATCAGTGGTTAGAGGTAAGTATCATTTATGAGCTTTTTTTATTTCGTTTTCTTCCTTCTATATGGATGATGATGAGATCATATGCATATGATTATTTGTATTCTATTTTCAGCTAATCAACCCTGCCGAAACTTTTGGTGACATCGTCATTGATTATCCGTACGATTTCTGTACACTACCTTTAGAATTCTGTACATTTTATTCTATATCATGGAAAATGCCTGAAGTCATCTTGATTGGAACGGGGATGCAGATATGTTGAATGCACCTCAGCAGCAATTCAAGCACTTGCATTGTTCAAAAGGTTATGTCCTGGGCATAGGAGTGATGAAATAGAAAACTGCATTGCTCGTGCTGCAAAGTTCATTGAAACAATACAAGCAGCAGATGGATCTTGGTTTGTTTTTTCTTTCAATTAAAAATACATGCATACATATACGGGACATTTCAATGCGTGGTCTGGGTGTATGATGGCTCTATGTTTTTGGTTGTATAGGTATGGTTCCTGGGGAGTATGCTTCACCTATGCTGGCTGGTTTGGAATAAAGGGGTTGGTTGCTGCGGGAAGGACATACGAAGACTGCTCAAGCATCCGTAAAGCATGCGACTTTTTGTTATCCAAAGAGCTTCCTTCAGGTGGATGGGGAGAAAGCTATCTATCATGTCAGAACAAGGTTAATGATTCCTCAAATTTGAAATATACTTCATTGTCTTTCATAGGCCCGGAGCTTACTTTATTCCTCTATTATGACAAATCCTTCACTCAATTCTTGGTTTTCATTTGCATACACATTTGGCAAAATGTATGATCTACTTTCGACTTGCATAACTTAATGCCGACTGTTTGTGTGTCAGGTGTATACAAATCTCAAGGACAATAGGCCACATATAGTTCAAACTGCATGGGCTATGTTGGCCCTTATTGGTGCTTGGCAGGTACAACAAATTCATCACTCATTCTCCTTTCCATGTTATTTATCAAATTCATCCTTCTCCCATGGATACCGAATTTGGTGTAAATTAGAATTTAGAGGATTATTCATTTGCAGAATTTTTGGAACCTTTTTACGAATAACCGTTTGACATCCATATGTTGCTCACTTTAATACCTGTATTTCTTGTTATGTTCTCCTCCTTGAAAGGCTAAGAGAGACCCAACTCCGTTGCATCGGGCAGCTAGAGTACTAATCAATTCTCAAATGAAAAATGGAGATTTCCCTCAGAAGGTAAATTGGCAACTCTTTCCATAATGTTTCACACAAGAGTCTTTAAACCCTCTTGACCGTGCAATCTACAATTACAAGCTAACATGGTTTTTTCTGTCTTCATAGAAATCCATTTGGTTTGGTTTGATTACAGACATGCTAACTGCAATTTTCAAAACATCTTGCCAATGTAGAAGAAAACTGTACAGAGAGAAATGCAGGTGTAAAGACCTTTAGTACTTTTCTAGGCTGCAGAGAGTAATTAAACCTTATAAATATATGTATAGCTTTTGGAGCAAGTAATATAAGTAATTAGTGTTATTCAAATAGGCAAATTGAACAATCTTAAGTGTTGAGCATATAAATCCCACATCGGGGAAATGAGGGACCTTGCATCTTATAAGTAAGTGGGTTACTCCTCCTGTTTCCAATTGATTTTATGGTGGAACCTCAACTTTATTCATGCTATCAACGTAGGTTGTCCATGTGTGAAGATCTACGGG
This sequence comes from Pyrus communis, assembly GCF_041283825.1. NCBI lineage: Eukaryota > Viridiplantae > Streptophyta > Magnoliopsida > Rosales > Rosaceae > Pyrus > Pyrus communis. Next base: position 10,326,919 of record NC_142573.1, read on the forward strand.
CACACGTGCTCCACGTCACACGATTTGTGTTGTCCATGTGTTAAGCTTGAAAGTTCGCCACACATGAGGGATGTGTTGAGAGTACGTATTAATCACACATCGAGGACAAAAGGGACTTTGAATGTGCTTATAAATTGTTGGGCTACTTTTCTTATTACCAATTGGTTTTACAGTAGAACCTCCACTTTCTTCATTGAGTATATATGTACCGGAAGCCAAGATCTTAGAGAGTAAATCTCATGCAGGAAGTTTGTAACTATGATTACCACTTACGAAGGCTATATGACCTCAATAACGTTTACACTTCCCATACAGGAGATCACTGGTGTCTTCAACAAGAACTGTATGATCAGCTATTCAGCCTACCGAAACATTTTTCCCATTTGGGCGCTTGGAGAATATCGTTGCCAAGTATTGGAGGCTCTCTGAATGATGTCTGTTTATTGTTCAACGCTTAACACTCTGGATAATGAACTGTTGTTTTTAAACCTGTATGAGAGCTCCTTAAATTCAGCTCAAAACAATGTAATTCAATTGCTAACATATTTCATAATCTTATTGTTATTAATTTCCCACTGGCTCGGGTGTTCACACCACCACCTTCCTTGTCTTTGTCGTTCCCGGCTCCGTTGCCTGTGGTATGTAATTTCCCACTGGCTTCCTTTGTTTTGTGGTTTAGATCTTTGTTGTGGCTGTTAGTGGATGTTGAAGATTTCTTATTTTCCGATTTTGGGGCTTGGAGTGACTTGATCTCTGGCGTCTCCTGGAGGTGTTGGTTCGTGCTGGGTTGGAGGCTGCTCGGTTGGAGGTGCTCCGAAGGCGGCTGGGATGGTAGGCTGCTAGTATATATTTGTAATATTGTGTTATCAAATCATTGAATTACAATTCTATATGGTATTGCTAGTTTTAGGTCCCCTTTTCCTAGTACAACCCTAGCCTCCTTCCTCTTTCTTCCCAATTTGCCGTCCCCTCTAAGTTAATATTCCCCAAATCGTTTTTCCATTGCCGTGCCTACCTACTCCCTATTCAGGCTACATTGTAAGTTAATTACAATTCTCCATGCACTTTGAATCCGGGCTTTTAAGCTTTTGTCCGTTTCGGATTGCAAGTTCACCTTACATGGTCATAGCCACCAACCCCACATGTTCGAAATGGCGCTAGGTCACGAAGATTGAGTGCGGGTTTAAGATGCCACTAGCCGAGGAACTCGTCATGCAGCAATGCAGCTCCGGCAAGGCATGACCTTGTTTACTGTGGCGTTCTGCCGCTTCTCCCCTCAGCTCCCGTTAGAGCTTCTCATGCCGAGTCCACAGAAGAGAGCATACAGTTTGCAGTTGAATTTGCAAAGGCAAAGGGACTCTGCAAGCTTGGAGACGCAGTCGTGGCTTTGCACGGCGCTAACTCTGATATGATCAAGATTTGTTTGTGATATGAAGGAGATCCGTTCGAAGTTTAGGTTGAAATTTACCTTTGATTTGCAACATCCAATTTTGGCCTTACTGTTTTGTTTTAGGGTTTAATTTGAGGTTAGAACAAATAACATGATGTATTATTTCATCTAATGAAGAGAGATGTTATTGGGCTTTGAATATATGATAAATGCTTTCTAGTGCAACTGTGTATCAGGAGTTGGTTGGCGATGACAGGGTTGGTTTAGCCAGACCTCGTCTTGTTTCTGTTCGAGTTGTGTTGTGTTGTTGGTGCTGTTTCTGTCCACTGTACCCAAAAGAAACATCATTTGACAACCTCTGGAGACTTTGTTTTTGTGTGCTTTTATTCTGAACGTATTTTTGTAAAGAGAGCGATAGTAGTGATGATGATGATAAAAAATACTAAAATTATTAAGTTGAAGGATAACATAAGAGTTTACCAAACAGTTACAGTTGTTTTACATAAAAGTTTACCAAACACTATCATACTGTTTTTTTTTTCTTTTCAAAAACACTTTTACAAAAAAGTTTACTAAACGTTTTGCTGTTTTATTTCACAGTTGTTTACTCTCACGTAGAAGCAACTTTTTTCTAAATAACATCAATACCAAATTAGCCCTAAATCTAGTGGGGAAGTATCAACAGACAGGAATTGAGGGCTTGGAGTCTTCGTCCACGGTGGTTTGTGGCCATCGCCGACCTTTGAGCACGACATCGGCTCGTTCCACTCCAACGTATGGGTATGGGGGATCAACGAAACGCAGTGCACGACGGTGAGGCCAAAATTGGAGTCGAGCCGTGGATTTTGAGAATCGAAGAGCAAGATGAACTGGTGTCGGCTTCGTCGTCTAATCAGATGGAGCAGGGATGGAGCGAGAGAGATTAAAAAGCAACTATGTGGCACAAATGTAACATCTACGTCAGCTCTTAACGGATCAATGGATGAAAAATGTAACAGATATATTATATTGAAATAAAATAGTACTTAAGGTATGAAAATGAAATGTTTTAAAGAAGTTGTATGAGGTTACAATAGATCTCAAACTTGAGGTGATAAAGTGTAATTTATCTAATTTCTTAAAAACTGAAATTGTGAAAAACTTGCCGCCCAAACTTGTGAAATTGTGAAAAACTTGTGACATCAAAATTTGCCGCCCAAAGTTGTGAAATTGTTAAAAAACTAAAATTGATCACCAAAATTTTAGAAAAAATGTTTAATCAAATTTTCAAATTTTCAAAATTGATCACCAACGAATGACAGCGTCATCAAACATATTTGATCATATACATTTACAATTAGTAATACATATTGCTTTCCGATAAACAAAAGAGAAACGCTATGCATATACTGATATACATAGTTAGTATATTACATCATTTTGCCCCTTCTATTAAAAAATGTTTTAGATATTTGTGGATATCAAATTATACTTGTGATCCCTCATGATAAGTGACAAATAAATCCACCCTCTTTGATTTAGCCTCCGCTGGCATAAGCTGCAAAAGGGACAAAACAGAATTGGATTTCAACTCATAAGGAAGGCAGGTTAGATACCTTTGGCGGGGTTGTATTTCTGGTTGAAATGGAATGGTGATAAAACTCCCAAAATGTAGTCCAGGCATTCCCTTTTCTACTGGACTGACTCAGGAAAGGGACAATCTCATCCAGATCATGCTGCACAGCCATTTATTCGTCCTGCAACACCAACCATAATGTCATCTCAATTACCACTAACAAACAGATTAAATATCCTCAGTTTTCTACGCGCCCCTAATCCCAGAAGATTTTGCATTAAATTGAACCTAATGCATCCAATATAAAATTAAAACATGCATAAAGAGAGAGAGAGAGAGAGAGAGAGAGAGAGAGAGAGAGAGAGAGAGAAAGAGCATTTCAATACAAATCGTTGGGGAAAACTGATGCAAGAAACATAAGATTTCATTCGAAATGGTGATGTAGTGCAGTTGGTTTGGCGAAGTAGTGGAGAAAAGAATGATTTTGTGTTTTTTAATCAGGAGGAAAAACCGTTCTTTCGCTAAGTAGTAGTATAGTGCAGTTGGAGGTTCATCACGTATCCATCCCTTTTTTATGACCAAATTATCCATGCGAATTTGTTTTCATTATTTTCGGCCAGTTTTTGAATTTTTTGTTTGAGGGGCTTTTTAGTTCAATTATTTTTGTTGAAGTCTTGAGACACTAAACTTGACTTCTAACTTTCTAATATTAGAGATTAGAGATATAAATGAGCCAAATAAGTTAAAGGCAATTTTTTTTTTTTAGCACAGTCGATTAAGTTAAGGGGAGTAAGGGGCTGGAGGCTTCCCACTTCAAAATTTAGGCACAAATTACTTTTCACGCTTCAAAGTTTGGGCACAATGCACAAAAAATTTTGAATTTTGATAGTTATAAACGAAAAAAATTCACGATTAAAAAGTTATTTTAACTCTGATTTTGATATTTTTTACAGTTACACTCCTCAACACAGTAAGAATACAATGAACAAATTTGATCTTCAATTTAAAATATTTTGACTAGTGGATACCAAAGAATCTTCTATACTTAGTGGAAGTATAACATAAATTCTAAGGTTTGTTTAATCTACCGTTTTGACGAGATTCGCATTCTACGAAACTAATTTCAACGATCCAATCGTCAAAGTTGTTTGTATATAAACTGAGATCGCAAATGTCAAAAATCGCAAAAAACAAACATTAAGAGATGAGGTAACAGAAGAAAAAATTTCAACGGGTTATAAACGAAAATCAAGAGTTAACAGTTATTTTTGCTCCGATGTTGATAATTTTTACAGCTACACTCCTCGACCCTATAAGAATGCAATAAATGAATTCGATCTTCAATTTAAAATATTTACACTTGTGGATACCACATAATCTTATTTTATACTTATTGGAAGTATAACATTAACTCTAAGTGTTTGTTAAATCTATCAATTTGATGGGATATGCATTCTACGAAACTAGTTTCAATGATCTAACCATCAAACATGTTTGTATATACTCCAAGATAGCATGCGTAAAAAATCACAAAAAAAAAAACCATTTAGAGATTAGGCTACGGGACCTAAAATTTCAACTGTTATAAACAAAAAAAAAATCACAATTTAAGGGTAAATTTAGCTCTGATTTTGATGATTTTTTACGGCTACACTCCTCGACCCTATAAGAAACAAAGTCGATCTTCAATTTAAAATATTTATGCTAGTGGCTACTTAATCAATTAAAATTACGTAGTTTTAAGTTTTTTTTTTTTTTAATTTTTATTATTATTACTTTTTTTAACGGCTTCTTGTTCCTTACAAATACAAATCACATCTGACAACAACTAACCACCCTAAACAAATAGGGAAATTACTGTCAATGACCACTTGTTGCCCTCAGGAATAAACAATTATTTCCGACCATTTAAACACGCCCTTGAAAAAAAAATATAACTATAGTAAAAACAAATTAAAATAAAAGCCAAAGATTATCAAAATTTTGCTTATCTAATCGTGATTATTCATTAATATTCAAGTTTTGTACATCTTCGTACCAATTATAGCGAAAAAAATATATTAATTTAACATAAATAAATATGTATTCGACAAAAAAATAAAAACATAAATAAATATTTATGTTATATTAAATGTTAACCAGTTTAACGAATATTTAATTGACCATCATCCCAGCCTGATGATGAAGTGCTTGTGTACGAGACATCTTGGTCTTGAGTTCGAAGGGGTGTGCTCCTGCTGTTGCCTTTGAATGTGATTAACAAAACATAAATATTTATAAAATATTTGAAAATAATATAATACAATCTGACAGTAAAAGTATTTGTGTCGGTTATAACTGCCAGAATTAGTATAAAAAATTTGAAAAAATTTGTATTGGATATAACCGCCAAAGTTACTATTAAAAATTTGAAAATAATGGTATTCATCTTTACGACCGATGCAAAGGTTTCCTGATAATCAACATTAAAAGTCTGTGTGTATCCATTTGCCACCAATCTTGCCTTGTATCTATGAATAGTCCCATCTGCCTAGTGTTTAATGGTAAATACCCATTTACACCCTACCGATTTTTTTCCTTTAGGGAGCGGCACCACTATCCATGTATTATTCTTTTGTAAAGCCTCCATTTCCACCTGCGTTGCCTCTATCCACGTCGAATCCTTCAAGGCGTCTTCAACTCTTGTGGGTAATTTTATATCCTCCATCAGTTGAACTAATGCACAATAACTCGGTGAGAGCCTATGAGTAGAGACATAGTGTCCAATTGAATATTGCACCTTTCCCTTTGGAGAGTACATGTTTGATGGCCTTCCTTTATTTTCTCCAGAAGGCAATACATAAACAGGTTTAGTTCTTTCTGAGCTAGTACTTACCTTAGGGATTTCCGGTTGATCTTGGACAGGTACTTGAGGAGTAAGAGGAAAGGGGTTGTTGTGTACACTCTGCAATTCAATTTCTGGCCCACTTGGGCTATTCAACACGTCAAGGTCTAGCCTACTTGGGCTGTCCAACTCGGCAACAATAGCCGGCCCACTTGGGCTTTTCTCGGTAATCAGCCCATCTAGGCATTTTTGCCTCTCGCCCAGTTGGCCTTCTTCTTGATGCTCGGCCTCGACCACTTGACCTTTTGGGCTTTCTTTTGTTTACTCATCAACCAACCCATTTGGGCTTTCTTCACGTGCTGCTACGGCTGGCATATCAAACCAGCCATAGTTCTCACTTGTCCTCGTCTCCCCCTGAGGAGTATGGCTGGGGGGAAAAAATAATTCATCTTCGGAGAAGGTCACATCCATAGTGACATAAATATGCCGAGTAGACGGATGATAACACCAATAGCTTTTTTGTTGTGGACTAAAGCCAAGAAAAACACACTGAATTGCACACAGATCAAGTTTGCTTTGTTGGTTCTTATGGAGATGGACGTATGCTACACATCCAAAAACTCGTGGTTCCAGGTGAAGAGTGGAAGGGAGCGTAACATGGTCTACAAGCATGGCCAAGGGAGTTCAAAAAGAGAGAACTAGAGATGACATGCGATTCATAAGATAAACGGCATAGGTCACTGCATTTGTCCAATACACCTTGGGTGCACATGCACCGATTAAGAGTGCTTAGGTAGTCTTGAGAATGTGATGATTCTTTCTTTCTGAAACTCCGTTTTGTTGTGGAGTCGAAGGACAAGTAGTTTCATGTAGGATACCGTGTTCCTTGAAGAATTGAGAAAGATTCTGATTAACATATTCGCCACCATTGTTTGATCGAAGAACTTTAAAAGGAAGCGAGTATTGGTTGCAAATCATGGAATAGAACGTCTTGAAGATTTCATTCACATCACTCTTATTTTTCATAAGATACAACCATGTCATCCGGGTGCAATCATCAACAAATGTCACAAACCAACGTATACTATGCTAATTAGTACCTAAAGACGGTCCCCACACATCAGAATGAATCAACTCAAAAGGAATTATGCTTTTATTTAAACTGGAGAAAAAAAGCACGATGACTTTTAGCTAAGGTGCAAGTATTACACTTTAGGGAAAAGTTTGAAATATTATTAAATAACGACGGAAGTAATTTTCTCAAATATCCAAAAGAAGCATGACCCATTGGGTCTTGTGATTACTAGTTCTAGCCCATTATAACGGGTTGCAATTGCAACCAAGCTAGGATCGACTTCGGCCTTCTTTCCCACTAGGATAACTACTCCTTCTCCAGCCATCGCAACAAGTTTATGTTTTGGTTTTCTGTGTTCCTAGTTCCTGGACATTCTGCAATTCTATCCCTTGTCTCGGGATACAGCAGTTCTATCCCTTGTCTCGGGATACAGCAGCACGAAGTCGTGTTCTAATTTTTCCTTTGCAGGTCCCCCTTCTCTCGTGATGCAGCAACACAAATAGTTCTAGGGTTGGAGAAAGAGACCATGCCAAAAAAACCCGGCTCTGATGCCAAGATATAATTTTTATATTTGGTTAAATTGCATTGTTTATCTCTCCAATATGGAGGTAATATATATGCATCCACACCTTGGAGCACAAGGAATAATAAAAGAGAATTTACCCTAAACTAGGAAGGAATCTCTCTAATATAGCAAACCAAATTACATTCCAAGACTAACTAATTTATGACTCATGTCAACACTATCTGTTTTGAAGCCATAACATTTTCCATTTTTAAGCCAACTATGAAAATACTTTATTTGCAATCCCATGTTTCCGTTTTGGGGCTTAAAAATAAATAGCATATTCTCTTGAGTTTTTACCTGAATTCAAATTTTTGGGAACTTTGTTAATTACTCTTTCCAATTTTCTACTCAAAACTTGTAGGTCATGTGCATTTACATTACAGGGCATCTTAGTACTATATTCCATGCAAAACACCGAAAAAAAATTATGCGTTACATATACTATCATTAGGTACATTATATATATTTTGGTATTTTTTTTCCACACAAATTGGATCAAATTATAATTTTTCAAAATGTGCTTATTCGTGTTAAACTACTAACAAGGGTTGTAGTTAAGTTGGCCAAGAGGTTTCACTTCTGCATTTGAAGTAAGTCCCGCTTGTATAAAAGAAAATACTGAATAAATAATGCTAATTAATGTTTTGGATATTTCAGAACCAAGATGGTGGTTGGAGATTACACATTGAAGGATACAGCACCATGTTCTGCACAGCTATCAACTACATTTGTATGCGTATTCTTGGAGAAGGACCTAATGGTGGCCAAGACAATGCTTGTGCAAGAGCTAGAAAGTGGATTCTTGATCATGGCAGTGTTACCCACATCCCCTCTTGGGGTAATTGGCTTTCGGTATGCCTATCTGCAGCACTATGACGAACTGCTTTTATTAGGCTTCAGTAAACTGTTGTTCTTAAATTTCACTATAACTATAACAAATCGGCAACATATTGATACTTTATCCATGCAATGTATAGTTGAATTATTTGGATTATTTACTATTGATGGTGAGGCAATATTGACAACATATCAACATCGTATAACTTTCAATGATGTTGGTAGATAACATTATTATTGATACACTATAATAGGGTGGACCCCTATTATTATATGTAATAGGATTTATGTGGATTAGAGTTGCAATCTAAACGGAAAAGATAGATGTTATATGTCATATTTTAACTTCTAAGTGTAGTGGTGCAAGTTATACCATATATATCCAATGCATACATAGCTAATCAAATAATTGTTTTAAACTTTTAGCTTTTGTTTTCTCTAGAGAAAGATTCAGTCAAATTTATAAATATTACTCTTATATCTTCTAAAGGTAGAGTTCCATCTTTTTAACTCTAGATTAATATGACTTTACATATAGCACACCAAATCACTTATAACCCTAACTATTTCAGTATATTGACACTAGTAGAAAAAACAGCTTGCGCGACGATATTTTGTGCAACAAATAATATTTTGTCGTACAAGATGTACTTGTGTGACAAAAAAAACGTTTCGTCGTGCAAAATAGACAAGATAGGAAAAAAAAATTGCACGATGAAAATGTTCGTTGCGCAAGAATACTTCACACGACAATTTTTTGTTGTCGTCGCATAAAGTTAGCAAGCAAACACGGGTATTTTTTTTTTTTTTGCGCGAAAAGCAACGAAAATGGGACATTTGCTCGACTAAGGATTCATCATGCAAGTTCCTATTAGTTTTGACCATTCACTGCAGGTGAATCAGAGGAATCAATACCGCATTTAATACAGATGTTTGCGCGACAAAGCCTTCGTCGCGAAAAGGCCCTAACCTTCCTATAAATATGCACTTATGCTATCCTTATTCTTCACAATTCTGTTGTCCTTATTATTCAAGAACAGATGGAGGATAAAAATAAGGATCAGAGCGTGCCCGCCGTAAACCCGAATGATTTGAGGCAACATTTTGAGTTCGTGCATGCTATTGATGTAGCCATGGGGAATAATTGTCACACTACTGAGTGGCGTTCTTGGAAAGATGTGCCCAAGAATGTGAAAAAGGTTGTGATGGATGAACTATTAGTAAGTATATTGTTGATGGATCAATAATTAAGTTTGTGAAATTTTTAGTTATATGTTGGAATTAATTATTTGCATATATGTGTAACAGTGTAAGTATACTCTTGATGATGATACAAACGAACAGTTTATGAAGTTGATGGAGGATCCGTTGGAGGGAGGTTACAATCGGTGGCGTTATGAAGTCTTGCGTAATGGACCAGGGCCATCAAAATAGTAGTTTTAAATATATGTTTTGTATGACAATATTTAAATTTAAGATTTTTTTACTTTTATAAGTTATGCATTTGGACTTAATTAGGTTTTAATTCCTGTTTGGTTTTTTTATTGAGGCATAATGTAAGCACCCCATCCTCAGTTTGTATGTGTTTTGAATCTTCAATGAATATCGTACTTGTGCTCAAAATAATTGTATGGATTAAGGCATTAGTTATTTATAAAATAAATATTTTCTGAATATTTTTTTTGTAATTATAAAGTTAACGTAAACATAGATATATATGTTTACGTAAATTTTATAATTACAATCATTCCATTTGTCGCTAAATATATTGCGCGACGCTATGTTCGTCGTGTAAGATGACTTTGCACGATGAATGGTAGATGTTTGTTGCCCAAAGCACAGTCAGATTGCGTTCAAACCTTCCCATTTGTTGCGCATTTATGGTGCGTTTTGCTCAACGAACATGGAGATTTGCGCAATGAATGAGTTCTTTGCGCAAAGGTATCCTAGTGCTATATAAACACAGTTTCAGAACCCTAGTTTTCGAAAAAAAATTGTTTCAAAAAGAATGGCCGATTATGGAGAAGGTTCTGGCAAAAAGAAACTTGTAGTATAGAGAGGTATCGACGGAAGCAAGTGCCGTACTTTGAAGGCAAAAATATGGTTGAGGCGTACACCGAATTTAGGTATGATATTAAGAATTTGGTGCGGAGGGATTATTCTGCCGAGTTTAAGTCTTGGTCCATGAGGAGTTGAAGAAGTCCATGTTGAGGGAGTTATCGGTAAGTTTGTTGTAAATAATGAACAATTATTTCTGTTAAAATTTAATATTTTTTAAATTACTAATTTATTGTTATTGGCATTAATGTAGGTTCATTGGGATGTTGATGAATAAAACATAAAAACAAATTAAAAAAATATGCATTGTGCGACAATACATGTTTTCATTGCGTAATTTGTTGAAAATAATAAATTATAAAGTAAAGGAAATAAAATATAAAAAAAAAGGTAAACTTGCACAACGAATGCTTTTTTTTTGTCGCGCAAATGTTATTCGCGCGACGAATACTATGTTAGTCATGCAAAGGACATTTGTGCGATGAAAACCTTGTTCGTCGCGCAAAATCATTCGCCCAAAAGTGAATTTTTTAATTTGGATTTAGCCATGTGCAAAGGCAAACTGCAAAAAAAAATTTGCAGATTGTGCCTTTGCACTCATCCTTTCAATTTTGCTCAATCCGGCTGTAAACACGAAAATTCCTGACGACGAACAAGACAAGAACACGTGTACAAAGTAATATTTTGTATTAATGATTTTGGGGTTACAATCTCTTTGTAATTTGGTCCTCTGATTCGATCTTTGTAAAATGTTGGTATGTTGATGTGTTGTTGATCCAAGGGCTGTTGAGGCTTGATCTTGGATGAACATTTGGAAGTTTCTTTAAGGGCCGTCGGGGCTTGATCTTGAAAAATAGGGGTGAACAGATCGTCGAGGGCTTTTGGGCTTGATCTTGAAGAATGGTTGGATGTGTGGATTTGTTGATGTTGTTGATCCAAAGGGTTATTGGGGCTTGATCTTGGGATGAACAGATGATGAACGATAAACTCTTTCTTCAAGGACCGTTGGGGCTTGATCTTGAGTTGGTGGAAGTTCTTCAAGGGTCGTCGGGGCTTGATCTTGGATGATGTTTTGACGAAGAACGAAGAGAGTTTTCTTGATCCTTCGGGATTTGCTTGAGAGCTTTAGAGTTTCAAAGCTTCAAGGTTTTGGTGTGATGTGAATTGGTCAAATGAAATGAATGAAATTGGCTTCTATTTATAGAAATTTTCAAGGCCTAATTTTGAATATAATATTTAGATGAAATAAATCATTTCTGCCAGATGTTGCCACATGTCCTATTTGATGACTTTTCCGATTCATTTCAATTTTTCGTTGAGTCACACGCTACGTGTAAAATTTATGTGACACGTGAGTGTTGAAATTTTATTTATTGGTCAACATTCATTTCACCGAAATTTCGATGTCTACACCGGCATCCATCATTTCCATTTTCTCTCAATTTCATCATCTAATACTCCCTCCATTTTCTTCTCTAAGTTGATCGAGCTATCTCAGTGAGTCTGGTAAGCGTGTTTTTTTTTGTTAGGATAAAAGTATTGTAAATTCATACTAACGCCATTAATTTCGTTGTCTATAGGGATATTGTGCATGATTAGCGATTGGTGGAGAATGATTAAGAAGGTATTTTCTTCGTTTTATTTTTAAAAAATATCAAATTAATTAAATTATGTTGAACATAGTTTGTTATGTTTATATTGTGTTGTGCAATTATATTTATATTATGTTGTTAAATTTGTACATGACATACAAATATGTGTTGTGATGTATGGAGTTAATTGAAATTAACTTTGTACTTGTTTTTTATTTTTAGTAAAACTTAGTTTCCCATTCAAGGATTAGTTGGATTTCGAGCATGGATGTGAAAGCATGACTGCGGTCCAATTAAATCTTGAATTGTCCCATTATTTGGACAGTTTGGGAATGGACAGTTATGGTGCATAGTTTATGGTTGAAGGATTAGGTTTCGGTTGTGGGACCCATCTCCTTCTTCGAGTCCTTTCGGTGTAGGACCCATCTCCTTGTTCATTCAATTTTATATTATTCCTTTTTAGTGTTTCGATTTAGTTGTATGCTCTGAATACGTTCCATA